>NW_026594322.1:317099-399982 GCF_907164565.1 Psammomys obesus | reverse complement strand
CCTTCCCTTTGTTCTTTCTTTCTCTCTCTCTTTTTTTTTTTTTTTCTCTTTTTGAATTTTCAAAACAGGGTTTCTCTGTGTAGCCTTTGCTGTTGTGGAAGTCACTGTATAGACCAGTCCGGCTTGAACTCACAGAGATCCGCCTGCCTTTTCTTCCTTGAGTGCTGAGATTAAAGGTGTGCTCTAGTGCGCCTGGATCATTTTGTTTATTCTTAATTTTTAAAAATTTCGAGACAGGATATCACTAAGTTGTTCAGACTAGTCTCTAACTTAAAATACTTCTATCTTAGCATTGGAGTAGCTGAGATTACAGTTTTCACCCTGACACTCTTTATCTACTCATTTTTTCATTCTTCATTCATTTATTCTTAGTGTTTTTGAGACAGGGTTTCTCTGAATAGCCCTGGCTGTCCTAGACCAGGGTGACCTGGAGAGCTGCATGCCTCTGACTTACGAGTGCTGGGATTAAAGGCATTTATTACCATCTCTGCCTTGCAGTTGTATTTATTTTTAAAGGATGATAAATTACCTAAGTAAATAATCGTGGGGATGAAATAGGCATTGCAGATGGGAAAGCAGCACATATAGAAGTATATGACCATATTTGGGATATTTCCTAGAATAATAATCATACTACAGAGAGAGTATATTGACCCTACTATGGTTTTAATTTTTACATGTCTGAGAAGTAGTTCAAACATTTTCACTATGATTAGAAGGTGATGGAAGAGACTCCATCCAACAGTGGGAACAAGGATGTTCTTCCTGATAAAAAGATTTATTGTATTTATGTGTATGCATGTTTGCCTGCATGAGTTTATGTGTGTACAAGAGCCATTGCAGGTAAGAAGAGTCATCAGATATCCTGGAACTGGAGTTACAGATAGTTGAGAGCCACGGTGTGGGTGCTGGGAACTGAGCCAGGTCCCCTGAAAGAGCAATAAGCAATCTTAAGCACTGACCCATCTCCCCAGCTCCAATAGAAAAAAAAAATTATCTTGGTAAGTCTTCAGATCTACATTTTTTTTTTTTTTTTTTAGAATGAAAAAAGTTTGTATGGAATTTGTGCTCCCAAGCACCCAGGAAAATAAGGCATTTATGAAGCCCAGAAGTAAGCCTTGTTTTACTGGGTGTTAGTATTGAAAAAGTAAAACTTTATCAGTTATGTTTTATTGTTTGAAGGTAAATTCTGCCAGTTCTACCAGTAAATTAGTTCACTAGAATTGGTCCAGAAAGAAAAGATGACACAGCTGGAAGTATGATAGAGAGTGATGTGTAAGACACTACCTTTCTGACCGGTGAGTTGTGGTCATGTCCTGGGCCTTTGGCGCACTTTAGTTACAATAGGCAGAGGACCATTAGGGAGTTAAAGTCATTGAGCTGTTCATGGCTTAAGTGTTTTGACAGTTCTGACCAGATTTTCATGATCTTGTCTGATTGTCCTTATTTCTACTAAGTGCCGCACTGCTTGCTGTTTCCACATGGGGACGGGGTTGAGGATACAGCTCACTGGTTGAATGCTTCATGAATCTGAGACGTGGTCATGGGCTTCCTTCTCCAGTACTGGGGGTGTGGTGGAAATGAGCCTACTTATTCTAGAAAGTAGTAATGCTTTTATTTTTTGTGTTAAAAAAGCAGTTGTTTCCCTCGTTTCCATCCCCTAGCCAAAAGGAAAAAAAAAGTTTGTAGAGAACTCCAAATCAGTCTCTTCTGTTGTGAGAAGTCTGTCATCAGTTCAGCTGCCTCACTGTGTCAGTCACTGGTGTAGATTCTGAGAGTACAAGCTGGGTGTAGTGGTACACATTGCAGTCACAGCTACCTGAGGGCAGAGGAGATGGATGGTGAGCGCAGGACCGCTGAGCGCTGTTTTCAGCACCTTATCTCCCAGACAAACACAACAACACAAACAAAAATGATTTTGAAACTACATCTTCAGATGAGATAGGGTTAAACTGACTTGGCTGCAAGGAGCTTACATTTTAGACAGACAGACCTAGTATGTTAGAAGATAATAGATACTGTTCAGTCAACTCAGGCAGTGAGTAGTGTGGTAGGCAGTCATTTTCTGTAGGGTGCTGAGGTTAACCCTGGCTGAGAAAGTACATTAGAGCAGAGTTGAAGAAGTGAAAGAATGAGTAGTCCTATGAATCCAAGGAAAGAACATTCCAGATGAACAGCCAGTAGGGGACGTTTTGAGGCAGATTTGAGCTTGACATCATTGCAAACAGAGGTCACTGTGACTTAGGGCAGTAAGCCTAAGGACAGTTGTTAGGAGATGTGGACAGAGTCAGCCTGCTCTGAGTACTTTTTTTTTTTTGAGACAGAGTTTCTATATGTAGCTTTGGCTGCCCTGGAACTTGCTTTGTAGACCAGGCTGGCCTGAAACTCCCAGAGATCCTCCTGCCTCTGCCTCCCAAGTGCTTGGATTAATAAAGGTGTGTGCCACCACCACCCGGTGAGTACTTTAGATTTTGCATTGAATGTAATTGAAAACAAAGCCTAACAGTGAAGTGGACTGAGTAGGATTTTTAAAGGTTTTGGGTCAGGAGCAGGAAGCTGTTGGAGAAGGGTAGCATAAGCAAATGTATGTCCACTAAGCCTAAGAGCATAGCAAAGTAAATATGAAGGTTATTTGCTGATGTTTTCACTTTCTTTTTATTTATTTATTTTTATTATAGGGACTTTCAGTTACCTTGATGATGTCCCATTTAAAATAGGAGACAAATTCAAAACACCAGCTAAAGTGGGTCTTCCTATTGGCTTCTCCTTGCCTGACTGTGTACAGGTTGTGAAAGAGGTACAGGTAAGTGGTGAATTCTAGTTAATGTTCAGTGCCTTAAAGGCTTGATAAAGCTACATCCCTTAGTTTTACCCTGCTGCTTTTGTTAATGCCAACTTTACAATGGTACCTGCACTTCTATCTCTATGTTTTACACATGTGTAAGTTTTGTTTAACCTGTTTGATTGTATATCTCTGGGTTTCTGTGCCTTGCACAAAACAAAACAAATCCTAATAACCCATCTTTTTTTTTTTTTCTTAAGAATTATTTATTTTACATATGAGTGCTTTATCTATAGGTCACTTGAATGCCCAAAGAGGGGATCAGATCCCAGTATTATAGATAGTTGTGAGCTACCATGTGGTTGCTGGGAATTGAACTCAGAACCTCTGGAAGAGCAGACAAACCACTTAACCACTGAGCCGTCCATCTCTCCAGCACCAAATTGCCCATCTTACTTGCTCACCTCTTTCCCGTGTTGACGTTCTTGTTGTCTCAGTCAGCGATGTTACATAAGGTTTTTCTTTTGCTATGCCTCACACTTCATTTCAGCTCTGCCTTAGTTTTCATCTAGGCTGTTAGAGTTGCCTCTTTAATTGGCTCTGCTTGCAGTGTTTTCCACATCATTTCTAAAATAATGATTTGGAGGCGCGGGTTGAAACGGGGCTTCTCTGGGTAGCTCTGGCTGTCCTGGACTCACTCGTAGACCAGACTGGCTTCAAACACACAGAGATCTGCCTGCCTCTGCCTCCTTAATGTGTTGGCATTAAAGGCGTTTGCCATCGTGCCTGAATCTAGAATAATGAGTTTAAGGGTTTAGAATTATTCAAAATAACTCAATTTATACCTCTATTATTATTAAGTCAAGCATAGACAAATCAGATTTTGGCAGTGCACATTAGCCCATCTCCATGTTTCAAGTCATCAGGAGTTTGTTGAATATGGTTTGTACATGACTACTTATACCTGGGTTTCCCCATGAGTTGTGTCTATATGGACTAGTCTCTGACTGTACAGAAAGCTGTCAGTCTGTTAGGACTGTACCTAAATGTTTACCAGGGCTGCTTTCCCAATCCTCCCATCTTTAGAGCTCTACAAATACATGAAATTACTTCTTGAAAGCAGCAAAATCTGAGTGTTACTTCCTTCAGTGTGCACTTATCAACTGCCTGCTTGTGGGAGGTGCTCGTTTGGGGATTGAGGAGAGGGACCTCCTCAGTGCCATCAAGATGCTTATAGCTTAAGGTGTTAGAAAGCCAGAAGAGCACAGGGAGACAAATGTCCTGCTGTAATGTCAGAAGGCCTTAAAGCTATACCTTGCTGGAAAGGAAGTTTTGTTCCTGGGGACTTACTAGGGCATCAACATGTCACTGAAAAAGTATTTTGTCTTGTGCAGTCTGTGTTCAGGAGACCTCATTTGCTTTGTGTTAATAGCCTAAGTCACCCTTTCAAGCTATCTACTTTAGTGGGTTTTGTTGGTTGGTTTTTTGAGACAGGGTTTCTCTGTGTAACGCTTGCTGTACTGAATTCATTCTGTAGACCAGGCTGGCCTCAAACTCATGGAGATTCACCTGCCTCTGCCTCCCAAGTTCTGGGACTGAAGATGTGGCCACCACCACCCAGCCTGGTTTAAATATATTCATGTTGTATAAATTTCATGCTATGTAATTCTAGAACATTTTATTTCTCCCACTTGGAAAAGAAACCCACTGTGGCCTTTGTGACAGGTGTATTTAATTTAGATTTTTGTAATTGGAATTTTAGGCCAGAATTCTGATCTGGAGGTTCCCAGTGAACCAGGTCTAGCCATTTGTCCCAAAAGGCCAACCGAAGAGACAAATGGCGGTAAAGACATGAATGGAATGTATTTTCAGGGTAGGGACTTGGGGAAAATACTGGCAGTCTAGTTACTAAAGCCCGAGTATCCCAAGAGGCTGATAGCCACTCTGACTCTGTAGTCTAAGCTGTGCCTTGGTCTGGCTGAGCATTAATTATTTCTGAGTTAGGGCTTTATGCTGAAAAAAGTTGGGGCTGGACATGCAAAGTTATGTCTCTCCTCCTTCTGAGTGCCTCTTTTTCTCCTAACTCAGTATTTTTATAATAAAATGTTCAGCTCTGCTTTTAAAAAAGAAAGAAAGCAAAAGAAAGAGAAAAGTTGCTGCTGTCTGGGATGGCAGTTTTAACTTTTGGAACAAGATGTTTATATATTAGATTTATTATTATTGGATCCAAGTGAGTGTAAGAGAGAATGCTAGAGAAAAAGTACCAGTTCACACTTGTTTTTCTTTTAGTTACTTGTCAGACACCTACAGACCCAAAGGAAGAGCCAATGCTTTTAAATAAAACCAACTTCTAAAGTCCCTGTTACATTTTGTCAGAATATAGTGTGCCATTACTATGGGCCCAGAAGTATTTCTCTTGTGTGAGTATACCACATTTTATGTATACATGAAACAATAGACATTTTGGTAGTTTCTGCTTTTGACTATTAGGACCTATATTGCTACGAAGACTTACATGCAGGTTTTCCCTGTGTTTTTCATTCTTCTAGGTGTATGTGCAAAGGTAGAATTGCTGGGCCTTACCATAACTACCTTTAGAGGAACTACCAGATGATATTCCAAAGTGACTCACTGTGTCATTTGTGTTCCCACTAGCACTGAAGGTGTATTTCAGTTTCAGACTGTGGTACTAACTGTCCTTGTCCTTATGTACTTCTTTGTGGATGAGAAGTTGTATCTTGTGACTTTGGTTTGCATTTTCCTAATGTTGCTAATGATGCTAAGCATCTTAAGTAGTTTTGATTGATACTCTTTTTTTTTTCCCCCCCCCATTGGGCCAGAAGGTGGATTTTACCTTATATACTTTCCTTGCTCCATTTTCCTGATAATTTTTTTATTGGTGATCATAACTAGTCATTAAATACCTTTCTTTGTTTGCAGTCCTAGTAACAACATGATTAAAAAAAAAAACCCAAAAAACAAAGAGCTGGAGATGTAGCTCAGTGTTAGCGTGTGTGCCTTATATGTATGAAGCCTTGGGTTTATCTCTGCTACTGCACACAGGTGCACACATAGGCATACATACATGTACACACACTTGAAAAAATAGTACCAAGAGGGGTGATGATTAGGAGCGCGCGCGCGCGCACACACACACACACACACACACACACACACACACACACACACACACTGAAGTCCCATAGGCTTGGGAATCTGAGGCAGGAGGATCACTTCATATAGGAGTTTGAGGCCACCATAGCAACACAGAGAGACACCTATTATTATTTACTTCCTTATTGCTGGCAGAATCCCTGATAGGAAAGTATTTTTTTGGGTTGTGACTGGAGAAATCATCTATCATGGCAGTGGAGGGCATGCTGGTAGCACCGGGTTTTGTCTGCTGCAACATGAGTATGAGGTAACTGGTCACATTGAAAAGTCACATAGGGGACAGAGCTCAAACTAAACCCTCAGCCTCTGAGCCCCATCCCTTCAGTCAAGTCCCACCTCCTAAAAGCTTCACAACCTCCCAAGTCAGAAACATTAGCTAGGGACCAACTGTTGAAGCCCATGAGCCTATCAGATATGCTTCACATTTAAACCTTCATGTTCTACTCCTGGGCCCCATTGGCTTATGGCTAGGTATCTGTGCTGGGCTTATCCTTCAAAGCCTTCCCCAGTCACCTCCTCCTTCCAATCAGGCCCCACCAACTAAAGGTCCACAGCTTTCTCAAGCAGCACCCGCCAGGTGCTAAGTCACATTTGTTCATAGCAGTGCAGATCTAAAAGAAAAAGAGTAAAGCACTTACCTATACCTTGTTTCTCATTTTTTTTTTTTTTTTATGACTCACTGATGTAATCAGAAATTTGTTTTGAGTTTCAAGTTTTTGCCACCTGAGATTTTGCTGGGCTCCTTCTTTGGCCAGCAAGAAGAACTGATAAATACATAGGATCATGCTTGGAGCACTCACTAACTGAGGAGGGGAGCTGGGGTCTGATATGCCTACGCAAACCACTTAGACCAGGGTTTGTTTGTTTGTTTGTTTGTTTTTTCCTCTTTACATTTTTTGTTTGCTTGCTTGCTTTATTTTTTGTTTGTTTTTTTAAATTTCGCTATGTACTCCTGGTTGACCTGGAATTCATTCTCTGCTGGCCTTGAACCTGCAGAGATCTGCCTACCTCTCTCTCTGTCTTCTGACTATTTTGAATTTTTTGAGACAGAATCTCATGCATCTAATTCTGTCAAATTAAACTCTGTAGCTGAAGGTGATAAGGACATATGCCTGCCACTGCCTCATGGGTGCTGAGATTGAGCCGTTAGGTCCTATTTTAAATGCTGTGCTTTCAAATTACTAACTAACCAGTGGGTCCCAGCACTCAGGAGCAGAGGCAGATGGACAGCTATGGCTACATAATAAGAGACAAAATCTATCAGCATGAGTCATTGAACATAGATTGCATCTGGGCCCAGAAAAGTTCACGTGGGTGTTGTGGCCACAGTAGTGCAGGGCCGTCCTTAGTGTCTGGGGTTTTAACAGAGTCACTGTTGTTCTTTCATGGGCAGGCATTGTACAGTAGCCACACAGATGTTAAGTTTCGAAGGCTCCAGTTCTGCACTTGATACTTGGTTGTGAGATCGTTACAAAGATCAAATAAAATACTGACTTCCTTAATTTTTATTTCTCTAACAAAAAGCAGTGTGGTTTACACAGAAAGGAAGTTTATTGTGTTCACAGTTTTGGAGGTTGAAAACCTAATACTGGATAGTGCCATAGTCAGAATATAACCTTGTGGAGAAGTGAATAGGAAACTGGCTGCCAGTAGAAGGAAGTGTGTCAGCAAGGAAAGGCCATGTGCTAAAGCAGGAAACAGTGATGCTTGAATAGATGCCAGATTCTCTTTCTTTTTTTTGCTTAAAAAGAGTTGTGGGTCAGTAAAGTGGCTCATGATGTAAAGGTGCTGGCTCTCAAGCAGATGACCTGAGTCCAGTTCCTGGGACCTCCATGGCAGAAGGAGAGAACCAAGTTCTTAGTTGTCCTCTGACCTCCATCCATGCCTCATTGCACATGCATCTTTCTATTAATATAACTAAAGAAAAGGAGAGGGTTTATTTAAAAGATGGTTCTATTTTTGAGCCCAGGCTAGCCTCTAATTTGTCATCCTACTGTCTCAGCTTCCTGAGTTGCTGGGATTTTAAGTATGAACCACTAGACCTGGTTTAGATTTTATTTTCCTAATTTGTTCTCTGGAAGTTCTGAAAGACTGAGCAATACTTCCTACAGGAAATGCACTGCTTTCTGCTGTCCACTAGGCCTACTTCTCAGCAGCCCTTCTATCTCAACAGTGTCACATTGGGGATCGGTAATCCTAGGGACCTGGCCATATCCAAACCACAGCATTCCCCCACTATCTGTGGGATGTGTTCTATAACCTCTAGAGGGTGCCCAAGACCTCAGGTAGTGTCAGGCTCCATCTATGAGCATGGTTTTGTTCCTACAGGTATGCTAGCTGCTGGGTGTCACACATGGTGTGGATGTGCTGAACACGCCAGATTTTTATCACACTATCCAGAATGTCATATGATCTTAAAGATGGTTTTTTTTTTTCCTTTTAGATTTATACACACACACATATTTGCTGGCATGTATGTGTACCACATATGTGCTTGTTACAGAGGGTGTCAGATCTCTTAGAATTAGAGTTAAGGATAGTTGCTGGGCATGGTGGCACACACCTTTAATCCCAACACTCAGGAGGCAGACATAGGTAGGTTTCTGTGAGTTGGAGGCTAGCCTGGTCTAAGGGGAAACCTCTATTAAGTTGACAGTGCTTATCTCAACTACTCCATATTGTACTGTTGTGTTGGTTCTTTCTCTTACACACACATACACAACACACACACACACACACACACACACACACACACACACACACACACACACACAGTCTCTACCCCAGATTGTCCTCAAACTCTCTGAATAGAAGAGGTTGATGTTGAAATTCTGTTGCTCCTGCCTGCAGGGATTACAGGCATGTACCACCATGTCTGGATCATGTAATGCTGGGGATCAAATCTAGTGCCTTTGTGAAAGGCAAGCCTCCTGCCACTTTAGCTCTCAAAATACATGCTTACTGAAAAACCTTGTCTATTTTCCATGAATTCTACATTACTTTGATAATTAAAAAACCACAAACAAGCAGGTCTGCGAGTAATGGTGATACACACCTTTAATCTAGCAGTCAGGAAGACAGAGGCAGGTGGATGATGTGAGTTCAAGGCCATCCTGGTCTACAAAGCGTGTTCAGGACAGCTAAAGCTACACAGAGAAACCCTGTTTCAAAAAAAAAAAAAAAACAAAAACAAGCCAAACCAACCAACCAACCAACAACAAAAACAAAAATAACCCAAACCAAACAGGTCCAGTAATTTGGCTCCGTTGGTAGAGTATTTGCCTAGTATCTGTGAAACCTTGTGTTTGAACATAAAAACTGACTGTAATTACACCTGTAATCTCAGAACTGGGGAGATGAAGGTAGGAGGATCTACTCAAAAATTAAACCAAAACAACCAAAAAACCCCAGAATCTCAGTAAAAGTGTTCTAGAAAATGGAAGATATTTCTAATTCTTAGAGTGAAAATTTGGGAGACGTGTGTGTGTGAGTAGTGGGAAGTTGGCTTATTAGAACTTGGTTTTCCTCAATGAGAAATTACATGCCTGTAATTTCTACATTTAGGAGGGCAAGGTGGCAAGGCTAAGACTAAGCTACACAGTAAGCTTTATGTGATATGTTAATGTGATCATCACATGCTCTAGCATCATGGAAGAGACAAGTATCTGGGGGAGCCTGTCAGGGTTATCTGAGTTAGCTGAGGTGGGGCTGGCTCTGGATATATGGATGGTACCTTCCCATGTGCTGGGTCCTGGACTAAATAAAAGGGTCCAGTTAGCAGAGAACTGGCATTTGTCTCTGGCTTGTCCCTGCAAGTGAAGTAAGAGCAATTTCCTGCAGCTCCTGCCATTGTGCCCTCAAACTGTGAGCAGAGATAACTTCCTTCTTTGTTTCTGTCGGGTATTTTGTACAGCAAGGAGAGAAGCAACTATTGTACCTTCAAAAAAAGTTAAAAGACAGCTGTTGGGTGTTTCCCGTTAGAAGCTGTGCATAGCTTTTGCCATGGCTGTTGTCTCCCTTTTGTTCTTGGTGAACAGAAAACACAGTGCATTCCCATCTCCTACTGCCACCTCTGCAGAGCACAGCTACTGTTTCTGGGAGCGAATTTTTGGTGGCTGTGCATTTAGGCAGGTTTTTTTTTTTTGTTTGTTTTTTTTTCTCCTCCTTTCTATTCTGTAATGTTCTCTTAGCATGTTAGACTCTGCCAGTGTCTTTAACGTGCTGTAGGATTTTATTTTTTCCTATGTAAGTTTTGGTATGTATATTTTTAGGTGTGGAAATGAGATTAAGATTATATTAAGAACTGTAAAGTTTATTTTAGATAGGATTTCATAGAGTTCATAGTTGTCCTTGAACTCCTGATCCTCCTGCTTCCACTTCCCAAATACTGGGGTATTGTTTAAAGTCTAGAGTATATAGATAGCCACCTCCCCAGGATCTTCCATCTCCTCTGCCACGGAGTGGTCACCCAGTCTCCTGTCTCTTTCCCTCAAGTCTAGTAGTCCAGTCTGGTCTCAAATTGTGATCCTCCTGCCTCTGTCATCCACATAGGCTGTTATGTTTGGCTTTTGCCTCCCCACCCTGCCCCTTTTCTGTTTTGGAAGCAGAGGAAGGAGGCTTATTAAGTGCCTCGGAAAAAGGAACAGAAGCAGACAAAAGGGCCTAGTGAGTCTACATTCACTGGAAAGTAGATGGTGTCGTGGTTGAGTGTGTCCTTGTGCAAGGCCATGCTGATCAGTGCCATGCCAAGCACCAGGTTATTAAGTCTGCAGTGTGTTCATTACCTCTCATAGTGGAGTAAGAGCATAGAATCTGGCCAGACTACCTGGCTTTAGAGCCAGGCTCCAGTACTTGCTGGCTTCAGGACTATGGGCATGACCTTTTGTAAAGTAGGGATAATGAGAATTACTAAGGAGTTTTAGCTAATCTAGAGAGTTAACCCATGAAAGGTGCTTATGGGCCAATGATAAAGTACTTACCATGTACAAGTCCCTGGGTTCCGGCCCCCAGTTGCGTTAAAGCAAAACTGAGTTCTTTGATGTTACCTTTGAGCTGATCTTTCAGTGTTAGGTGCTGTTGTTATTGAGCACAGCTCTCTGTAGGATATTGTACTATATAATAGAGACCCAGAGATAGTCTGTGGGGTTGCTGCTTATAGGAGGAAGGAAGTACACCAGTAGATGACTGATAGAGAGCGAGTGCCTGCAATTTTAGAAGAACAGATGGGCCATCAGGATAGGGTTCTTGAGTGTGTGGCTTACCTTTTCCCCTAGCCATGTAGAATTAGGGAGGGGAAAAGCCAGAGGGAAGAGAAGCAAAAGATGTGGCAAATTCCCTTTGGTCTGTTATGTAGGGTCAATTTATAGACCTAATCTGGTTTGGACAGTGGTGGCCTCATGCTCCTCAGAGAGGTCAGCCATGTGTTGAATTGCTGCCTCCTATACTTCACTTACACAGCACTGAGTTGGGTCGGGAGAGCAGCCCCTGGGCTCACACCTCCTCTCTCTGCTGTATCTCTGCAGTATGACTTCTCCTTGGAAAAGAAAACGATTGAGTGGGCCGAAGATATTAAGCTAATCCAAGAAGCTCAGCGAGAAGCAGAGCGGAAAGCCGAGGATGCAGAAGCTAAAGTGAATTCCAAGAGTGGCCCAGAGGGTGACAGCAAAATGAGCTTCTCCAAGATTCACAGTACAGCCACAATGCCGCCTCCTATTAACCCCATCCTTGCCAGCTTACAGCACAACAGCATCCTCACTCCAACTCGGGTCAGCAGTAGTACTACAAAGCAGAAAGTTCTCAGCCCTCCCCACACAAAAGCAGATTTCAATCCTGCTGACTTCGAGTGTGAAGAGGACCCGTTTGATAATCTGGAGTTAAAAACCATTGATGAGAAGGAAGAGCTGAGAAACATTCTGGTAGGAACAACTGGACCCATAATGGCTCAGCTACTGGACAGTAGCTCACCCAGAGGGAGCTCGGGCTCTGTATTACAGGATGAGGAGGTCTTGGCATCCTTGGAGCAGGCAACCTTCGATTTCAAGCCTCTTCATAAACCCAATGGCTTTATAACTTTACCACAGTTGGGCAACTGTGAAAAGATGTCGCTGTCTTCCAAAGTGTCCCTTCCCCCTATCCCTACAGTAAGCAATATCAAATCTCTGTCCTTCCCCAAACTTGACTCTGATGACAGCAATCAGAAGACAGTCAAGCTTACGAGCACTTTCCATAGCACATCCTGCCTACGAAGTGGCGTGTCTCGGAATTTCCTGAAGCCTTCCACCCAAAGCAGTGCCAGTGAGCTCAATGGGGACCACACTCTTGGGCTTTCAGCTTTGAACTTGAACAGTGGCACACAGGTGCCAACCCTGACAGCCTCCCAGATGCCTTCCCTGTCTGTCTTATCTGTGTGTACAGAAGAACCGTCACCTCCAAATACATGTCCCACAGTAAGTTTTCAGTCCTAACTTACATTGCCTCAGTGGTCCCAGTTACCAGGAGCCCCTCCTCCACGAGACTTAGTTTTTGATATGGCACTGGAGAGTGGCTTTGTTATCTGATAGGTAGATTTGGTTTTATTTTTCCGGAGGACTAGGATTGTTATATTTGAACCTAGCTTGAATATTTATTTTTGGTTCTTCAGTGCTCAGGATCAAACCCAGGACCTCTCCATGGTAGGCAAGCACTCTGCCGAAGCTGGCTAATGTTCACCTTTCTGCATCTTTAGGGTTTTCTTTGCAAATATAAGGGATAACACAACCCTTGTGAATGGCATTTCTCTGTCTAATCTTGTGTCTTTTTAGTGAGGCTAAATGTCAAAATAGGTTTCTTGTTTTTGTCTTATTGGTGGTTTTAGTTGAGATAGGATCTTACTGTATGGCCTAGATCTCTTACCTCCACCCCTTGAGTGATGGGATTACGGGTGTGCATCCCTGTGCCTGGCTGTTCTGTTGTTGTCTCTCTGGTACCCATTTTCTTTCTAAGCTTGCAGATGCTCCTTGTTACCCTTTCCTTTCTTAGCTTCTGCATAATTGCTTTACCCTGCTTTTGTGTATTTGTTTTTGTATTTTATCATGAGTTGACTCATTTGGATTTACATTTCGTCAGGCCACATGGTTCATAGTTACTGGTAGAAATCTGTTATTTAGAGTCTATAGATGATACTCGTGTGACTGTTTTTTATCCTGTCAACAGTATGCATTGGGCAATCTTAAAAGGGTCAAGGGAAGGCTGTACTAATTAGGATTGATTGATGAAGATTACAACTCTTCTCATCTTGAAGAAAATCTAGTTTTGCTACACAAAATGTTGGCAAACAGGGCAGTTTTATTTGTCCCATACTATAAGCTTAGTTCCCGGTATAGTGTTGCAGCCCCAGAATAACACAGTTCTGCATCCAAGGCTCTTACTGCACTGGCTCATAGATGGTTTTAAATGACAGAATGTGAGGAGACTGTTTAGAGCCAGAAAGGAGGCTAGTTGTATTGATACAAGACAACAAGCATTGTGTTAGCCAGTTGAAAGACAAAACCCTGCCTGCCTTACCAGCTCACCACTCTGGCAGTAGCATTTTGGTGAATGACTCCACTGTCCAAGAGCTCCTGGCCTGTAAACGTGCAGGTAAACCTGACAGACTGGTGATTGTCATTTCTCCTTGGAATGGGCTGTATCTGAATTCTTCCTGGTTAGCACTGCATTTCCTTTCTTTCTTTTTTTTTTTTTTAGATTTATTTATTATTTATACAATATTCTGCCTGCACACCAGATCTTACTGTAGATGGTTACAAGCCACCATGTGGTTGCTGGGAACTGAACTCAGGACCTTTGGAAGAACAGTGAGTGTTCTTATCCTCTGAGCCATCACTCCAGCCCGCATTTCCTTTCTTTACATATTAGATGCTGTAGGTAAACGAAAAGCACCCTGGAAAGATGGGGGTTGCTCAGCCAGTAACCAGCCAGATAAATTTTTAGAGACCAAAACCAGAGAAATAACAGCGGAGCTCTTTCTCTGCTGGAATCGTTTGTCTAGCCTGACTGGGTGGCATCATTTCAGGGTCAGAAGAGGTCTGTGTCTTGGTGAGCCCGCTGCTTTCAGTTCGTAGCTATGAGCAGTTGGAGTTGTGTTGCGTTAAGGGAGTCATGCTCCTCTTCCTTGGGAACAAAGCCTTGTTCCTATCTTGGCCTTTGTAGTGGGAGCCCTCAGTGAGAGAAGCACTTCTCTTCAGGATCATAGTGCCCAAGGCAGGGAAAGCGAATGGTGCACTCCCTCAAATGGGAATGTTAGCAGGACTGTCTAGAATCAGGCTCTTACTGTCTTAGATGTTTTTTTTTGAGACAGAGTCTGTCTCTCTTTCTCTCTCTCTGCCTGCCTGTCTCTCTCTCTCTCTTTGGTTTTTCAAGATAGGGTTTCTCTGTGTAACCCTGGCTGTCCTGGCTTTTTTTTTTTTTTTTTTTTAGACCAGGCTGGCCACAAACTCAAGGAGATCTGGCTGTCTCTGTCTCCCGAGTGCTGGGATTAAAGGTGTACCACCACAGCCTGGCTTATTTATTTACTTATTTATTTATGAAGGTGGGGACTTATGTGTAGCACTAGCTGGCTTAAAACTCACAATGTAGATCAGGCTGTCCTAGATCTTACAGAGATCCACCTGTCTCTGCCCTCCCAGTGCTGGGATTAAAGGTGTGCACTATTAAACTGTTAAGTCCATGAGTTTTGAGATCAGTTTGGGCAAAATGTCCAGGGGCCATCTGTCTCTAAAAGAATTAAAACCAACTACTAACTAAAGAAGGTTTATGTTAAAAATAGCTCTTTACTTCTCCAGCTTTGTTTCTATTAGTTGGGTTTTTTGAACTTCTTCTGCTCTTTCCCTCATCCCTTCATTTCTTCCTGATGGGATGGAGGAGGTACTTGGTTCAACTATGCTGCCCAGGTTCCCCTTAGATTCCAGTGATCTCCATGCCTTCACTTCTCCAGTTGCTGGAATGTCGGTATACTCACCGTTGTGTCTGCTTCTTCAATAAACTACTCCTGCTCGGGTTTAGAGTCTCTACTATCTCTTATAGCTGGGGGCTGTGTGTGTGTGTTCCAGGTAGGGTTTCATTGCTTAGTCCACTCATTATAGCTCAGGCTATCCTTTATCTTTCTGTGTGTACATGTGGTTGCGTGGAGGACCTAAGTTGATGTTGGGTATCTTCTTCGGTCATCTTCTGTTGTACCTGAAGTTTGCTGATGAGGAAGCCAAGAGATCCTCCCATTCTTGTCCCCAGCACTGGACTCTAAGGATAGCCCTTGATGTGCTTCAGCCTCCTGAACGCTGGGGACCCAGCCCACGGTTCTCTGCATGCCAAGTGCTTTGCCAGCTTAGCTACAGCCACAACCTGTATAACTTCTTTTATTTTTAAACATTAAAAAAAAAAAAAAAAAAAAAGCTAGGCGCAGTGGTGCCTGTGATCCCAGCACTCAGGGAGGCAGAGGCAGGCAGATCTCTGTGAATTCAAGGCCAGCCTGGTCTACAGAATGAGTCCAGGATAGCTAGGGCTATACAGAAATACCTTGTCTCAAAAAAAAAACAAAAAACAACTTTTTTTAAAAATCTCACTTACTTTCTGTGTGTAGCCATAGCACACAGGTAGAGGTCAGAAGACAACTTGTGGGGGCTGGTTCTTCTGTCTTTCCACAATATGATTTCTAGGGGTCAAAAGATGGTCAGGCTTTGTGGCAAGTACACTAACTTAGCCCTCTCCAGGCCCCTTTTAAAAGACTGCTTTATTTTTATGAGTGTTTACCTGCATATATGCGTGTGTGTGCACCATGTGTATGCCCGGCGCCTGAGGGCACCAAGAGTGTGTTGGATCCCAAGGAACCAAAATTACAGGTAGTTTTGAGCTGCCATGTGGGTGCTGGGAAGCAAACCCGAATCTTCTGCAAGCGCACTTAACTGCAGAGCCACCTCCAGCCTCTCTTAAGTCCCACTGATTCTAGCATTGCAGGTGCTCTGAGGTTGATCTTCTTCACTCCCACTTCTACATGTCTGGAAAGTTTGAAAGTTACTAGTGACATGTCTTATTTTGTTGGGCCCTCTGCATCTTTACAAACCGAGGATCAACTCCATTTTTAGTCATTGAAAGTGAAAATTCCAGTTTATGCTTGCCAATAACTACATTGTGTCTCTCTGTGGGAAAATTTGCTAATGACATATAACTGGCAGTGCAGCAATGGTGCTGTCTCAGTCTGAGGGTGTAGCACACCGCACACCCCCCCATATTAATCGTAATTATAGCCTCAGTGAATGACTTGAAACACTATTATAATTTTGACAAGGGGTCCTTTGTTTGTTTAAAAGACAGGGTTTCTTTGTGTATCCTTGGCTATCCTGGACTCACTTTGAAGACCAGGCTGGCCCCAAATTCAGAGAAATCTGCCTGCCTCTGCCTCCCCAAATGCTGGGATTACAGGCCTGTGCCACTGCACCCAGCTTTTTTTATTTACAGTCTTGCCATGTAGCCCAGGCTATCCTCAATTTGAGGATCCTTCTCCTTCCTAACTACCAGTAATAAGGCATCTTTTTTTTTTTTTTTTTTAAGATTATTTATTCAGCATTCTGCCTGCATGTGAGAAGATGGCAGCAGATCTCATTATAGATGGCTGTGAGCCACCATGTGGTTGCTGGGAATTGAACTCAGGACCTTTGGAAGAATAGCCAGTGTTCTTAATCTCTGAGCCATCTCTCCATCCCAATAAGGGATCCTTTTAAGCACTGTCCCTTTGGGGTCTTCTTAATTAGTATGATGGCTGTTTGATTAATAAAACACTATGTGAAGGAGTCATTTGTCTCTGTTCAAGAAAAGTATTCTCAGTCACAATATTTATAATAAAGGAAAGGATACTTTCCTTAGTTCTAGTACTTAAAATCCTATGCATTGAGCTGGAGAGATGGCTCAGTGGTTAAGAGAACTTTTTGCTCTTAACAGAGGACCCAGGTTTGGTTCCCAGCCCCTACATAATGGCTAATAACCATATGTAACTCCTGTTCCTAATCTCACAACCTCTTTTGGGCAGTCAGCAGTCATGCACATAGTATACCTCTATAGATGCAGGTAAACATATACAGAAAAATAAATCTAAAAATATTTTGGTTTTGGCATGGTGGTATATACCTTTAATCTGAGCACACTGAAAGCAGAGGCAGGCAGATCTGCATTGGAAACCAGATTGATCTAACTAGAACTCTAGGCCTACATAGTGAGAACCTGTCTTTAAAACAAAACTACTTAATAGTTATATGACTTTATTATTATAATACCTTGTTGGCTATTTACATTATCACTAATATTTATTACAAATGATGTTAAAGTGAATACATATGTTTTATGTATAGGAGAGTTTTGCCTACATGTTTGTAGACTGCATGCATGTCTAGCATCTGTGGAGTTCCGAAGGTGTTAGATCCCCTGGATCTGCAATTATGGATAGTTGTGAACTATCATGTGGTGCTGGGAACTGAGCCCTGGTCTTCTCCAAGAGCAACAAGTGCTCCGAACTGCTGAGACATCTCTCCAACTCACAACTTAGCAATTTAGTGTCCCCACAGTATAAGTCCCTAGAAGTATAGAACTAGATCGAAGAATTTTACCAGGCTTTCCATACAGCCACACTTACCTGAAGGGTACACAGAACATATCTGACAGGTGTTAGAGGGCACCTCACAATCCAAAAGCACTTTCTACAAGTGTTTTTAATTGGAAACTCATGCCTACATTCCAGCCGGTGCTCAGGGACCTCTTTAAAGGGAGAGACACATACAGTGGAAGAATAGTCCTGGCTTCTTGGCTGGGCTCATGTGAAAGCTGCCATTATTTTCCCAGAAGCTGGGGCTGGAGAGATGGCTCACTGGTTAAGAGCACAATTCCCAGCACCCACATGGTGGCTCACAACCAGAAGAGGTCTGGTGACCTCTTCCGGTGTGTAGGCATGCAGGCAGAGTACTGTATAAATAATAAATAAATCTTTGAAAAAAACAAAACAACTTTTTCAGGAGCTGGCATCTTGAGACCACACAGAGCCTACTCCTGAGTAGTAGTATAATCTTGAGTCTGCAAAGTGGTTAGATTGCTTTGTGAAGAGCTTCTGTTCTTCCACGGCTGCTATTGCCTGCATGAAGCCTCTGGGAATGGACTGCTTAGAGTATCTTGTAGGTGATAGTTGGATGGAAGCTGCCAGTCTATAGGTCTGTGGTCTTCCTGGCTTTCCTCAGCCAAGTTTGAGAACTTGTGGTTGTAGCAGATCTTGTTTTATGACAGAGGACTGACTACTCCTTACTTTACCAATAATAGAGAACAAGGAAAAATACAGAATGTTTTTTTTGGGTACTTGGGAGCTGAGCCACTCTAAACAGCTTGTGATTTTGTGAATGGGTCCTTTGGCCTGGCAGTGAGCTGAGCTGCCTTTGTATCTTAGGCTTCATTAGCACAGTACACATAACCAGTAAGATGAGGACGAGGTGCTCCAGTGCTGGTGAGCTAGCTGCTGTACCGGTGTGGTAGATTGGCCAGGAGTCCAGCTTAGTGTGGCTAATATTCCCTGCATCTTGGCTGCAAAGGACAACAGCTTTAGCAGGGATGAAGCAGAGTGTGTGGTGTGGGCCAGAGGTAAGTGCGCTCAAAGTCATGAGGCCCTGAGATAGCCATGCATGGAAAGTCCAGAGCAGTGAGATTAGGACAATAGGTTCCAGAGTGGTAAGGTCTGATGCGAGTGAATCTTAAGGATTCTGAGGCACTGAGTTGTGAAAGGGTTAGTGGAATGCCAAAGAGAAGTCTGCACAGCCTGCTCCAACATTATAGGTTCACACCTGGAACTGATGTTTAAGTCATGGGGATCAGAGCATGTGCTGTTCTGAGCACGCAAGGCTGGGGGAGGGCTCCATGGATTGCAGGTATTACCCAGCTTTTCTCCTTGGCTGGTACTTGGTACCTCTCTTTTCCTCCCCACAATGCCTGGCCAGCAACCTGGGCTTCAGCTCACCTTGCTTTGATCTTGTTTTTCTATTGCCAGGTAACCCCTCTAAATTTCTCAGTGTCACAAGTGCCCAACATGCCTAGCTGTCCCCAGGCCTATTTGGAACTGCAGGCATTGTCTCCAAGTGAGCGGCGATGTGTTGAGACAGTAGTCAACATGGGCTACTCCTATGATTGTGTCCTGAGAGCCATCAAGAAGAAAGGAGAGAATATTGAGCAGGTGAGTGGCTGGTCTGCAAAGGTGTGGGTGGAGGAGCATGGTGGCCTCAAGTCAGGGCTGCGATCTGCTGGTCCTGCAACTCCAGCCTCCTTGCCTGTGGGTTTATGGGGACTTGGGGTATTATGGAGGAAGCCAGAAGTTCAGCAGTAGTACTTCTTTGAGCATTACTTAGAGACAGTGTGGGAGAAAGCCTGGGGGTGGGTGCTGGAGCTGTTCTGTCATCAGCCACTCCACTGTTCCTCAGAGAGGACAAAACTGAGCACATGGTTGGTTACATGTCTCAATCTGGATGCCTTTTTCTTTTGAGATAGAGTCTTGTGTAGCCCAGGCTGCTCAGAAGTGAGGTAGCTGAGGCTGACATTGGTCTCATGATCCTTCTGAGCCCTGGCATTATAGATGTAGTCTTCTACTTGTGGCTAACCTCCAGAAACTTTTGTCATGGCTTCGCAGGAAGTTCTGACTAGCATGGTAGTTTTCTGCCTTGGGGACATTTTGTGACGTGCTATCATTCTGCTCTGGCTCTTGAGCTGATACTTTTGAGAGTTGACTCAGCTGTGACAGCACTCCTTTGGGAAGTGGTTGCTCATTTCTAGAAGGGTTTACCAAGTAATTAGTGAGTATGCTCTGCTAGACATGCTCAAGGCGCAACTGTAGCCTTGTTCAGGATCTGATGACTGGGGAGGGACAGGGAGTTGACTTCACACAGATGGTCTGGAATTCTTAGCAAAGAGGAGTGACAGCAAGAGCTGAAACCACGTTTCTTTTCTTAGATTCTCGACTATCTCTTTGTACATGGACAGCTTTGTGAGAAGGGCTTTGACCCTCTTTTAGTGGAAGAGGCTCTTGAAATGCACCAGTGTTCAGAAGAAAAGGTAGGAACCTTTTATGTACTCACAGCAACAAAACTGTCTGCCCTGGTGTTCTCCTCAGGACAGGCACCCCTCCTCCCCTTGACCAGTGACTGCAGTCAAAGAATCTCCATGTCCAGACAAGACGAGTCCTGCATTTTTGGTATAGATGGAGTAGAGTAGAATCCCATTGATGAGAAGGGAAATTTGAGTTGTGCTAAAAAACCAGGTTTTTAGATGGCTGGGACCATTGCTAGTCTTTATGCCTTTCCTTCTATCTAGAATCTTTAGGGGTTCAACATTTTGTCTTTGTGAGAGTATTCATGTGGGCCATGGGACTCTTTAGGAGATCAGTGAGTTGGAGCTGCTTGCTAGGGAACCTTGGAGAGACCCCGAGACTCTGTCTGAAGGATACAGGTGTCGTCGCTGCCTGGCCCCCCTGCCCCCACCTTGCAGTGTGTGGCTGGATCCTTTTTTGGTTAAATTTTGTTCTCCTTTTTCTTATAGATGTTGGAGTTTCTTCAGCTAATGAGCAAATTTAAGGAAATGGGTTTTGAACTAAAAGACATTAAGGAAGTTTTGCTATTACACAACAATGACCAAGACAATGCTCTGGAAGACCTCATGGCCCGGGCTGCAGCCAGCTGAGACCAGACCCTGCCACGGCCCTGCCACAGCCCCACCAGCCCCAGGAGGCCCTGCATAGCTCCCTTGGGGGAAGAAAGAAATGCTTGCAGACTTTCTTTGGGGTTAGAAGGTCAGGTGTGGAGTGACACTTGTGAGTCTGTGAGCCCAGACTTGAGCTGTGAGGAAGGGAGGAAGATTTGGGCACACAATGCCCTATTCAATATTAAACATACCTGTACATTGAGAAGTGTCCTTCCCACCTTGGCCTTTCAGAAAGAAAACCTGGATCTTTCTGGGTCTCTGATGGTCTGGCTTCTGAGGAGTGGGAGGAGCAGGAGGGGCAGATGGCTGCTGCTTTGGGGCAAGGTGCTTTGCTCTCTGTGGCATAGTGGGCTCTGACCCAAATTGAATGCAGGTGAGAGGTTCTTCCGGGGTACCTTCCCCAAAGCCCTTAGTGCTACACTGGTTCTGGAATGTCTCTACGGTACAAAAGATGCACTTTTCCTCACGGGGCAAAGTCTGCCTCTTCTGCCAGGCAGTGAACCATGTGCCCCTGTTCAGACTGTTTATTATTATTATTATTTTGGCTTAGACCATAATCCTTTTTCTGCCGAGGGTATCGGAGCCCCTGTGCTAGGAAGCTCTTGTCAGTTTGAGTAATCCTTGGCCCCTTCCCAGCACATTGGTGAGAAAATAGGCCATGACTTGTCACTCAGCACTAACCCCCAGTTCTTGAATGGCCTCCTCCAGCCCTCCTTTAGGATGACACAATGAGTAACTTAGGCATAGAAACCAGTCTCTTTTGTTTTACTCCATTAAAGATCTAAATACAAAGGATGTAATACAGTCTTGAATCAAAAGTAATTTGCTAACTATTTTGATTCTTCAGAGAACTAATAATAAAAATCTAAAAGGATACGTCGCACTGGTTTTAACCTCTTTATTTTGAAAAATGGTTTGACTCAGGTAGGTGGCGCAGTCATTTCTGGCCTAGTATGGAACCTAGACTTTGCCCTACATTTCAGTACACTCTTCCCACTGTAGGACCTGGAAGCTGGCCATCCTGTCTTCTCTGGTTTGCAAATACAGATGCAAAGATCCCTTTAAACCTGATCTAGGGTAGGCTCTAGACCATGGCTGTACGCCTTCTTGCCATACAAGTGGAGAAGGAAGGGGCAAATAGGCCTCAACGTAGCCTTTAAAAGATGCAAAGTCCCTTTGCCTGTGAACACCACCTTGTGCAGTCACAGGCATGGCTGAAGTGCTTCCCCACTCGCAGGAGCATTGCTGTAGCTGACAACTCATCCCTAAAGCTTCTCTGGTCCTCAGCCTTAGAATCCCACATCCTTTTGGTGCTTTTTGGTTGGGGTTAGAGATGCCATACAGCCTTAAGCTAGGAACAGACTGCCCTCTGGTGGTCAGTTCAAGCACTACCTGTGGCTGGCTGTAGAGCCTTTCAGCCCTTTTGGATTTAGCCTTTGGCCTTTTAAATAGAGCCAGATCTAACTATACATAGCCCAGGCTGGCTTTGAACTCATTCTGCCTCAGCCCCCCAAGTGCTGGAATTACATGTGAGCAATGTCATACCTGACTTATCTTGACCTTTTAGCCATAGAAAGTTGTCCTTAAATTCATGTGGTAATGGCTTCGGGGCCCAGGCTGCGAATCATGAATCTCAGGTTACGTCAGGGGGACCTACAAAACTAGTGGACTCTTGGAGGCTCTTTGTTTTTCTTCGGGTTCCTTATGATAAAAAAGGTGGTACAGGAGATGGGAGGATAGTTAAGTGCAAGTACGAAAGTGTGGTTGTATTTCTAGCACCCATGCAGAGAGCCTGGAGTAGAGATGGTGAAGTAGAGACGGGGATCAACGGTGAGACACCTGTTTTCAGAAACATCAGAGAATGGCTGAGGGACCCTGAAAACACTTGGCCTATGTGGTAACACAGCCAGAACTCACTTGAAGGGTTGTGCACTTGCTGCTAGGTCAGAAGGTTCAGACACTGACTGTAGACTCAGTGCCAGGACACCCACAGCAAAGACCCTTGCGTGTTGCTGCCCAGCGGCACTGCTCTGGAAGATTTCAGCCAAGGCAACGGACTTGCCTGAGATGCTCCAGCTTGCCCAATCATTCAGAAGCACTGGGTGTGAGGAGTCACAGACAGGAGTTAGGATCTGTCACAAGAACCATGAGGCACAGTCCATGCTGTTTTAGCAGAAAGTGAAGAAAATGTACTGCCATCCACACCCTCAAAGCTGGATTGCAGGGAAGGAACTGTAAACATAAAGCCTACCTCACACCCAGTTACTCTTAAGATATCGAAACTTGTTCACTCTGTATTTCCCAAAACTAAATCTCCACTCTCTGCTGGGGAGGAGCCCACCTGAATACAGAAAGGCATAGATGGAAGCAATAAAGGCTGGTGTGGTCCCTAATCTCTGCTCTCAGGTTACCACTTAGGAACATGTACAGAGTCATTACACCAAGAATGTTCCTACAGACACAGCTTAGCAAAGCCCCAGACAGAAGGAGACACGAAGGTCTGCAGCCTGGTCCTTTTGTGCAGGTGTCCCTGTGGTGGAACTGACCTACGATGAGGGCTGTCCCCATGTACAGGGACCACCCAAGGCCATGGATGGCTAGGGTGAGACCAGGGGCCGACAGGGAGTGGCTGTTTGTAGGAAGGCCCTGGCAGAGCCTCTTTCAGCTCCAGAGAGCACAGCCGTGTCCATCCAGAGAGAGGCCTTCCTCTAAGATACCATGGGTCTGTCAGGGGATGCAGCAGGCTTGTGGCTGGTGAGGAAGAGCTGCAGCTGGCTTCTCAGGCTCTTGATGCAGTTGGACTTCAAAGCCATGATTTCATCCAGCTGGGTCACAAAATCTTCAAAATCCTGAAAAGAAACAAGACACCTGGAGTTTTGTTCTTTTGATGGACCTCTGCCAGATCATCTTTTCTAGTCTGTCCTTTTGTTTTTCAAGTTTTGTTTTGTTTAATGTATATGCATGTTTTGCTGACACACTACTGGTGTGCCTGGAATTTGGAAGAGGACGTCAGATCTCCTGGGATTGGAGTTCTAGAAGGTTGTGAGTAACCATGTGGATGCTGGGAACCAAACCTGGGTCTTCTACAAGAGCAACAAGTGTTCTTAACTACAGAGCCTTCTCTCTAGCCCCCTAGTACACCTTGAAGGAACATTTCAGAATCCAAGTCCCTCCTCCCAGGGGAAAACTTAACAAGTTTCTATGGCTTTGGGTGAGGACCTTCTCTGCATTGGAGACACCATATAAGTGGAAGCTGTACTCTGAAAAGGGGTGCTCACAATGCTTTGATTCTGCAGGCTGTAAGCAGCAGGATGGTTGCCACTACAGGAATCATACGAAGGGGCCTCAGCAAACCTTTAGGAAGTAGAATGCCCAAGGACAGTTTGGAAGCCATTTAGCTTGGGAGTGAGCAGTGTAGCACTATCTCCCAACTCTACCCAGACCCCCTGAGGGCCACAAGGCCTCAAGGGTTAGTGCACAACAGCAGAACTTTGATACACACACCATTGCAAACAGAAGACCATCGAATAAACCGTGATGAACTGTTGATAGCCCACATATCTGTCCAGTGCTACTTACATGAGAATCCATCTGGGTCATTAAGGTCTCCTCCTTGAAGTCCAGCTCAGCCATTTCATCCAGCTGTTCTTGGTGTGCACGGATGATCACCTGCCTGGGGACATGGGGAAGAAAGTGACCCTTCTGGTTTCCCATACTTGGGAGCTTTTGGAAGCTGAGCCTCATTCTCCAATTAGGAGCTGCCTCTTCCCAGTACAGTAATGCCAGCTGTCTGCTACGTGCTCCCTGTTCTGTTCTGAGAATTAGTCAAGGGGTTAGGGAGTACCCACAAGTCACAGGAAGCTGCCCCTGCCTCCCTAGCTGCTTCACAGGGGCTGCCCCGTTTCCCATGGCTTCCTTGAGAAAAAGCAGTGACAACTGGCATATTTGGTACAAGGCCTTACCTTCTTGTGGTGGGTCCAAGACCAAAGCAGGTCAGGGCTAAAAGCTGAATGATCGACTTGGTTGGACTCTACTGACTAGTATAGAGAGCACCACACAGAGGAGTAAGTGCCCACTAAAGAGGCAAGCTCCCTCTTGTGCAAGACCCTTTGTTATTATAGTAAACTGGAAAGGGCATGGGGTCTTAAGACAAAGTTCAACATACTGTGCCTGCTCCGGTGTGAGTAGACAAAGTGAGCCCGAGGCCTTGAGAGAACAGCTGGAGACAAAAGGAGAGTCTGAGTCTAAGCACCCGGAGATTGGCCTGCTCTTGAGCCATGGGACGTCCTCACTGTAACAGGGCTTGATGGAGTCTGTGGTGGAAACAAGCTCCTGCCAACCAACCCCTGTAGGATGCTTTCTCTCCTGGGTCCAGGAATGGCCAACTCCAGCATGTATGATGGAGAAGGGCTTTCTTGGGAATGCCAAGGAGGCCCCCAGTTCAGTCTCTTCAGCATTGTCATCATATGGCTCACCACCCACGTGACTCTGGGCCAAGAGTGCATGTCTTCTGCTCTGGCAGGCCTCCCTATTGGGTGGTTTGTCAGGTGAATGCTGATGGATTGGTGACGGGGACAGAGCTGGAAGATCACCACTAGGCCGATTGTCAGGGGGAGATGAGGACAGCCACAGGCGTGCAGTTACTGAAGACACTGGCAAGGCAGCCTCTTGATTGTAAGATGACACTGTGTGTCCCACTGCGGGCCCTCCTATGATCTCAGCCATGAGACCACGGTTAGCTCTATCCTGCTCCAAGGAAGACGGGTCCTCAGGGTTGGGAGTCTCCAGGAGGGACATAGTGAGAGGAGCCATGAGTCCAGAAGCATTTGCAGAGTACCTATGTACGTGCTCTCTAGAGTCTTCTCGGAAAGGGGCACTGCTGCTCGCTGTTCCTGGAGTCTGAGTCACTCTGTCTTCACTGGCCTCTCTCAGTGGTGTGGAGATCCTGTCTCGTCGTGGAGACTCTGGGGATCCTGAAACTGCCATGTGGGATAATGGGAAAGAGAGCCCATTTTCTGGAGGTGGCAAGCTGCCCTCAGTCTGTCCAGGAACCTCGCTTCTGAAGCCCTCCAGTCTCATGTCAAAGGCTTGAGCTTCACCTGTTTCTTGGTGATGCACAAAATCTTCCTGTGCAGAGGAAGGTTTCTGGGCCCACTTGTCCTTGGGAGAAGGCCCTGTGGAGGCACAGTCTTTCTCCTGACTGCAGACTGAGCACACCACCCTTGGCGTGTGGCTTTGACTGAGTACACCTCTTCTGTGGCTGATGATGGGACCCTTGGAATACACCCAGCTGTCAGCTGACCTCTTCTCATCACCATCCATTTTAGAGCTGAAAAGCAAACATTGCCTTTCGGCCTCTTTTTCCTCAAGGCTGTGCTCCCTGTCCTGATGAAGGAAAAAGGAGTTCTTCTCCAAGTTGCTTTTCTGCTTCATGGTTGGCTGAGTGGAGACATGTGAAAATGAGTCCTCACTGAAATCACTGTCATCAAGATCCTCAGCCTGGGCTCCATGATGACTCTCAAGATTAGAGTGGAGTGGAGCACCAGTCTCGTTTTGGAGCCGACCTTCTGAGGGCCCCCTATGCTGGCATAAAAGCCTTTCCAGTGGTTGGTATTTTAGCTTCTGCTTGAGGAGGGGTGGCTGCTGGAACTGCTGGTGGTAAAATCGCAAATGTTCCTCCCTTTCCTTCTGCTGGGGAAAGGGATTTGTCCAGGCTTCAGGGGCAAGCCTGGCAGGTGCACCCACCTTGCTGTCCTGACTGGCTAAGTGGTGGCTGTTGCCAAGGAGCCGTGCTCGGGAGAGTAGCTGCTTCTGCACTGGCTGCACTGCCTGTACCTTCTTCCCTCTGGTGGGCAGCCTGGCATGCAACAGGCCTTCTCTTGGCCTGGAGGCCCTGCCCTCCCACCCAACAGCAATCTTGTTGCCAATGTGATTTTTCTCAGAGCACAAGGGTCCTGACTCTGCTTCCTTTTTGATCAAAAGGCCAGATCTCATGGCCCCTTTGCAAGGGCTAGCCTTCATGTCCCACTCTGGGGTGGGCCTTCCTCGGGAGCTACTCCATTTACCAGGGGTTTTAGGCCCAGAGGCGAAGGGGATGTTGGCAGCATGGCTGGCCAAAGGTTGGGCTTTAACTCTTGTAGGGCCTGGGACCGCAGTAAGTGACTGCTGAAGCCCCAGTTTAACTTTTTTTGGGGAGCACTTGTCCCCTGCCAGGGCACCAGGGAAGCTCTGAATTCGTTTTGGAGAAGAGTTTCCAGATGTCTGATTTTGACTGGCAGCTGAAGCACACTTGACACCTTTCTTTAGTTCCTTCACCCTATAAATAACCATTTAACATTAAGTCAGTATTTGTCTGTATCTAGGACTCCTTTCCTCTAGTTTCCAGGGAATCAAAAAACAACAAATACTCATTCTGAGCCTGCCCTGGGTCCTGAAAACAGGCCAACTCAGGAATTCTACTCTTCACCCACAGCCCCACAGAGTCCTGTTGTCCTGCAAACAACACCCTGAAAGGCTTCTCTGGGAAGGTGAACTGCGCAGTTCAGAAACCATCAGATTGTGCTAGTCCCACTAAAGCAAAGATGACACGAATTTTCAGAAGCCCCTAACCTAGCACTGCTGACACCCTATACTAGGTACAATTCTTCCTTATCGAGGTTCTGTGTATCGGAGTGTTAGTGACATCTGTGGCTTTTACCCACGAGATGCCAGTGGCACCTTTTCCCAGTCATGATAATCAAAACTGTTCTTCCTTCCTGGGGGCTGGAGAGATGGCTCAGAGGTTAAGAGCACTGGCTGCTTTTGCACAGGACCCACCAGGTTTGGTTCCCAGAAGCCATATTGTGGCTCACAAATCTCTGTAACTGCAGTTTCAGGGAATCTGATGCTTCTGTTCTACTTGCACCAGGCACATACATACATGCATACAGGTAGATCTCTGAGTTCAAAATATACATATAATGATCTGAAACATCATAAAATGATCTGAAACATTTAAAAAAATGTTCTGTAAGAGAACTAACTATAAGTAGAAATGGGAGTGACGCTGACAGATACCAAAGGCTCTTCAGAGAGAAGCCAGAGCAAGCAATTAATGGGTGCCAGCTTTAAGACCAGCAAGATGGCTCCGTGGGTTAAGGCACTTGCAGGCCAAGTGTGAAGATCTGAGTTTGGCCTGTGATTCATATGGTAGAGGACACTGACAGAAGTCCTCTGGCACCCACACATCCCCATACCCACTGTCCCTGAAAGTTTTCTTAAAGAGGTGCTTCCTCAGCCACCAACTTTTAATAAACCTTTGGAAAGCTCCTATCCTTCCCTATTCTTCTCTGGGTCACTATCTTTCTTGACATGTCCAGACTGGTCCTTTCTGGACCTACATGCTAAGGTGAGCAGAAAGCTCCCTGAGCCTACACTAGGTTAATACTACTGCCGGCATCTACCCCTGAAGGGTTACACGCATCCTTCTTCTGGCACACACACAAAAGGAGGGTTCATTAGGTCATAGTGTTCAAAATGCTAGTGTAGTAGCTCAAGAAGAACGGTGTGGAGTTCATTGTCAGATGACTATTTTTTGAGAGGGATGTGCACAAACACATGTGACCTGTTCACACAATCTGACAGCCTATTTTCTTTCTTCCAGACCTGGCTGGCCTTGAACTCAGAGATCTACCTGCCTCTGCCATCACTGCCTAGCACAACCTGACATCCTATAACCAACTTACCGGTCAGCATAGCGCAAGGTATTTAATGTATACTCCGTGGCAATATGACTTGGTGAGATGTTGGCGATCATGCAAGTTTTGGCATTGCCAATGAAAGAGTCCTTCAGGACCTGTCCAAACCAGGAAACAGGGCAATGAACAAAGGGTATATTGACTATTTAAGTGTCAAGATGCTGATCATAGCTTGCTCTATTAACAAAAAACATTTTACAAAAGAAGAAATACATTAGACTGGAGAGATGGCTCAGTGGTTAAGAGCACTGGCTGCAGGGAGGTAGAGGCAGGAGTTCAAGGCCAGCCTGGTCTACAAAGGGAGTCCAGGATAGCTACACAGAGAAACCTTGTTTTGAAAAACAAAGAGACAAACACACACACAAACAGAGCACTGGCTGCTCTGGAAGAGGACCTCGGTTCAGTTCCTAGCATCCATATGGTTGTTCACAACCATCTGTAACTCCTGAGGCCTTCTTCTGGTCCGTGTGGGGTGCAAACACACACATAAGACATACATATGAATTTAAAAAGGAAGAAGAAATACAACCAACCAATAAGCAAAGCAGACATATTCAGAGAAACAAACTGACAGGAAACCAGCATCTGTGGTGCTGAGGAGGTTGCTTAGGAGGAGAGAGAACTTGGCAAGCATGAGGACAGGAGTCAAACTCCTCCCTCATGTAAGAAACCAGGTACAGTCATGAGCACCTATAGCTTAGGGCTGCAGGAGAGTTGAGATGGCAGGGTGGGTGGAGCTTGTTGACACCAGCCTAGTTCCAAGTTCATGAACCCAATCGTGTTCCAAGGGGAAAAGGTGGACTGACAGGTCAGGATACCTGAGGTCTTCTTCTGGCCTGTGTGTACATGGATGAATATACGTACAATTCATGCTCATATACAACCCCTGCTCACATACCAATATGAAATAAAAAGTCTTAAGATGAAAAAAGAGCATTTTGTATATAAGACTAAGAAAGTCTAGTGACACTTTACCCAGTATGTGTTTGTCCGGAAGTGGGAACTTCCCTACACTCCTGTGATAGTTAACTTCAGTTGTCAACTCAAAGATGTTAAGGTATGTTTCACCTTCTACTATTCTTTTTCCAAGGAGAGAGAAGGTCTTACTATGTAGCCCTGGCTCGCCTGAAACTCACTACCAGGCTGGCCTTGAACTCACAGAAACCTGCCTGCCTCTGCCTTCCGAATGCTGGGATTAGAGGTGTGTGCTACTATATCTGGCTGTTCTTTACATTATGTGTATTATAGAGATTATTCTTTTTAAAAGTAGAAGCATACTTTCTGGGAATGAGAACTGATATAAAAACAAAAAGTTAGGGCTGGAGAGATGGCTTAGTGGTTAAGAGCACTGGCTACTCTTCCAAAGGTCCCAAGTTCAATTCCCAGCAACCACATGGTGGCTCACAACCAACTATAATGAGACCGGTGCCCTCTTCTGGTGTGCAGGTGTACATGCAGGCAGAACACTGTATTAAAAATAAATCTTTAAAAACAAAAAGTTAAATGGCAGAGTCAGGAATGGCATACTGGGTCTCTGGTTGAAATCTGGTTTGAATAAAAACACTCAGGGGTTGGAAAGATGGTTCAGTGATCAAGAATGCTTCTAGCTCTTCCAAAGGATCCAAGTTCAGTTCGCAGCACCCAATCAGGTGGTTCATAACCATCTGAAACTCCTGCTACAGGGGATCAAATGACCTCTTTTAGACTCTGAGCACCTGCACTCATTCCAGTACTTCCCACATACACACACACATATACACACACCTGAGAAGTTATATTCAAGCTGGGCAAAGTAGTGCACGCCTGTGATCCCAGCACTCTTGGAAGCAGAGGCAGGCAGATGGCTGTGAGTTCGAGGCCAGCCTCGTCTACCAAGCAAGTCCAAGTCCAAGACAGAGAAATCCTGTTTCCAAAAACCAACCCCCACCAAAAAAAAAAAAAAAAAAAAAAAAAAAAGTTATATTTAGTCCAGAGATCACTAATTTTGGAGCTACAGAACCTATCCAAGTTCTTCCTTTCTGGCTTCTGTATGTACAGGACCCAGTGTTGAAAGAAGCTCAAGACAACACAACTACTTCCACGTCTCTTTCTTCCTAGGCAAATCTCTCTCTAGGCTGCTCCTCTGTAGCCAATAAAGAGCCTGTCATTTCCCAGACAACAAAAGAAAAATGTTCCTATATTTCTATTATTTAGAGTAAACATGATGGCCTGGTAATGCAGGCCTATAATCCTAGATGCTCAGAAGACTGAGGCAGGAAGATAACAAGTTCAAGACTTGTCTATATCACCAAGTGAATTCAAGGTCAAGCTGTACAATTTAAGGAGACTTTTATCTCAAAACAAAAATTTAACCTGGGGATCTATATCCCTGGGATATAGCACTTGCCTAGAATGTGAGGGCTCAGGCCTCAGCCCCTGCCCCCAGAACAGTTACAGCTAATATTTGTGCAGTTTTTTTACAGAGTGTTTTGCTGTTGTTGAGGTGGGTGAGGTCTTGATCGGTTGTCCAGGTTGGACTCAAAATTCCTGGCTAAAGCAATCCTCCTGTCTTTCTCTCCTGAGTAGCTGGGCTGACAGACATAAACAAGCATGTCAACTTCCTCCCCACACCCTACACTGCACAGTTTTAAAACTATAGAGATAGTAAATGGCCAACTCATATATGCTCCTATAACATAGAAAGTTAATTTGTAGTTGCACTCATAGTTGTATACTATATTTACCTTTAAGCTTTCTTTGTGTAGATAAAAATGCTTTAAACAACACAGGCAACAGAGCATTTTTTTTTTTTTTTTACATGTAACACAGTCCTGTCATCTTTTCCAATCTCATGTGTAGAGAGCCTGAAGTCATTACCTGTTTGAACAGAAGCTCTAAGTTCTATAGCCATGACTGCACCAAGCATGGTTCTTCCCCCAGTGTTGAGGATTAAATGTAGGATGTGGTACCTATCAGGCAAGTGATCTATGATCCTGGCCTATTCCCCGTTGTTTAGACAGACAGGATCTCATTGTGTTGCTCAGGCTGATTTCCAATGTATGGGCTCAAGCAATCCTTCTGCCTCAGCCTAAGCTGCTGGGAACAGACACACACCAGCATATCCAACAATTTATGCTTTTAGAGATGTAGTCTTGCTATGTTATCCAGGCTAGTCTTGAATTCCTGGTTCATGTGATCCTCCTGCCTCAGCTTCCTGAGTAGCTGGACTTCAGGAAAATCTACCACATCCACAGTAAGAATCTTTACACTGGAAGAATACAGAAAGGTGGTGTCCTAGTTAGTTTTGTCAACTGATACAGCTTAATCTGAGAAGGGAGTCTTAATTAAGGGTTTCTCAGATCAGATTTGCCTGTGGATGATTGTCTTGTTAACGGAGGTAGGAGAGACCCAGATACATGAGCTGTACCAGTCCCTGTCAGGTGGTCCTCGGCTGGATAGGAAAACTTGCCTAAGCAGCTGGGGAGAGCCAGTAAGTAGCATTACTTCATGATTCCTGCTTCAAGTTCTTGGATGCCATTACTAAGAGCTCGGAGTGCTGGTTGGTGTATTTTATCACAGCAACAGAACGAAACTAGAACGGGTGGTCACAAGAAGAACATGGCTACCTTCTTAGGAGTGTAGCTGCCCTGGTGGTACAGATATCTCTGCCTGAGTACACTGACAGCTCCTGGAGGGAAAATGATACCTAAATTCTTTTCTCCCCAGTATATTTTAGCATCATGCCTTGTTAGTAGTGGATACTTGACTAAATTAACAACTTAATGGAGGAAGAAACAATGAATGAACCAAAACAAATTCAAGGCTTTTGTTTAACTTTACCTGAGTCAGTTTGCTCTGCCTGAAAGGTGTATGGGTATGTTCCTGGTCCAATGCTCGGATACATTCTTTCAGCTGTAAAGTGGGAGAGTACAAGACCCATCAATATGACACTAAAGTGAGGGACAGTCAGATGCTACATTTATAAGTTTCTTTTTCTTTAAAGTTTATTTTTTATTTAATGTATATGAGTATTTTGCCTATACACATGCTGATGTGGGACCAGAAAGCTCTGCAACTGGGGTGGGGAGTAATCCAGAGCAAGAGTGAGGCTGAGGTGTCCAAACCCCAAAATTCTGATCCTGATATCAGCAAGAGTAGGACTGCTTTCTCATGTCTTGGGGCATGAGGCCTGTAGGATTCCCACCTCTGCTATCCTTGAGGGAGTCATATAACCACCCTTGAGGTAGTCTGGAAGTTTGGCCAGATTTCAGGCTAAACTTCCCCTCTCCTTATAAAGACATGTCCAGCAAGCACTTGGAATTCCTCTTCATGCAAATGAAGCATTCCCAGCACCTCGGCCACAGCCAACAATGTACACTCACCCTGAAGACCCCTACCCACTCCCCAAGGTTTATATAGCCCTTATTCACCTTCAATAAAGAATGTTTCACTGAAAACCATCACTAGAGAAGGCTGTGTTTCTCTCACTCAATGCTGACTGGGATCCTGCTTCACCCACCTGCCCAGCTAAACTTCATTCCCTCAGTCCAGCCTGGTATGCAATGGTGCCTGGTCACCCCAAGGGGAAAAGTAGACCTGGGGCAGCTGGTACACTGTGTGTGTCTGTCTAGTGCCCACACAGGCCAGAAGAAGGCATTGGATCTCCTGGGACTGGAGGTGTAGAGCCACCATATGGATGTTGGGAATGGAACCCTAATCCTCTGGAAGAGCAGCCAGTACTCCTAACTTGTGAGCTGTCTCTCCAGGCCTGGAAGGTTAGTTTTCTTAATTAAAGCAGAATCAGCAGTTAGGAGTACTGGCTGCTCTTCCAGAGGAAGAGTGTGGTTCCTAACACCCCAATGGGCAGCTCATAACCACTTGTTAGCTCCATGCAGCTTCAAGGGATCTAATACCCTCTTCTGGCCTCTGCAAACACCCAAACACATGTGGCATACAGACATCACATACAGACAAAGAAAGGAAAACAAAGCTCAAGATTGTGTAAAATCAAACAGACAAACAAAAGACTTAGGCAAGAATGGAAAAACAGCATCCTGCCTTATCTTGCTAAGGATCCAAAACTTAGAGGCTGTGATCCTACATCAGCTCTGAGTCCGTAATGAGACTGATGAACCCAGGAAGCCACCCTCTGGTCCTGGGTGCAAGCTTATGCACTGGCGATCCTAGCTTACCTGTCTTCCTTTCTTCACAACTACAGATATGCTCAGGTAGACAACACACCTAAGCTACTTCTCTCTCCCCCTCATCCATGTATATGGGTGTAATGATAGGTATATAAGTATAATTCAAGATTTGGATATAAACTGATTGGAGGAGGAGAAATCAGAGCACCAGAGGCAGAAAGCTACTATCCTGTTAGTTTTTTGTCAACTTGACATTATAATCTAGCTCCAACAGCTAAAACCGTTTGGGAAGAAGAACCTCAATTGAGAAAATGCCTCCAACAGATTGGCCTATACACAAGTCTGTAGGGTACTTTCCTGATTAATGATTGATGTGGGAGAGCCCAGAGCACTACGGGTAGTGCCATGCCAGGCAGGCAGTCCTGGGTTGTGTAAGAAAGGGAGCAAGCCAGTAAGCAATGCTCCTCTATGGTACTGCCTCCAGGTTCCTGTCTGAGGACTTCCTGTCTTGGATTCCCTGATGCTGGACTAATGAATGGACTAATGTAGGCCTAATGAATCTGCCTCCCCAAGTTAGCAACAGAAACCCAGGACAAGCACTGAGCAATTAACTCACTCACATCTTCCTTTTCTCTAATGCTACATGATGCGCATGTGTGGTGCGCATGTGAAGGTCAGAGAACAACTCTGTGGAGCCAATTCCTTCTCTCACCATTACATGGCTTCCACAGATTGAGCACATGTCAGGCTTTTGTGGCATGTGAGGGTCATCTCATAGTCCTTACCATTTCATTTTAAAGAGGAGAAATTGTGGCAAGGGAGTGTTGTCTGGTCCTGGGTGGGCTGTACTTTATGGCTGTCAGAGTCACACACTTTTGGTCAGAGGCCGTGAGTACTTGACCAGTTCACTGAAGCCATCTGCACCTGCAACCTCACCTATAAGGGTCAGAGTACTTACTCAACTTGCCATGCAGAACTGAGAACACCAATCTGACTGGCAATACAGAAACACTAAAAGTACACTGAATGGCTGGTGGAATAAATGATACTTACATTATTTTATTTAACCTATTATATACTATCCCAAGTATTACTTTGGGATACAACAAATATGAAAATATATTACTGAAACATTTTATATGCTTTTCTGATACAAATTTTCAAAATCCTGTATTTTACTTTAGAGACATCTTAAGTAAGACTAGTTACACTGGGGCCCATATATACATATAGTAATAATAAAATAAAGTAATCCATCTTATGGAAAGGTTGGGACTGCTTACACTCTTAAGTTTCTGCATTTATTTATTTATTCATTCATTCATTCATTCATTCATTCATTCATTCATTCATTCTGTGTGTATGTGTATGTGGTGACATGTGTGTCGCGGTGCAGTGTGGAGTCAGAGGACAGCTTGTATGAGTTGCTATCTTTCCACTACACGGGTCTCAGAGATCAGACCCTGGATGTCAGGCGAGGCAGCAAGTACCTTTACTAGCTAAGCGTGTCTGGCCTTGGCTAAGTTTTTCAATTGTTGATAACTGTTGAAGCTGAGTGACAAGTATCTGAGAGATATACTACTTACTTTCTATATTTGTATCCTTGAAGTACAGTTTAAATTTTAGGGAGTAGGAAAAAAGCTTTCTCAGCCATTTAGCAACTGCAGAAACATTTCTCTTTCTAACTGGTAGAGATTGGGGAAAAGAGGCGGGGGAAGAAGAGCAGCCCCGTGCCGTGGAGAGGCTTCCGGGACCTGCAGTCTAGCTCAGGGCTTCCACTGTCAAATGAGAATGTGTGTGCTGCCCTTCTGATTCTACCCAGCCTTACTGACTGGCTTCATGTTAGGGCAGAATCTCTCAAAATAGGGACCTTTAGATCAGAGCAACTCACAGCCAAAAGACTCTGGTTTATTTCTGCGCCTTCCATCTTGGTCTGTCGGTCTGAGTCCCTGGCATCTGCTGCTCTCTCACTCCCAGCCAAATCAATGAAAGAGATCCTAGAAAAAAGACACAGCAGAAATGACTTCTTTGGGGCTTTGGTTTATTTCCCTATTAGCTGCACTTTGTAACCTCAGAAAGAAATGGAGCACAGCTCATCCTCAGGGAAGAAAAGACATTATTGTTAGCTTTCCAAAAATCACAAGGTCCTCATGTGTCAGCTGGAGCTGTGACTGTTCACTTAGACACTTCAATTGGCTTTACACATTTCCCCACAAGCATTTCCCCACAAGGCCTGGTGACTATAATGCAGATCAGTTAGATAATTAAACATAAAGTTTTATTGGCTGTTTTCTAACAAGAAAGGATGAAAAAGAAGAGAATGACTCATTACTCAGAGGTGGGACAGGCTCATCCATCAGCATGGCAGAGTTTGCTACAATAGCACCAGGGAAGCAATGAATGCATCCAATTGTCTTATGTCTTCTTTCAAGAAGAATGGGTTCCACCACCCCCATTTATGACCTGCATGTTCTCCAAGATGCATTCCTTGCAGTTTCTCTGCTGATACTGTATTTCACGTTAGAAGCAATCAATGTCTGTTTTAAAACCTTCGGGTTGACCAACAATAGGTCATTACTTCATGATTAATCAGTTGATGGCACTTTATACAATGACTTATTTCAGGGCTAACAGTACTACTCTATACCCTGCAATGAAGACAGGGTGTCCTGTGTTGAGCATGTATATTTCAAAGTCACATATGGAAAGGTTATAGATAATCCAATTCTCCACATAGGTGCAGCTCACCTGCCAAATGTGCTCTTGGCTGAATCTTTGATCTGGATTTGTATGATAGCATGGGAGCGGGAGGAGTCTGCGTTGACGCCAGTGGCCCCAGTGCTGCGCTCCTTACTGCCCTTTAAGATCACCTGAAAATAAAACCCAAAGCATGACTTCCTCTGGGAGAAAACAAAGTCCTGTGGCTCTGGAAAGTTAGCAAGCAGCAGAGACCAGGCATATAATTTTGTTAACATACTGCAGTTTTTGATGTCCAGGTGGAAGGCTGCCCAGACATTAAATCAAACAGAGTAAGTAGCAACAGCAGTGAGAACAATGTAGAATACTAATCTGGTGGGAGAACACTCAATGGCTTAAAAGCTAATTTACTTCTAAATCTTATGCACTCTTTTTAATATCTTTGATGGATCTAACTGTTGGTATAATGTTCTTTTGGAATATATACACCTTACCCTTGTTCATTCAAATGCTGATTTCTGTCCCCCAACTCTCTGGTTTCAAACCGGATATTGCATTGTGATACTTATTCTAAGCATCCTGTCTCAACTTTGTGTGAACAGGCCAAAATAAAGCAACTAGCCACAATGTTGAGCAATGGGAGGAGCCAGAGGGCAGGAAATGAGTGGGAGTAGAGAGAGGAGAGCTGAGTGGGAGAAGATCTTGGAACTACGTGGAGAATGAACCAGACCTAAGATTTCACAAAAAGCAAGTATAATGGGTAAAATCTAAATGTTAGGGAACTATGAGGGCTTGGAGGTTTAAGAGAGAGTAACTATTGTCCAGCATTGTGTTCTAGGTTAACTAACCCAGTCTCTGTGTGGTGATTTGGTTATACAGCTGTTTAGGATTAACAGAAGATATATCAATAGTAAATATTAATTGTCACATACAACATAAAAACTCTAAAACTAACTGAGAGATAAAAGAAAAATGTCTCTAGCCAGAACTCCAACAATACTTGGCCAATAAACCCTTGGCTGTAATATCCTACAACACTCAATGGCTTAAGAGCTAATTTACTTCTAAATCTTATGCATTCTTTTTAATAACTTTGATGGATCTAACCTAACTAAGATCCCCAGGGAAAAACTTGGCTCTCAAGCAAGGTCTCACAGCATTCATCTATCTTAGTAACTAAAGCAAAGAACAGAAATATACCTCACAGAATGGCTGATCACATCCACCTGCTCTACCAGGATGCAGGCAGGAAGGAGGCCAAGCCTGACATTCAGGAACAAGGAAGTGAGTTATGTCATGTGCCTAAAAAGTCATTGACTCCAGTACTCACTTAGCCCTGTCTGGGAGTCAAGACTAACTGGGATCTTTTGGCCACAAAGGAGGGGATGAGGAGAGAAGCCTCAGACCCCAGCCTCCAAGCAATGAAAATATGATCATAAATGAGCATATCACTCCCCAGTCTCCCAGAATTTCTATTTGTGTCATATAGAACACAGTCATGTTTTCCAAATTAAGAGACCAAATATAGAACCAAACTCAACAACAAGCTTCAAAATATCTTACCAAGCGGGGGCAGGTGTTTTATTTTCACAAACCAACCAACTAACCAACCAACCAACCAACCAACCAACCAACCAACCAACCAAACTAAAAATAAGTTCTGGCCAGGTGTGGTGGCACACACCTTTAATCCCAGCACTCTGGAGGCAGAGGCAGGTGGATCTCTGTGAGTTGAAGGCCAGGCTGGTCTACAGAAGTCCATGACAGCCAGGACTACACGGAGAAACCCTGTCTCAACAAACAAACAAACAAATGAAAAGTTCTGGGCTGAGAATGTAGCTCAGTTGGTAGGGTTGGTAGGGTGCCTGTCCAGCATGTACAAAACCCTGGATTTGATCTCCAGTGCTGCACAGCTGTAGACCTATTCCTTCAGAGGTGAAGGTTGGAGGATCAGGCAGTTTAAGGTCATTCTAGGCTACAAAGCAAACTTAATCAAACACAGCCTGTTATACTTGAGGCCCTGTCTCAAAAACAAAACCAAAAAGAATTTCTCACTCTTAGCCCCAGCACTCAGGAGGCAGAGGCAGTAAGATTTCTATGAGTTCAAGGCCAGCCTGGTCTACAGAGTGAGTGTCAGAGTAGTCAGGGCTACATAGTGAGACCATGCTTCAAAAAAACAAAACAAAACAAAAAACAAAAAACAAACAAACAAACAAAACACACACACACACACACACACACACACACACACACACACACACACCCCAAAACAGTTTGGAGATGAATGAGACAAAAGTCCTAGAATGCTATAAGCAGAGAATTTACAACATGATTTTGGTGGAGTTCAGAGGAACAGAATGCGGACAGGAATGTAGACAGTAAAGACTGTCGCACAATTTCAGATGAGAACAAAGACACTGCTGGGATAGGACTAGAGCCATTCATGTTACATTTTGGTAAAGAATTTGCCTATATTTTCCCATGAACTAGGTGGTTGTGCACTGCCATGTGGGTGCTGAGAACTGAGCCTGGGCCTGTGCAAGAGCAGCCACTGTCCTTAACACTGAACTGACTGCTTCCTTTTGAATTTATAGAAACTTAAAGAGTTTATCTTTAGTCTCAGGAGAGAGAATACATTTTGGTTCTGGAATGAACTGTTAAGATATGGGGGGTCCAAACTAGGCATGGTGGTACACACCTGTAATCCCAGAATTCTGGGAGGCTGAGGCAGGTAGGTCTTTGTGAATTTGAGGCCAGGCTGGTCTACAAAGTGAGGTTAGGACAGTCAGCGCTACACAGAGAAACCCTGTCTCAAAAAACAAAACAAAGGGTAAATTTTAAAAACAGCCACAAGCTGTTGGAAGTAGAGCAGAATGCTATGATTTGAATAGGAAATGTTCCTAAGAGCTCCCCAGGTGGTGGAGTTATTTTGGGAGTTTATAAGGACTTCGGGAGGCGGAGCCAGATCAATGGGAGTGCGTCCTTTGAGTCTATTATTCCTGGCCACTTTCTGCCTCTGCTTCTTAGGTTCAATCTGCAGTACCGGGAGAGGGATGGTACTCAAGAGGTGACTCAAGAGGCAGAAATAGGAGGATTGCCAAAAGGAAGAACAACCTGGTCAGCATGTTGGGTTCCAGGTCAGCTGAGGCTATATAGTAAGAACTGTTTAAAACCACAGAGAACTAAAAAGATATGCATGTAGAGCACACAGTATGATCAGGACATGGTAAGTTCACGGCAGCAACTTCTCAAAGACAGAAAGAACTGACACCTGTACGTAAATTTCCAAAACTGTTGTTTTCATCAGAATTTCATGGGAATATAGTTCTATAAACTATCAGAGATGCCACAGGTTCCTCAGTACACATCTAAAAGAGAAGGAGGAAACAAAGAATGGGAATGGGAAGGAGAGTCAGAGCCCCCAGCTTTATCTGGTCAAGAGACTGTAACACTGAGCTTCCTGCCAAATGCCAAAGCACCACAGCACTTGAATGGTTAGTGCTGTGCAGGCGACCCTTGCCCTGATACGCAGGGGCACTGTGCACAGACAGTCCCTAAGAGGTCCTGCTGCTCTTGAAGACAAGCAAGTGTGGTTCTGAGCTGCCATACCAAGGGAGAGGTGGGGCTACAACTCCTGTAACTGCATCTTCAGGGTACATGACACTTTCTGGCCTCTGGGAGCATCTGCACACACTGGCACACATTCACACAAATACAAACATATGCACAAATAAAAATAAATTTAAAAAGCTACTAGAATTATGTGAGACAGGAAATCTCTAATGGACTGACCAACAAGAAAAACAAAACACAAAAAAACTTGAGTGCACATGTTGCTCTTGCCAAGTCTCAGTTCCATCACATACACACATGGAGGCAAACACTGACACCAAATAGATAAATAAATATAAACAAAGTTTTTAAAGAATAATAATAAAAAAAATCTTGAACCCAAATCTGAGTGATAGTTCTTCATAAATGCAGAACACTGGTGAGTACAGGCAGTCAGTCAGTCATGGATTTTCAAGAAAGGAAAATCCTGTTGGAAAAATGAAGCTGCCAGTTGTGCAGGCAACGTCAGGTGGCCATGCTGGAGTGCCCCTCAAGGTTATCTGAGGGGAACCCTTGAAGATGACACTTTAGCAAACACAGAGGTGAAGCCTGAGTAGGGATCAAAGCTGACATCTGGGAGAGTGTAGGTGTGACACTGGAGTAGGCAAGTGTTACTGTTGCAAGTCAATAAATGTCCATGTCAGATGTCCCTAAGTTATATTAACTTTCCACCTTCATCTATGATGTCTTCCTGATTGTAGTTTTGTAGACTTTCGGGGTCAATCAATGGCAATAGAGCAATAACAAGCTAAGAAATGAAAACCTTCAGACTTTTTAAGCAACGATACTTTAGGATAAGACAATGCCATGTACTTTCCCAAGAGAGGGTCACATGACTCAGACTGGCCCTTACGCTCAGTTGCGGGACTGGTAGTGTGGTGCAGTGGTAGAGCGCTTGCTTAGCAGGTGGGAGGCCGCGGTTTTGATCTGCAGCACACAGAGAAAGCAGCGCAGCTGGGACTCCAAGGAAAAGGGTGTTTGTTTCTTTTCCATCAGAGACTCCCAAGGACTAGGGTGACTAGTCTAGAAGACTACTGTGAATCCATGGGTAAGAAACATTTTCTTCCTGACTCCATAGCAGAGGGCACTCTGGGCAGCTTGAGAATATCCAGAGTCCCTACCCCTTGTGTTCTGAACCTGGCTTTGTAATCACCAGAAAGGGGCTCTTAGGTGATTTGCTACAATAGCCACACAGATCTGTCTTCAGATTTTAGATCCCAAGACACTTGGCACACAAATGTGTAATCTCGACCCTCATAGATAAGCCAAACCTACTTATTTTTTCTTGGGAAAAACAAATTCAGAAACTAAGATATTACTAATCATTAGTCACCTTACCATTTCACACAATATATTTTTAAGATTTATTTTTATTTTTAATTATATATATCTGTGTGGGTATGTACACCTGAGAACAGGTGCCCAGGGAGGCCCAAGGTGTTGGAGTTACAAGTAGTTGTGAGCTGTTCAATGGGGGTGCTGGGAACCAAATTCAGGTCTTCTACAAGAACAGTAAATGCTCTTTTATTGCAAGGGTGGAGGTTGAGACAGGATTTCTCTGTAGCTTTGGCTGTCCTAAACTCTCTTTGTAGACACCAGGCTGGCCTTGAACTCACAGTGATCTGCCTGCCTCTGCCTCCACAAGTGCTGGGCAGGTAAATGCTCTTAATTGTTGAACCATCTCTCTAGCTCCAATACAACCAAGTGTCCCATCAACTCCCCTCTCTTTCTTTCACTATATAGTTTAGATTAGCCTGGCTTCTGATCCTCCTGTCTCAGCTTCTAGGATTACAGGCATGAGCTACCATTACTGGCAATTCTTAATACTTGTTACTTAATAATACTTTCTTAGGAAATAATACTTAGGGGCTAGAGAGATGGCTCAGACATTAAGACCACTGGCTGCTCTTCCAAAGGTCCTGAGTTCAATTCCCAGCAACCACATGGTGGCTCATAGCCATCTATAATGAGATCTGGTGCCCTCTTCCGGACTGCAGGCAGAACACTGTGTATATAATAAATATATAAATCTTTTAAAAATACTTAATACTTTCTTCAGAAAAACGGGTCCCTAATAATTTATTATAAATAGTGAAATACAGTGGAAACGGTGTTGTTTCTGGCCCTTGGCTCTCTGACCACCAGTTTCCAACTGTAGCTTTAGTTTGCTCATCTGGAAGATGAGCTTTATAATATGTATCTTAATTAAATCACAAGGTATTTGGAAAAACAACAACAACAACAACCCACCAGCCAAATATTTGTTAGCAAGTTAAGTGTTCAGTAGACACTTGTAGTTAACATTAAAATATAATGAAAGCTAGGAGTGGTGGTAAACGTATTTAACCTCAGCACTTAGCAGACAGGGGAAGGCAGATATAAGGCCAGCCTGGTCTACATAGAGAACTCCAAAACAAACAAACAAACAAACAAACAAAAACAAACAGCTACGTGTGATGGTTTATTCCTATACTCATTTCTCGAGGTTGAGACATGAGGATAAGAAGTTCAAGGCCATACTTGTTCCAAGCCAGCCTGAGCTACAGAAGACCTTATCTTAAAAAGAAAAGAAAAGAAAAGAAAAGAAAAAAAAAGGTTAAGATATTTTTTAAGTGAAGAAAAGGGTCTGTAGTGGTCTAATGTAAAGCCAGGGTTGAGCTGGAATAGCTTAGAGCTCAGCAGCAGAGTGCTGGCAGAGTGGGTAAGCTCTGGGTCTGACCCCTAGCATCGACCGGATCCCTCAAAAAAGCCAGGCTAAGGATCATTAGAAGAAGGTTCACTAGAAAGATGTTTATACATAAATCAATAAATGACTGCTGAGCAAGCAAAAAACAACCACTGATTAACAGTGGATATCACAGAGTGTTTAGTAAAAAGGCTCTTATTTTTATATATTTCTGTAATGCTTAACAATGAGCAAATATTACATTTGTTATAACCAACGGCTATAACATTTTAACCAAGAAGCAGACTTCCAAAATTCTTTTGGAGGCATACACAAAAACTAATAGGATGAGCTGCCTTGGGACAAAAGGGAATGGAAAGAGAATTTCCCATTTCTTTGAATTTTGAGAGCATGTGAAATAATTGCTTATTAAAATTTTATTTAAAATAAGAACCCTTGCCTTTAGCAGCTTTCTCCTAAGCACACTGCCACAGAAAGTATAATAGCAGCCTATGAAGCTTTGATACTCTTTGGACCCAAGAGCATCTTTGCCATGAATTCATTTCTGCCACATGCCCTACCTACCACTCTACGGCACTGTGGAGAAAAAAGCTATTTTCGTAAGCTGCCTCACACTTCACGTATGTGAAGCAGGGCCTTGCCCTCTGCTTCCATTTCAACCACCCCACTTGCTAGGAAAAAAAATGAAATGTTTTTCCTGGGCTGCAGCTGCTCTGGGGTATAAGGGGGGGGGAGGAATTACCTGTAAGAGGAGCTCCACACTATCCACTTGGAGCTCTCGAAGGCCAGCTATCTGCACCACATGCTTGCTATCTTCTCTTGCGAAGAGGCTGCAGATGCAAAAAATGTTGTTGGTTTGACACTGGGTGTATCTTACCTTCCCCAAACAGTCTATTCCCATTACATAGTGGTTTTGCCATTTGGATGGGATGGATATGCTTCCCCTCCCCAAACCTACCTCCCTAATGCCAGCTTCAGACTACCGAGGTGGTCCTTCCACATAAATTAGTATCTTTGACTAAAACCAAAGTAATGAGCAGAAAACTCCAATGTATTCCGATCCGTGCATGGCGCAACCCTGGCTAATGACTAGGGGAGTGGTGGACATGGGATCTTTGCTGTCTGGTCACACTCAAGTTGTGGTCTCTTGAAGAGAGAGCATGAGGGCCTGGGAGCAGCCGCCGCCACTTTGTATCTACAAAGAACTAGCTTCAGTATGGAACCAACAAATACAGGTAGCACAGGGAGACGCATCATTACTTCTGAGTGATGGTGCAGAATATTTCTGAAGCCTTCCAATTTATCTGAGCCAATGATTTCCCTAAGTAAGGACAGTAGGAGTGGTTTTTTTTTTTTTTTTAATTTGTAAGAGAAAAAGTCCTGATATGTATTTTTGTTTTGAGACAGGATTTCACTATGTAACTCAAGTTGGTCTCCAACTTGTGATCCTCTTGCCTTAGCCTCCTATGTTCTTAGAGTACAGCCATGTGCCAATATGTTTCACTCTGGTACCTAGACCTGCAAAGAGGGTGACAAATAATTACAGACTGCCATTAACATTAAATCAGGTGTACCAAAAACAGGTATTAAATCTGGTCAATATTCTAAAATTATTTTTACCCTTTAGTAAGATACTAATTAAAGAATGAAATTTTAAAAAATATTTATGTATTTATTTTATGTCTATGAGTGCCCTATCTGCATGTACACTTGCACACCAGAAAAGAGCATCAGATTTCATTGTAGATGGTTGTGAGCCACCATGTGGTTGCTGTGAACTGAACTCAGCATCTCTGGAAAAGCAGACAGCACTCTTAACCACTGAACCATCTCTCTAACCCCTGAAATTCTATTCTGTAGTACAGAGAAAGAGAGATATTGAAAGAGACTGAATTACTTTCTCAAAATAAAAAGGGGTGGAGGGGTGTGAAGCAGATGTATCTCTATGCATTCAAGGCCTGCTTGGTCTACATAGTGTGTTCTAGGCCAGCCAGGGATACATAGTGAGACACTGCCTGAAAAACAAAAACAAACTTTTTTTTTTCTCAATTTAAGCTTCATTGCAAATTTCCAAACTTTACAGAATAATAAGAGGAAAACTGTCTTGCCAATGTCCATGACCTTTCAGAAAACAGTTACCAAAATACTCACGCTTCTGAAATAAAAGAAGAAGCCAATCCACCTCATATCACTCCCCAACATGCCACCTGGACTTGGGCTCTGAGCTGTTCATCACAGAAAGGTTCAAGAATTACATTTCTGGAGCTGAAGAAATGGCTCAGTGGTTAAGAGCACGAACTGTTTTTGCAGGGGACTCAGGTTCAGTTCCAAGCACCCATGTCAGACAGTCCATAACTGCCTGTAACTCCAGTTCTAGGGTATCTGATTCCCTCTAGCCTCTGTGGATATCTGCATACACAGTGCATATAATCTCACACAGGTATACACACAAACATACATAAAAGTAACCTTTCTGGAGATGGCTCAGTGGTTAAGATCACTTGCTGATCTTCCAGAGGAGCCAGGTTTGAATCCTAGAAATCATTTGGGTGACTCCCAACTACCTATAACTTCAGCTCCAGAGGACCTAACATCCTCTTCTACTCTCTGTGGACATCTTTACATATGTGGGAGACAAGCATACACATAAATAAAAATATTTTTTCGAGACAGGGTTTTTCTGTCTTAGCCTTGGCTGTTCTGGACTCACTCTTTGGAACAGGATTGCCTCCAACCCACAGAGATCTGCCTGCTTCTGCTTCCCCAAGTGCTGGGATTACAGGCATGTGGCACCATGCACAGTTTAATAAAAGTATTTTAAAAGAATTATATTTTTATCCCTTTTTAGGTAAGTAAGAAAACAAACTTATTTTCTGCACTTAGGAATTTACTTACAAATCCTTAAACTTTATTTTCTAGTTTAAGAAGCAAATTTAAGCTGGGCATAGTGGCACATGTCTTTAGTTCTAGCATTTGGGAGGCAGGCAGATTGCTAAATTTGAGCCTAACCTGGTCTACAAAGTGAGTTCCAGGCCAGCTAGGGCCACCCAGAGAAACTGTCTCGAACTTCCCTGTAGCCCTCCCACCCCCTACCCAAAAGAAGCAGCAGCAAATTCAGCATTTAGGGCTTAGAAGAACCCACATTATACCATGTGGGTTTCAGAGATTAAACCCAGACTGTCAGGCTTAGTAGCCTTCACCAACTAAACCATCTCATTAGTCCTTTTCAGCTTAGGGTTTTTTGTTTGTTTGTTTGTTTGTTTAAAACAATAACAACAAAGTCTTAGTCTACAGCCCAGAGTAGCGTAGAACTCACTATACAGGCCAGGATAGCCTCAAGCTTGCAGTGGCTCTCACGCCTCTGCTTTCCAAGTGCTAGGATTACAGATACGTGCTGCCATACCTGTCTTGCAAAATATCTTTATTCAAAAACATCAAAGTAAAGTATAATAGTAAATACATAAAGGAGTATCATCAGGGACAGACGTTTACAGAAGCTCAGAAAGGTAGAGAAAAAAGAGAACATATTAGGTTATCAGCCGGAGCTACAAAACAAACAGGGCCCACAGGACAGGACACTTAGAGTAAGTGTGGGTCTTCCATAGTATATTAGTTAGGGTTGCTGTTGCTATGATAAAACGCTATGACCAAAGTAACTTGGGGAGAAAAGGGCTTATTTCACTCACAATTCATGATAAAAAGTAGTGAGGGCAGGAACTCAGACAGGGCAGGAACCTGGAGGTAGGAGTTGAAGCAGAGGCCATAAAGGAATGCTGTTTACTGGTTTGCTCAGCCTGCTTTCTAAGAAAATGCCGGATAGGCTTGCTTACAGCCCAATCTTATGGAGGCATTTTCTTCACTGAGGTTCCCTCTTCTCAGATGACTTTGGCTTGTTAATTTGACATAAAGCTATACAGCATACATAGTAAGCCTCAAAAAAAGCTTCAAGGACTAAGATGGCTCAGCACACAACATAAAATGTAATAAAAGATTTTTCAAAAAAGGCTTTCAAACAATAAGTGTATTCTCATCTTTTACTACTGAAGAATACAAATATAGGATAATGGAGAGATGGCTCAGAGGTTAAGAGCACTGGCTGCTTTTCCAAAGGTCCTGAGTTCAATTCCCACCAACAACATGATGGCTCACAACCATCTATAATGAGATATTGTGCCCCTTTCTGGCATGCAGACATACATGTATACATAATAAATAAATAAATCTTTAAAAAAAGAACACAAATATATGGGGTGATAATATAAATAATTCACTGTAGAACTACATTTGGAAACAGCTGGATATCCTCTTTTCATAAAAAGAAGCACGCGCACACACACACACAGTGAGGACCACATGTGCAACAGTGGCTTTTACTTAAAGAAGTAGGTGTTAGGACTACAAAGAGCCTATGGGGTTAGGAGGTGACACAAAGTCTCACTGTGTAGTCCAGGCTGGCTTTGTACTTTCGATCCTCCTATCTCAACCTGCTGAATGCTGGCGTTACAGCTCTGTGCCATCATGCCTGGGAAAGGCAAGCTTCTTTCTTTCCTTTTCTTTTCTTTTTTCCAATTCCATACTGAAGATTGGCACTTGCTAGCTACATCCTCAACTTGGAAAGGACTTTTAGTGAGAGTGCCAGGGGTTGGAAGAAAAGCCACAGATGAGCTAGATGGAGGCTTAAACACCATTACAAAGATGGTGAATGAGAAAAGTACCCTGAGTAGTACTGCCTTTCACTGGACAGTTATGTGTCTTAGACACTTTGTACTTCCTCTCAGCAGTGACACAGCTGCAAACCTTTTTGTTGGAATGGTCAACAGTGCAATGAGCGGTCTAAGCCTACCTGCTGGCTTCTTCAGTTATGCTGAAGTGCCCTCCCTGCTGGAGCCTTTCCTATCCTGGTCTGCCTACCAGACAGGAACTGTTCCCATACCCTGTCCCACTGCGGTCCCCAGCACATGAACTGAACACATGTTTAAGTTTAGTGTGTTCTGTTATGACAGGCCTTTATCTCCCTCCCACCTTTCTATTTTCCAGCTAGTGGATCCTTCACAACTTTGTTGCCAGATATTCAGTTTAAGTTCCTTGTTCCTATAAAATAAAACTTTATTTCAGAAACATATGTAAAAGTCACACTGATATGCTTCTACATTACTTTTATGTTCTAAGTGCAATAAGCTGAAGCCTGAAAACAGTAAAAAGTTGAAGGTGGGTAGGTGAAATGGCTTATGCAACCAAGCCTGACAGTCTGAGCTCCATCCCTTAGACCAATGGTTCTCAGCCTGTGGATCGTGACCCTTTTGAGAGGTGTGTGTCAAACCACTCCTTCACAGCTAAGACCATTGGAAAACAGATATTCATACTATAATTCATAACAGTAGCAAAATTATAGTCATGAAGTAGTAAAAAAATAATTTTATGGTTGGGGGGTCACCCTAACATGAGGAACTAGGGTCACAGCATTAGGAAGGTTGAGAACCACTGCCTTAGACCCACATGGTAGAGAAATGATTCCCACAAGTTGTTGTTTGACCTCCACATGCCCATCATGGAACATACACATACATATAAAAATGCTCACAAAATAAAGGAATTAAAAAATGTAATTTAGGAGCACTGGCTGCTCTTCTCAGGTTCAATTTCTAGCACTCACATGATAGTTAACCACTGTAACTCCAGTTTCAGGGATTCTGATGCCCTCTTCTGGCCTCCATAGGCATCAAGCATGCATCTAGTACACAGACATGCATGAAGGCAAAACACCCACATGCATATTTTAAAAAGTTGAATGTGAACAAAAGACTTTTGTCCAGTTCAGAAAAGTGGACAAAAGTTTATACTGAAATTATTTAAAAGAAAAATATTTAAATATTAAATATTCAAATGTTGATTTTTTTAAAACCTTTTAAAAAAAGATTATTTATACAGTATTTTTCAGTGTGCCTACAGGTCAGAAAAGGGCACGAGATCTCATTATAGATGGTTATGAGCCACCATGTGGTTGCTGGGAGTTAAACTAAGGACCTTTGAAAGAACAGTGACCTTTGGTCGCTCTCTTACACTCTTTCTCTCTCTTACATACACTCTTACTCGCTCTTACTTTCTCTTTTTCTCTCTCTTACAGTCTCTTTCTCTTTCTCTCTCTCTGGGGATGCCCCCCTTCCCTTTCCCTTTTCTTTCTCTCTCCCCACCATGTCCTGCTTCCCACTCCTTCCTTACCCTGCTAATAAACCTCCTGCAGAGAATATCAGTTCACCAGCCTCATATTTCTTTAAATAAATAACAATGGTGCGTTGGCTAGGATTGTGATCCCCTAGATTTGCTAGGAACCCTTTTTCGGACTCCAGACAGGAGGGTTACAACCGATTTTCTCTGCTCTATGCCCAAATACTGAGCCCCAGCGTAAAGCATCAGCTTGCTCTGGTGCGCAGCCCCCTGGGGCCGTGGTCGCACAGCCGCTGCTCGGTCCTCTCTGATTTCCTAGGCTGCTTCCCCTCTCCCCACGCTTGGGACTGGGTGTCCTCGCTTCAATCTGTCAGAGCCACAGCTATGCAGTCCAGCTCCCTCCACAGTGGCTCCGGTGGAGAAGGCCAGCCCCACCCCGGCTTGGATCTCTGTGCTGTCTGCAGTGGCGTGGTTTGGTAAGAGGGTAGATGCTCTACCCGGGTCCCCTGGGGGGAGGCGAGCCAAAAGGGACCCTGTGTGTTTGCTATTCCAGCGCCGAGCCTGGGACATTCACGCCGAGCTAAAATCAACCTTAAAAGCTTGGCATGCTGCTCTGGGTAGGACAGTTCTAAAAAACCAGCACAGCCGGGAAAACTTAAAAATTCCCATGAGATTTCAGACGCCATGTTGGTTTGGGGAAGAAATGGGCGGAACCATGGCTTCACCGTAGACTTTCACGTGGCGTCGCCGCCATCTTAGGTTTGAGCAAAGAGGCCCCACCTCCCATACACCCAGCCTTCTCTCCATGAGCTACCCCCTTTCCAAGCTGCTTTTCCATGCTTTCTTCTGACTATTTCCAAGCTCTCTCTTCCTGATTTCTATACACTCTACTCTTATATTTTAAAATGCTTTAAATTCCTTTATCTAACACTTTATATAATTTATATAGTTTTCTCATTGGGTTTGCATTTATAAGTCTTAATCATAATTAACTGTTTATCTTATCTTTTAGACTAGGCCACAACGACGAGCCTCATTTCAACTTGGTATGGATTTTTATAAAAATTCAAAGTTACATTTTACTATCTTATGATTCAACCCTGCTTCAAAATAAATTTTATATAATAATAAAATTTCAAAGTTATAAATATCTATTCAGATTAAGTTGGTTTAAAATATAAGACTGTTACTGTCTCCTACTATGTGTTGCTCAAATATAATTTTAAGATCGCTTTAAACTGTTCTCCTCAGGGGTTCATTGTTACATACAAATTGTTTACCAATATTCTAAATTAAGATCTATTAATTTTACAGGTATTTATTTATATTAAAACTGGGACAATTTAATACATCTCTACTATCAAAAGGTTAAAATATGCTTGGTTAATTTTAAAATTTGGTTTACACTGTTCTGCTAAATTGTTGATTTTAAACTTATAGCTCAGGGGTTTGTTATTATGTACAAATTGTTTACCAATATTCTAAATTAAGATCTATTAATTTTTAAAAATATATTTATATTAAAACTGGGTCAATTTACTACATCTCTGCTATCAAAAGGTTAATATAAGCTTGGTCTTGTTCTCTAAAAATGATATTAATCTGTAGTATTGCCTTAGCTATAAACTTTTATATATTAATCATACAAAAACTCTTATGCGCTCACTTTAATAAATGATATTCATGACTTTTAAGATTCTAACTTAGCAAGGACAAAACCTAAAGTCCTAATATTTAATGGTTAACAAATGCAGGTTAATAGTCATTTCATACATATTTATAGTCCTGCAGATGCAAACATGGTCTCACTGCAATTTTTAATAAACAGCTGAGGATGGTCATTGAGTCTCCATATAGAGTTGGTAAAAACAGCCATCCCGAAGTGCTCTAAACCTAGACCTAGCTGTGTTCGTAAGTTCCTGGTGTTCCTGCAAAAACGCAAAGTGTTTGCATAGCCAAAAAGTCTGTTCTGCCAGGTGATGTGTTCAAATGCAGCCAAATGGATGCTGATCCTGCTGCTGACACACTAAAGCTGGCTGCGGCAAACTGGCCTCTGGAAGTCAAAATGCTCCCAAGCAGGCTTGTCCTCTGAGCCTGGAGGTTCAACCAGCACAAGAGCACAGACACTTCCAGCCTTCTAGCTCGTTGGCCTGGCAGAGGACAGGTGGCTCCTCGACTTAACAACCTCCACAGCTCTCACACAGGTCTGTTTTTGACCTCAGAATGAGGTCCCACAAACATACTGCCAACTTCTGTGTTGGGAGACTTCAGGTGCCTTCCCAGTTCTCTTCATATGCAGGAGACCAGGCCTTAAGCCTAACTCCCAGAGCTGCTACTTTTAGGCCTAGACACAGTCCAGACTCAAGAAACAGGCCTAAATGAAACCTTTTACCATCTCTTTAGCTAAAGGACAATAAATGCTCATAGCAGTTTCAACTATGTCTCATGTAAATAACTAAATACAAAGGACCCTCTCAAAAAACATTTGAGAGATGTCTTAAGGTTAATAAATAAAAGTTATACATGTTTGACAGTCTAAAAATGTGTCTTAAGGTTGGTGATGCAACTTATAAATGTTTGAGGGTCTAAAAAATGTTTTAAGGTTGATAAATGCAAATTATAAAGGTTATAAAGTCTAAGGTGATTTAAGGTATCTTAAATAGGTAAAAAGGCTTAATACTTCTTCCTATTGTTATGCTACTGTTGCATTGACTGTCCAGAGTTTTGGCCTTTATTAATAGGGCTCTAATTTATTAATCTAACTCTGATACGAAAACATTCCACTATACCACTATTCTACTATTATGGTCCTAAGCTCAGGATTGTAAGCCTCCCTAATGTGTATGCTTATACTAAAAGTTAAGATCAAGTGAGTTTCCCTTTTACTTCATAAAAGGCTTTTGCCTTTTCAGAGTTCACCTTAAAAAATACTTATGCTATTAACACAAATATGTATGTCTACTGCTTTTTCTACAACGTATATTTCAATGCAGAGTACAATTGTTATATTAACATGTCTAAAGTTTTATCTCCTTCTTAAAACTTAAAAGTAATTCTTGTAAGCTGCAAAAAGTCCACCTAAATCCACCTCCCAGGTCAATTCAACTCCAGATAAGTACTGCACTTATTGCCTATCTCAAAAGGTGGGACCCCTCCCCTTTCCTTGTTTTGGGACTTCCTTCCCTGGCTACCAGACTGCTGTTTACTGCATGCAACCACTGGCTGGATTGGTGAATTCTCCTTATTGACCAGCCACTAGATTGGTGAGTTCACTCCATTTTCTCAGCATAAATGCCTTTCTTGGTAGGGGAAGCTTGACCGCAGAGCTCTGGCAACTTCGTACTATCTTTTGAGATGGAGGGACTCCTCCCAGCCATAGCCTTAACTGTCTAGGTGAAGGCTCTATGCTGACCTCCATTTTAGGGCCACACTCTCCCTTGGGCGGTATGTCCCCTCTCACACACAGTTCCTTCTCCCCCTCTCTCGCTCGCTCGTGGAAGACCTAGCGCTAGGCAGCCGTGTGCTCTCGGCTGTGCAACTGGGCACTGTGCCCTGGTCTCTGGCCAAAAGCTGATGAGCTATTGGACCAGGTAGGACCCCTCTCGTTCAGAGTCACACCTTCCCTTGGGACGCCTCTGGAAGGTCTTGACTTCTCTGTCCCCAATGGGAGACGCCCAGATGCCTGTCCTTCCAGATAGGATATCCTCTGGAGAATTTCAGGTTTCCACACCTAGTGCCAGGTGGCACCAGGGCCTCTAAGTTTACACTCTTCTGTAACCAAACCTCACTTCAGTGACAAAGCCTTCTTTAAATATTGCCAGAGATTGGATAGATAAAGGTCCCCCGGGTAGACAGAGGTTCCCATGTACAAGCCTCATCGATCCAAACCTTTCAATGTATACCTACAGGATTTTTCTCCATACTCAACTTTATCTTTTGTCTATATATGTGTTTCAGTGTCCTGCCAGATACAGATGTTTCCTATAGCCACAACAGTGCCAAAGCAGCTATAGGTGTTCAACTCTGACCTCACGGTCTTCCAAAAAGCTGCAGGTGTTCAGCTCTGACATCACAGACTTCCAACAAGCTGAACCTGCACCTTCCCTCCCAGCCATGGATGTTCTTGCAGACCCTGGAAAGCATCAAAGCAGCCTATTCTTGGTGGACTTGGCCAACATTTCAGCCTTTTGACCTCCCTACAGCGTCCCCAGTGTCAGCAGGAAGTAGCCAGAAGAGAATCTACGCTCATTATTCACTTGTTGTTAACAAAAGGCTGAAATGGTGTGCTTCAGGACCAGGACAGACGGCTCCAGGTTCTCCCAGCGTTCCCCAGTCCCTACCTGCTGCCTTGCATGGCTGGCAACTCTCTCTATTGATAACCCTCTACCCTAAATTTTCCAGGGCAGAGGCTTGTTTTACTCTTGACCTTGCAATCTGACCATTTTGTTGCTATAATTCTTCTCTCTCTCATCCTCTTGCATGACAACCAAGAGCTGCTTCCAATGAGCCTAAATTTATATACTTTAACTTACCTTATAAAAAGCAGCCCAAGCTCCCCATTTTTAATTATAGAAAAAGGGAGGAATGTTAGTATTTTCGAACACAACCTGCTCCTGTGATGTCATCATGTGTCACCAGCCAGGCGGCCACACATGGAAGGCGTGGTTACCTTTCCCCTTAAAGGGCTAACCTCGACACATGGTCGCTCTCTTACACTCTTTCTCTTAATTACACTCTTACTCGCTCTTACTTTCTCTTTTTCTCTCTCTTACAGTCTCTTTCTCTTTCTCTCTCTCTGGGGATGCCCCCCTTCCCCTTCCCTTTTCTTTCTCTCTCCCTACCATGTCCTGCTTCCCACTCCCTCCTTACCCTAATAAACCTGCAGAGAATATCGGTTAACCAGCCTCATATTTCTTTAAATAAATAACACCCAGCCCCAGCGCTGAAAAGATATTAATGAATGGCTAATTTACAATTTTCTCTAGCTGGATTAAGTTTAAAAAAAATAAGTATCCAAGCTAGGCATAGTGGCAAAAGTGTTTAATTCCATCACTTGGGAAGCTGAGTCAGGATGATCACAAGTTCAAGGCTACCCGGGCAAAACAGCAAGTTCTATACTAGAGAGGACTAGATAGTCAGACAGTCTCAAAAGAGAAAAAGGAAGTAAGGGAAGAAAGAATATTCCATGCAAGAGACTGTCATTTCACATGAAAATTATGTGCTCAAAGTGACCCTGTGGAGCACTGGCTCAAACAGTAACATACAGACCAACAACTTGTCGCTCGTATATAGTACCGTTTTCTTCTATTCAGGAGGTCATACAGTTGTCCACAGTAGATCTCGTAGAAGCTGATCCACACAAACAGGTTCCTTCTTGACTGGGACACTCTGAGCTGCCTAAAGATATCTCTGGCAGCCAGAGCATACAATCCCGGGTTTTGTTGAGTTCCTATCATGGTATAGGTTTTCCCAGCACCTGTCTGTCCATATGCAAAGCAAGTGGCATTGCCTCTGGGGGAAGAATAAATAGAATTATTTATAAATATAAAAAGAAATGATAATTTTCATAGAAATATTTAAATGACAAATCAGGAAGGAAAAGAATTTTTGAAGAAATTTAGCCTATAATTCTTTAAGGAGAGGAAGGCTTTATAGTATGAACACACAAAGTAAAATCATCCTCGAAACAATATGTTTTCTTTTTTTTTGTTTTAATTTTAAAAAATTTAATCACTTTACACCTTGATTCCGGCCCCTTAAGATGTGTTTTCTTAAAGGAATTACTTTACAGAACTGATAATACTACATGAGACAACTGTTGAGTATAAGGAAATAAGAGAACTTGGAAGACCACTTGATCTAGAGATATAGCTCAGTTGATTCAGTGCTTGCCTTACACAAAGGAGGCAATGAGTTCGCTTCCCAGCACACACACCCACACGTACGCACAGAGAACAACAAGCACTTACCAAGTCTATCCCACATAAGATGCTTAGATGTATCCTAGAGTCTTTGTCTCTTCTCTCCTTTTGCAGTCATGCTGTGCTTTTGTTGTTTTGTGGTAACTCTCACTGTAACCCAGGCCTTGGCTCTTGGAGCTCATCATGTAGACTGACCTTGAGCTTGTGTTTATTTCCTCACCTCAGCCTCCCAAGTGCTTTGAGATGCCAAAGTTCAAGCTAAATACAACCACTTACATCTTTTATTCTGAAGACACTGACAAAACTAAACTATTGAGAGCTCTTAGCTTTCCAGGAAACAGAGAAACAGTATCTCCAGTGTAAAAGGATATTTTGTTGTAAATTTCTCAATGTTTGGTAAACCCTATGAATCCAGGAGTCTAATTATGTTCATTAGGTTACAACATAAATTCATATTTAATTCAAAAGAACTAGAAAAGCACTCATGTATTAGTAAAGGAACACAGAGCGTGGAGAATACAAAACTAAAAGTAAGAGAAGCAATCATTCTGTCTCACCCGTTGAAAATATGCTGAATGAGTGGGTGAGCAGTCTTCAGGTATACATCTTGATTGCTGCATGCCTCACCAAAGACTTCATCAAAATAAAAAACATGCTGAAAAATAAACTTGATTTTTATAGAAATACACTTGCATTTTCACCACCACCATTTCTAAGTACATTTGTAAGCAATAGTAACTGACTGAAACTCAAAAAAATGAATAACCAGTAACTGTTAAATGACAGTCTTTGCCTGCTTTACACCTGTTCTTACATGTTCTTTTTTTTAAAAAAAGATTATATATATATATGTATAACACATATATAATAAATAACATATATATAAAAACACACATAGTGTTTTGCCTGCATCTTGCACACCAAAAGAGGGTACAAGATATCATTCTAGATGGTTGTGAGCCACCATGTTGTTGATGGGAGTTGAACTCAGGACCTTTGGGAGAGCAGTCAGTTTTCTTAACCCCTGAGCCACCTCTCCAGCCCCTTTTGTTCTCTATTAAGGGAGTAAATTAATAAAAGAGTAAGCCAATCCTCTTGGGTCTGGGAGAGGAAATAGATTATCTTATAGATCTGGCAAACCCAATATATATGAAAATTTGTGTGAATTATAGGGATCAACTTCCGTTTTGTAGGTTACATAGCTTAAATTGTAGTTCCACAAAAATTATCTGTTGCTGGTAGATGTATACTGTAAAAGGAGCTTGAAGGAGCCCAAAGATAAAGACATGAACTTACCCAACTCCTAGGTTCTGGGAATGCAAGAGGAAGGATAGATGGGATAAAGGCATATGCACCCTGATAGTTGTACTGTGTCCCACCTTCAGTGTCTCCTGATACTCTGAGTTGGAGTTAAGTACCTAGCTATAGGGAAAGTCACAATTTTCAGTAGCACACACACTAAATTTAGAGGGAGAATATGTTCTATTACTTGTCTTTCTGAGTCAGGGTTACTACATTAATATATTTTCCTGACCCATTAATTCCCCTGCTTTTACAGTTAAATGAGACCAAAGGAAGCAATTAAACTATACCTATTCAACATGTATCTTATCTTTGTACATAAAAAAACAATATAAAATGACACAAATTATCTGGGAATGGTGGAATATGCCTTTAATGCCAGCACTGGGAGGCAGAGGCAAATGGATTTTTTTTTTTTTTTAAATTCAATTTACATCTCGGTCAAGGCCTCTCCTTCCTCTCCTCACAGTCCTTCCCTTCTTCCCTCCCACATTTCCCCTCCCCTGTTGCTGGGAGAGCCCCAGCTCACCTATTCACATGAGGACTGAGTTCATCTTCCTCCCCTGTGGCCGGGTAGGGCAATCCCATTGGGGAAAGTGATCAAAAAGCAGGCAACATAGTCCATGTCAGAGGTATCCCCTACTCCCTTAACTAGTGGGCCCACATGAAGCCTAAGATGCCCATTGGTTACTTATAAGTAGGGGACCAAGGTCCAGGTGGATCTCTTTGAGTTTAAGACCAGCCTGGTCTATATAGTGAATTCTAGGACTGCCATGGCCATGTAGAGAGCCTGTCTCAAAAAAAGAGCACAAATTATTGATAATTGAAATGTGGAAAACAGAAAGAAAATCAAACTCTTTTGAATCTTTGTACTCAAAGATAGTTAGTCCCTGTTAACTTTTTGAACTATACAGTACAATTTTTTTCCATTTAAATAATTGGAACTAAGCCAGGAATGGTGGCACACAAACACAATTCCAACACTGGAGACACTGAGGCAGGAGGATCACAAGTTTAAAAAATCAGCACTGGACACATAATGAGGCTCTATCTTAAAAAACCAACTAACCAGGGACAGGCATGGTGGCACATGTTTTTTAATTCCAGCACTTGGAGGGGAGAAGCAAGCAGATCTCTGTGAGTGGGAGGCCAGTTTGCTCTACACAGTGAGTTCTAGTCCAGCCAGGGTTACAAGGTGAGAGCCTGTCATGATACCTACCCAAAAATCCCAACCAATGAACCACAAGAAGTGCTTTTATGGAGAAGAGCATGTGTTCCTTTTTGTCTCATGAAGTTAAAACTATAGCCCTGTCAGACATGATGGCACACACCTTTAATCCCAGCACTTGGGAGGTAGAGGCAGGTGGATCTTGTAAGTTCCAAGCCATCCAGGGTTATATAATGAGACTCTGTACTAACAAACAAGCACTAAAATAAAAATGAAACAAAAATATAGGTCTGTATTCTGTGATGCTCAAGGAAGCCAGAAGAGGGTGTTGGATCTCCTGGAACTGGACTTATATGACAGTTGTGAGGTGCCTAACACAGCTACTGGGACAGAACACAAATCCACCAGAAGAGCACTGATCTTAATCACTGAGCCCTGTAGAAATTTAAAAGAACTAGCTAAGCATGGCAGAATGTGCCTGTAATCTCAGAACTTGAGTTGCCAGGCCAAGAGGATCACAAGTATACAGCTTTGGCTTCAAAGGAAATTCTACGCCAGCAGACTAGGTAGTGATACATCATCTCAATAAATATATACATAAACAAATTTCTTTTTCAAATTGGAAAGTAGGGGAGACCTTAGAATGCAGCTTAGTGGTAAAGTATTTCCCTAGCATAAGTGAGACTCTGAACTGAATTTCCAGAATTTCATGGAGGGTGGAATGTAAAAGTAAAGCAAAACAAAAGACGAAAGAAAGAAAATAGAACAAAAAGAAATAATTTAGAAAGGAAAATAATTATTTTTGTTTTTCAGTTATTGTGCTTGTATAAAATTTTTAATGGGTAAGTGGTGGACATACTTAATTTAGATAGGATATTTAACTACATATATAAACATTCTGTTTTACTCCCTGAGCAAGTTTCAAATAAAACCTAGAAAACTAGGTTCACTTTATTTAGCATCAAGTTCGATACAGAATTCTCTTTAAGAAGGGAGAGAAGGTAACTCCTTCCAATATTTTTATATCATAGCATTGACAGGTAAGGACTCTGACCTATGAGAGCAGAGGTCCAAAGTTCAACAGCAGAGACAATTTGGGGCAATTTATGGATATTCAATAAATATTGATCAATGGCAATGACAGAGGAGTAAGGTTATTGTGTTTCAGGGTAATGGAAAAATACAAATGATCTATGATGCCTACTGGAGGGAATTACTGTGATTGAAGCATCATTAAGGAAACCTTGGGTAGAGAGTGATTGGACAGAGCTATCACTATGGCTATAGTAGCCATGAAACTAACTAGCTTTACAACTAATTAATTGGCCATTTAGACTATCTTCAAAGTAAGTATCTCCCACTAAAACCTAATAGATTGTACATTGATCAACAATCGATGAAGCTGTTAAAATGACTGGGTTGACTATACAGTGCCCTAGTAATTTATTGCCCATAGAAAGACTATTAGATTACTATAAATGCCACTGTGAAACTCAATTTTTGGTAGAACAATGCAAGTCTGAAAGAAGGGGTGAATTTCAACAATCTGACTTTAGTGTGAAAGGATTTACTGCGACAGAATAATATTGCAGCTGACTAAGGTGAATTGCTAGCATAGCCCATTAATCACCACATTTTTTCTTGTTACCAGTCACTGGGCTTTGCAAGAGGATAAGAGCAAGACTGAATGTTCAATATGGATCTTTATGAAGGCAGACTCTTTGAAGGAGGCAGATTCAGACTAACAAACTCTGGGTCCCAAAATCTTTGCCTGTATGGACACATGCATACACCTCTGCGTGCACACGTGAAGGCCTGAGACTGATGTTGGGTGTCTTTCTCTATCACTCTGAATCTCATTTTTTGAGACAGAATCTTTCACTAAACGTGAGGCTCAGCAATTGGCTAGACTGTGCAGAAAGCCTGCCTCTTGTCTCCACCTCCCAGTGCTGGGGTTCCAGCCACAATACCCAGCTTCCTATGTGGGTGACAGGTCTGAGCTCAGCTCCTTATGCTTGTGCACCACTTCCTTAGCTCCTCAGATTCCAAAATCGTAACATACTATGGATTATATGACTCTCTCTCATTTGTGGGATTTGTTGCTTCTGTATGAGAACTCGTACATGGGTACTTCGGTAGCTTAGAATAAGTTCTTTTCAACACCAAACTTTTTTCATAGACTGAAATTTTTTATGTGCCTGAGCAGTATTTTTATTAAACCCTTACATGTTAAATGTAAAACATATCCCTAAAGACATAAAAATATACTAGCCATAATTAAATACAAGACTCATATTAAGAGCTGGGCATAGTGGTATAAACCTGTAACAGCACTCAGAATGATCAATCAGAAAAGTCATGAATTGTAGGCTAGGTTGGGCTATACAGTAAGATTCAGGCCAGCCTGGAATATAGACTCATACCCTGCCTCAACAAAACTCACAATCAGCAGAATGATAAGCTGACATTGCCTGCTGAGCCCGGAAAACACATGCCTGGAATCCCAGTACACGGAAGACAGAGGCAAGCAGACAGTGCAAATTCAATCAGGCATGGTATGCCTAGCAAATTCTTGAACAACCAGCTCGACGTTGTGAGATTTTGTTTAAAAAACAAACAAGAGCTTAGTTGGCACATACTTTTAATTCCAGCATCAGGGAGGAAGGGGCAGGCAGATCTTTGTGAGTCAAGGCCAGCCTGGGCTACACAGCAAGTTCCAGGCCAGCCAGAGCTACACAGTGATACCCTGACTCAAAAACAGACAATAGAAAGAAACATAAGAGCAACTGGACAGAGGTGGTGCACCCCATAATCCCCACATTAAGAAGGCAGAGGCAGGAGGGCCTCTAAGCCCAAGGCCTGCCTGTTCTACAGAGCGAGTTCACCGACACCCATGGCCACCCAGAGAAAACAACAGAAACAAACGGAAACCAAACAGTTCACACTGCAAGATGCAGGTAAGAAAGGAGACCAAGTATGCAACCACCACTCGAAGCAATTGGGCATCAATAAGTACTTATTCTATACCCTTGATTTTGCTAAATATGTATAATTAGATTCACATAAACATGCTAAGTGAATATATATGGTAGAGCGTCACTGCATAATGCAGAAATCACGGTTTTGCAACCATGTATATCATAAATGCACTACATTTTTAAAAAAAATAATGAAGGCTCAAGGTATCAGTAACCTAGGATAAAAATGAAAAGCTGGGCACAATGGCACATGCCATTAGTCCTAGCATTCAGGAAGCAGAGGTAGCTGGATCTCTTTGAGTTCTATTTGGGGTGAGATTCTAACTCTAAACAAACACACACACATTAAGGAAATCAACACGTAAAATCCAGAAGCTGGATTTTAGAAGAACCCATTAAACATAAAGCAGAAACTGACATACTTGATATTAGGTTAAAACAGAGTAAGTGGAAGACCCTACCTGAAGAATATATTGTGTGAGGTCAACAGCTTCTTTTTTCTCATGTACAAGGAGAGTTTCTTTATCTTCTACAGTAATGACATTGACTTCCCCACGACGTATTTCCCTTACACCTAAAGGCCGTTTTCGAACACAAACTCTGATTTTCTCCATTTCAGTCCAAGGATTTTCTGAGGTGATCTGTCTGATAAATGTTTACAAATATACTTTAATTTTTAATTAAAGGATTCAATTACTTAAATGGTCAAAGTCAGTACATGTTGAGTATGTTTAATATAATGTTTTTTTTTTTATTTGTTTGGTTTATTGGTTTTGTTTTTGAGACAGGGTTTTGAGACAGGTTTTGTTTTTGAGACAGGTTTTGTATTTGAGACTTTGTAGCTCAAGCTGATCTAGAACTTGTTGCCCATGCTGGCCCTGACTTTCTACCCTAGCCTACCAAGTGTTGGGATTACAGGTGTGTACCACCGAACCCAAGTTTTGAGACAGGTATCAATACTGTTGTGCAGGCTAGCCTGGAGCTCATCCACCTCTGGTCTCCACCTCCCACATGCTGGGATTACAGGCCCATGATGCCTGTATGTCAAGTTCATTTAAACAATGCCACATTAAATGTCAGCAATGAAAAAAAGTTTTACTGGCGAACCTTTGGTTTCCATCTCTGACCAAGGAGGAGAAGGAGAAGGAAGGGGAGGAAGAGGAAGAGGAGGAGGCTAGTAACTAAACTCTCAGTTATGCTAGCTCAAAGACTTGTATGTTCGGATTCTAAATGTGGTCTCCTGGTGCTTTCTGTGCTCCCCAAAATCTAGTTAGTTATTCATCAAGACTTATCCATATTCTGTTACTAAGACTCCAAGGCCTTTCCAAAACCCAAACCTATATCTCTTGTTCCCTTTCACTCTAATTCTTGCACTCTTAACATTTTCTTGACCATTAATCTAAAGTTTTGCTTAGTGTGTGTGCGTATTTTGAGATGGAGTCTCTTGTAAAGCAGGCTGAGTCACAGGCATATGCCACCAGACCAAGTTTATTAGATGCTGGGGAGTAAACCCAAGGTTTAGCGCATGCCAAGTAAGCACTGTACCAATTGAAGGACATCCCCAAACCCTACACACACACCCCCCCTTTAATCCTATTGGTTTACTAAGTCTCAAATTAGGTGTGGGTCTCAATGTACTTTACCTCCTATTCCTCATATACATACGCAGCCCCTCCTGGAGTCCTGCTCCTTTTCCTTTCTTTCCTTGTGCCCGTGTGTGTGCATGTACATGTATGGAGGCCAGGAGACAACCTTAGGTGTGGTTTCTCCTCAAGCTCTGTCCTCCTTGTTTTCTGAGACAGAATTTTTCACTGGGATCTAGGGCAAGAATCAAGGACCCAGCTGTCTCAACCTCGTCAGTGCTGAGATTACAGGTGTGCAACCACATAGGCTTCATTGTGCTGGGATCATACTCGGCCCTATGCCTGCATGGCCAGCTTTTCATCAGCTGAGCTATCCCCACAGCCCTGCTTCCTTCTTTTTGCCCCACTCTGATATGAATTCATTCATTTGTTAGAATAGCCATTTTTCTCTTCTCTGAAGACTTTTATAAATGTTCCTGTCTACTGCTGACTCGATCTTCTATTCAATGCACTCTTTCACTGGCTTCAGTGAACTATTCAACACCCAGCATCTGATTTAGGGACACAAAATTCACGAGGTTCATTTGCTGAGTCCCATGTGTTATGAACCAACCACTCACATAGAAACTCTCTAAAACTAGGTTGTTAAAAAAAAAAAAAAAAAAAAAAAGATCCATTTCCCTTCTGAAAATAAGAGTTTTGAAAGAAATTTTTTTTATAGGATTAATAGTTTTGGTGTATATAAAAGAATACATTAGCAATAATTCCCTCCCATACAACTTTAAAATTTATTTGACAGTCCCTTACAAAACTTTTTTCTTTTTTTTTGTTTTTCTAGACAGGGTTTCTCTGTGTTGTCCTGGCTGTCCTGAACTCATTTTGTAGATCAGGCTGGCTTTGAATTCACAGAGATCTACCTGCCTCTGCCTCCCAGAGTGCTGGGATTACAGGCACGTGTCTGGCTCTTTGCAAAAATTTTAATAATAGATTTTACAAAAATTTAATACAAAATGATATAGTGATATAATTCTTCAAATAAATTCTGATGTTTCTGAGCCTACCAACTGGCTGGAAAATTATTTCTTTGCCAGGGTCCAAATTAGTTTTTACAACAAACCAACAAAATTTCCAATACTCATAGTGCATGACTTTAGGTCATCTTAAAGCACACCTTACTATTTCAATTCAGATATGAGCTGCATCACTTGAGGACGGGCTTGACGATGAGCACATGGGGTTTACTGTTCTCTTCTGCACATGTGCTTAAGTTTTCACAAGATGAAAGAGAATATTTTAACCCATTATTTTGGAACCTAGTTTACTTTTTGGTTTATATTATTATCTGTTCCTTTATAAAATCTTTTTGTTGTTGTTGTTTTATGTTTTACTCTAATCCACTATTTTAATAAGGCCTTGGGGTCAAAATCTTTAGATGTTTGGCATTGATAACCTAATCATAGGAAGCTAATCAATGAGGACAAAATTGCTTAGACCTTTTATGTTTATTTGTTAGGCTTTCAGACAAGGTCTTGCAGTGTGGCTTGAGCACCCACAGTGTTATACGTGCACTATGCCCAGCTAGTTGTTTTTAGAGTTGTGTAGGGATTCCAGGATGAGTCACATGGACAAAAGGCCTCCTTGGTTTTTTAAGTTCAAAAGGCAAAGAGGAAAGTTTCCAAGTGGGTACTTTCTGGTTCATTGGTTTTGAGATAGGATCTTTCTATGTGGCCAAGGCTAGCTGTCTGTCTTGCCTGAGTTCTGGGTTTGCTGTGTGCCTGGCACAAATGATTAAATTTGTCCATCATCTCTTACCTTGCTCCTTAACATCTAAGAGCCTCCAGACATCTTAATTATCATCATACCAGACATCACAGCTATTACTTAATATTCATAAAACAAATATCTTATTATTTTAAATATTAAGCAGCAATATTTAAATTAAAATATACATTCTAAGTCATAATATGTTAAGCAGTGAAAAGTAGTATTTTATAAATAATTCTAATTTATATTTTTATGTGTTGTTCAATAAAAGACAAAAAGAGTAAAGAAAGTTTTTTCTTTTACCTTTCATATTTACAATCTACGATTAAAAGAAGAAAAATATTTCTAAATCCTCTGTGCTCTGCTAGGACAAGTATTTCAAATTATTATAGGTACTTTCACCTAATCCCAGTACTCAGGAGGCAGGGGCAGGCTGATCTCTGTGAGTTCAAGACCAGCCTGGTCTACAAAATGAGTTCTAGAACAGCCAGGTCTGTTATACAGAGGAACCCTATCTTAAAAAACAAACAAACAAACAAACAAACAAACAAACGAATGATTTTTATTTTCCCATAACTCATATATATTACTTTCATAATAACATAACAAATAATATATTTTAAAAGAACATATTTTTTATTATATCATTCTTAGCACTGGGGATTACTCAGTATTTCATCTTTCAGGGATCTCATTTAAAATTCTATCTTGGGGCTGGAGAGATGGCTCAGTGGTTAAGAGCACCATCTGTTCTTCCAAAGGTCATGAGTTCAATTCCCAGCGACCACATGGTGGCTCACAACCATCTATAATGTGAACTGATTTCTTCTTCTAGCAGATGTAAGTGCAGATAGAATACTCATATACATAAAATAAATAAATCTTTAAAAAAAAATTCTATCTTGAAGAACTGGGTGAAAATAGCTTATTATTATTCTGACTCAAAACATCTAATTGCCATCAAAAGCTGTTATTCTTTGTAATCACCAAAAATTGTATATTTTTCTAGGGCTGGATTTAAAAAAAAAAAAATTGCAGTCAAAATCAGGATCCTGTCTCAGTGTGTGCATGCGACCAAGTGCTCAAGGAGCTACCCAGTTTACTGCTTGCTCTCTGGCCTCGCGGAGGGCACAGGTCACCTGGCCAGTATGAGTTTGAAGTCCTTTAAAAAAATCCTGTGGAGTAAGTGATTTTTTTTCCAATGTAGAAGGCAGATTAACTGCTTTCATGAATATACTAGGTGTACCATAAGTAATAGTAATAGGTCTGCTAGAGGATTACAGCAGACCCTGATAAGCAGTAGCTGTTTGTTTGACGTACATCAGCTTTTCGCCATCTGAAAAGTTCTAGTTCCTCATTAATCTGCTTCTATGCACTTCCTGTAATTATTAATGCAAAACTTGCTAACCATCATTCATATGTTACAGTCATTTACTAAGAATTAGGAGTATTTGGACTCCTCTAGTGATGAAGGAAAGATGTCGTCCCCCACCTCTCCCAAAAAAGTAAAAATAATTACCTGGCAGAGGAATGAGGGATTCCATAGTTATACCCTGAAACAGGCAAGACTCTTTGAATAACCGGACTATCACAACTTCCTAGTTTGGGAGAAAAGTAATCTGATGAAAAGAGAGCACAGCTAGTTTCCGTCTGCACACAAGCTTCGGCAGCAGAAGCACTCGTGGGTCTCAGTTTTTGCTGGCCCTGGGAGTCATCTGATAGCGCGTGTCCCAGCACTTTCAGGTAAGTGGACTTCTGCTCACCTACAGACAAGTCGGATAAACTGCACATTTCATTGCTGGCCATTCTGTCTTTGCTGTCAGCAGGAGAATCAAAATGCAGTTGTCTTCGGGGGCCTGATCTGAATTCCTGAGGTTTAGTGTATAGGCCGCTTCCCTGAAGAAGATGCTCTGGAATACTGACAGCTTTATCTTCCTCCTGCATAATCTTAATGATTTTGATAAGTTGGAAAAGACGTTTGCGGTCGTTCATGTCATGGATTCCCAATCTGGAGTAGTCCTTCATTGTAACCTTGGCTAATTCATCAATTTTCTGAAGGCCAAGTGCAGTAAAATGAGGATAATACTGTGCAAGCTCAGCTTCACAAAGACACTCATACAACCAGGATGCCATTTCCTGACCAGCTTTATACGAACTCTGAAGAAAAAGAGGAGAAGCTATCCACATAGAATAAACAGATTATATTCCTTTATAAATTAAAACAGATATGCAGATAAGTGTTTATCACCTCAATCATCTTCTGAAATGATTAAACAGCATAGTTCATAAGCAAAGCTCTTGTATATATAGCAAATGACTTAACAGTTGTAATTTGTTCATCTGTTTAATGAAAAGATTTCCTAAGTATATATTTAAGTAAATACATGGACACAGACATAACAGAAACCACTTACTTATTGCTTCAGAGTTCCTTCTAACTTTGCGGTGTCTGTTTAACACATGTAATACATTGCTGAAACTTTTTTCCCCAACCACTGATTGTAGCAGGACTAAATTTAGATGTTCAACTTAATGGCAAGGCACGCTGCACACCTGTTTCCTATGATTAATGAACAAAAGCTAAGAACTCTTTCAGAATAGAAAGCAAAATAAAATAGCAACCACAAGGATTATAAACTAACACAGCTCAGAGAAAATTGCATTTTTATCTGTTGTGTATTAGTAAATAAGACAGAAGTAAAAACAACCAATTCAGAATCAACTCCTTAAGTATTTCAGATAATTCTAAAAGGTGATCATGTCTACCTGAATAGAATATCAATCAAATAAATTTCCTATGAAATTAATACTGTGGTCACAAATTTCAAAGAACACATTAAAACACTTTAAACACCACACACTAACAAGTGATGTGGTAATAACACAAAATCTTTGTCTATTATAAGCCAGAACTCTAAATAGTTCTCCATTATTCCTGTTAATCAAACTCACGTTCCTAAAAATATTGAAAATAACTTTAAATTGAATTTTAAAGTATTTCATCAATATTTTATATGTGTGTGTGCCCACAAACTGCATTTGTGCTCTGAGGCTAGAAAGGGTGTTGGATCCCCTGGTGCTAGAGTGTTAAAACTTGAACATGAGTCCTCTGGAAAAACAGTACATTTGTTAATCACTGAGCTGTCTCCCTCTGTCTTTTTCTATAGCCTAGGCTGGTCTAGAATTTACTCTGCAGCCCAGGTTGGCCTCAAACTTGTGGTAATCTTACTACATTGGCCTCCCAATCACTACGACTACAAACATGAGCCACCACGCCCAGCTTTCTGAAAAATATATATACTTTAAATTATTATTTATCTATTTTATGTGTATGAGTGTTTTGTCTGCATGCATGTCTGTGCAGCACATGTATGCCTGATGCTCAAAGAGGCTAGAAGAAAGCAATGCATCCCTTCGGACTGAAGTTACAGACTAGAGTTGTGAACTGCCAATGTGGGTGCTGGGAATCAAAACCAGGTCCTCTGCAAGAGCAGCCAGTTCTCTTAACTACAGGGTCATCTCTCCAGCCCCTTATATTTTCTTTTTCAAAATGGTTTTACCCTTTAGAGTTTTCAAAACGCAATCAATTATTAGAAAATGCTTTTATTTTTATTTCTTTTGTCCTTTCTAAGAGAAACTGTGTGTGTGTGTGTGTGTGTGTGTGTGTGTGTGTGTGTGTGTGTGTAAGAATGTGTGTTGTGTGTTTAAGAGGAGGATAACAAGGAAAACCAAGGAGCTTTGAATAAATTTGGAGAATACTATTTAGGCAAAACAAAAGACCAAAGGGTCTCAGTAACACATCCAAACTGACCCTGACATCTTCTATTAGTGGTAGGTTTCCCCTCTGCAAAAGCTCACAAAACTTTTGCAGTCCTTCCATCAAGGGTGGAGTATATTTCTGCTCCCATTGCATCTAGAACGGCCTTCTAACTTCTTTTGAACAATAGAATATGGTGAAATAGACTGCCATGCCTAAGTCTAGAGGACCATCATAGCTTCTACTGCTGTTAGAATTTTTCTTCTGCAACATGAAGAAGTCTAGCCAACAGCCAGAGTATCACACACTACCACTACTACTTTGATGGCCAAAACCCAGATATGCAAAAGAAACCATCTTACGATGATCCAACTGGAGTGGTGCCTGTAGACAGTGGTTCCCAATCTTCCTAGTGCTGTGACCCTTTCATACAGTTCCTCATGTTGTGGTGACCCCAACCATAAAATTATTTTCATTGCTACTTCGTAACTGTAATCTTGCTACAGTTATGAAGCAAGATTGTAATATAAATATCTGTGTTTTCTGATGGTCTTAGGTGACCCCTGTGAAAAGGTCATTGACCTCCAAAGGGGTTGTGACCCTACAGGTTGAGAACTACTGTACTAGATGATCACAGCCACAGAAATGACCACAGGTAAGATCAAAAACTCCAAACTAAGCTCGGCCCAAATCACTGATTCACAGGGCTTTAAAGCAGATAATAGGACAGTTGCTTTGAGCCACCAAATTTGGGGCTAGGTCATTATGTAACAGTGAATACAATTTCACTTCTGAAACTTTGACTTTTTTGTTAAGATTTCATACTGCAAAATTTGGAACTCTTTTAGGTTCACAGAAAAACTGAGTAGAAGGTAGCCTGTCTCACACACGTACTTTTTTTTTAAGATTTATTTATTATGTATACAGTGCTCTATCTGCATGTATACCTGCATACCAGAAGAGGGCACAGATCTCATTGTAGATGGTTGTGAGCTACCATGTGGCTGCTGGGAATTGAACTCAGGACCTCTGGAAGCACAGCCAATGCTCTTAAGCACTGAGCCATCTCTCCAGTCCCACACATGTATTCTTTTCCCCACTAACTGATAAAGGATTATTACAAAGTCTACAGCTTACATTAGAGTTCTTATCTAGAGCTACAGAACTTGTGAATTTGGATAAACACTTCATGTATTCTTTATTTGAGTAAAACATGAAATAGTTTGATTGCCCTAAAAATCCTGTGCTTTGTCTACTTACCCTTTCCACCCATCTATACAATGGAAACTAATAACCTCTCTGTCTGGAGCAGATGGGGAGCCTGGCAAGGTCTCAGTGTGTAGCCCTGGCTGTCCTGGAACCCACTATTGTAGACCAGGCTGGCCGCCAACTCACAGAGGATCTGCCTGCCACTGCCTCCCAGGTATTGGGATCAGAGACATATAGCACCATACCTGGCCCAATGATCTATTTACTGCCTATACAGTGCCTTCTCCAGAACGTCATAGAGTTGGAAGCATGGAACATGTTAACTTTTAGACTGGCTCTTTCATTTCATAATTTAAATTTCCTCCAAGTCTTCTTATGGCTTGTTAATTTGTTTTCTTTTTCTTTTTCCTCATGGTTAAAACCCATTCCACATGTGAATGTGCTCCAGTTTATTTATTTGTTCACCTAATAAAAGACATCTTGGATGCTTACAGTTTGGGCAATTATGAATAAAGCTTCTATAAACATCTATGCAGTTTTTATGTTACAGTTTTCAACTCCTTTACGTAAATACCAAGGTGCATAATTTCTACACTGTATGGTAAAGCATGCTTAGTTTTTATGAAATGCCAAACTACCTCCTAAAGTGGCTATTCTCATTCCTACCAGAAATGAATGAGAATACTAGTTGTTTCTCTCCACCAGTCATTATGTGTGTGCTACTACTCCCATCCTTTCAAGATAGCTCAAGAGCTTTTCCCCAAAATCAGATTTTCATCTCTAGATTTTTTTCTATTATTTTACTCCTAAGCACCTTACATAGTAGCAAAACTAAAAATACCAACCCCTTATTACCACCTTTTTTTTTTTTTTTTTTTAAACCTAGAAGGACACTTTATTTTTCTATCATGAAGGAGATGAGCCCTCCCAGGGAATACATGGCACTTTGTACTTCAGAAACCATCTTGTATTCAGTGAGCATTTAATACATACCAAACACTGTTCTGGGCATTATATTTGTTCATCGCTATACTATAAAGGACATGTGTAACAAGTTACAATCACAATGTTTCAGAAACTCACTCTTCTCAACTGCGAATGAGGAATGCCACAGAAACTGGCCATCTGAAATCCCAACACTGAGGCAAGGGGAATCACTGCAAGTTCAAGGCTCTATGTGTGGGACTGTAACCTCAGTACTGGGGAGATGCAAACAGGAGGCTCTCTGGAACTCACTGGCTAGCCAGACTCAAAGATCCTGTGCCAAACTCAGTAAGTTGTCTCAAAAAATAAATGTAAGAAATTAGGAGAACTGAAGGAGACATTCAATATTGACTTCATGTGTACACTTCTTTTGGAAGTGTAATCCAAGCACTATAATCCAAGCACTCAGGAGGGCGAGAGAACTGCCTTGAGTTAGAGATCAGCCCTGGCAACAAAGCTACATACAAAGCTTGAGGTCAGTTTGGATTACATAATGACACCTTGCCTAAAGATACTGAAGAGAGAGAGAGGGGAAAAAAAAGGCAACAGAGTTCCTAAATTCTTCAGATTGAATAAGGAAATACCTAAGTAAGTGTTGAGGGATGGAGCTGAATTTGTCATGCTTAACTAACATGGATAAAGCCTAGGTTTTCTCCTAAGCACTGCAAAACTCTAGGCATATAATAATTCTAGCACTTGGGAAATAGAGGCTGGCAGGTCAGAAGTTCAAGACACTCTTGGTAACAGAGCAAGTCTGAGGCCTGCCTGAGTGACAAACAGCATAATGGCTCATTCAGTGTTCCACGTTGAGTGCGCGCTGGCAGTCACTATTGTTATTCCTACATTTCTCTTATCTTCACCACTTAGCAGTTAGGAATAGAGTGCCTTCAGTATTCTGGCTTAAGCAAATTCTAAGCAGCTGCATTCTCTACTTGGATCAGCTAGCCCTTGGGAACAGACAGTAAATGCTATCTATGCACAGGCTGCACAAAATTCTGTATTTTGCACATCAATTCCCTTGGTGCCAAACTAAACATTTCTCAGTTCAACTCTGATAATCACAAGCCTCCACTGCATTCCTAATAAGTAAATGAGAATAAAAGATTAATTTTGAAACACTTGTATAACCTATGTCATGGGAAGAGAAAAATCTAATAATGATTTTTAAAAAGCTGTAATTTGAACATGCAGATTAAAGTAGCCAGGGACATTCTTCTAACACAGCTGCAGCCTTCCCACTTTTCTGGGCACTACAGATAGCCTATGTTCCTTTGTTTTCAAATTCAACATGCTTCTCTATAATTGTATTCCATTTTACAAAGTTTCATCCCTGCCTTTAACTCCTGAAATAACATCAGACTTGCTACTGCAACTTCAAACAAGAAAACATTTGAACTCTACTACTGAGCCACAAAACAAAACAAAAGAACAAACTTCCATTTAGGGGAAGAGATGCATTGAAAATTTTACCCAGATGATAGTTTACTGATTTCTCTCTGTCAAAAGACAATGCAAAGGCTGTGGAAGGACATCAGCAGCAGAGCACATGCTCAGAGTGAACAAGGCCCTGGGTTCTGAAGATGCAGAGTTCAGATCCTAGCACCCACACAACAAACTTGGCTACCTGTAAATGCCTGTAATTTTAGTTTTAAGGCACCTGATGTCTTCTGGTCTCTGCTCACCACAGGTGTATGCACACACACAAATATGTACACATGTCATAATATGTGTATACAGAAGTAGAATATTACATAGCAATAAGTGTTGGTAGCTACTGTCTTTCCTATTGTGATTTGTCTGTATCACTCACACAGATGCATACACACATACAAAATGAATTTTTATAAGCCAATTCACTACCCAGAAGTTCTAACTCTAGAAATATCCTAATGCTAGTGTGTACAAACACAAAATGACAGAAGTACAAAGTCATTATATCACTATTATTGGTAATAGCAAAGGAATGGGAACTAGTTAAATAAATTACAGTTGTCTTTCAAGTGGAACAAAACTATGAAGCAATTACTTACCTAAACTCTCCAATATTTATTGAAGAAAAAGAAAGCTTTCCAATATATTGCTAAGTGCAAAAAGCAGGGTACAGAATAGCTCATAAAGGCATCATTTGTTAAAGATAAAATTAGCTGATCCAAAGTAGACTGTATCTTTGCTTATCAGCCATAAGACACCCTTGGCAGATTGCATGAGTAATGACAGCAGTCTCTTGAGTGGAGGGCAATGGGCAGTACTAGTGGGCAATCAAGGAAGTAGACTATTACATAGCAATAAATGTTGGTAGCTATTGTCTTTCCTATTTGTGTTTGAATTTCACTGATGTTTCCATCACCCAAGCAAGACCTAGAACACTGTTCTGTTGTGCTTGTGTTTAATCTCGAAACTATGTGACCATTTAAAAATTCTTATGTGTATTACTATTTTGCTTGTATGTATATCTGTGCATCATATGTCTGTGTGATGCTCCCAGAGGTCAAAAAAGGTCATTGGACCCCTGGAACCAAAGTTACAGACAGTTGTGAGCCACCATGTGGGTGCTGGGAACTGAACTTTAGACTTCACAAAAGCAGTGAGTGCTCTTTAATCACAGAGCTATCGCTCCACCTCCATGAGCCTATTATTAATTAAAAACAAACAAACAAACAAACAAACAAACAAACAAACATATTTCAGGACTGGAGAGATGGCTCAGTAAAGCACTTGCTGTATAGAAGTATGGAGACCTGAGTTTGGGTCTTCAGCACCCATATAAAAACTAGGTGTGAGGCTGGTTGCGATGGTGCACACCTGTAATCCCAGCACTCTGGGAGGCAGAGTCAGGTGGATCTCTGTGAGTTCGAGGCCAGCCTAGTCTCGTAATTAGTAATTCCAGGACAGCCAAGGCTACACAGAGAAACACTGTCTTGAAAAACAAAAACAAAACAAACAAACAAACAAACAAACTAGGTGTGACAGAACATGTCTGTAATCCCTGGGGAACAAAGACAGGAGGATCCTCAATGCTTGCTGGCCAGCCAGCTGAGGTGAGCTCCAGTCTGTCTCAAAAACTATGGTGGAGAGATAGCAACATGGTTCAGTGGTGAGAGGAGAGAATCAATCTCAGTCCTTTGACTTACACATATACAATGTGCAGCATACATACCTACACACAAAATAAATTAAAATGTAATAAAAATATAAAAACATAAAAGCACAGAGTATTTTTATTTTAAGATGTCAAATATGATAGATCTTCATTTTAAATAACTGCCAAGTAAATCAAAGAGTACTAACTCATACAGATTACTAAATTAGCAGGAAAAAAACAAGCATCTGGCCCAGCTCAGCTAAGAACCCAAGAAGAAGATGTGATATGTCAAATTATTTCACAACTATGGGTCTTGGGTTTTAGGGTTTTCTGCAATGTTAGAGAGCAAACCAGAGCCTTATATGGCCTTACTAATGTTAGGCAAGCATTCTAACACTCAGCTTTCCAGATGCCTCTTAACTTTTTACACTTAAAACTTCAACACATGAAATCAGGTATGCTAATATATCATATAACATATTCAAATATATTTGTGATAGATTCTGTACAGCACCTACGAGGTGCTTGGTATAACCAGCACAGGGAACATCTACAGCATTTTAAAATCATAAAATTTTAAGTATCACAAAAGTACAAGCTAGATATGGTGACTCATGCCTTTAATCCCAGCAAGCAGAGGCAAGAGGCAAGAAGACAGAGGCAAGCAGATCTCTTTATTGAGTTTAAGGCCAGTGTATCTCTGTAAATTTGAGATCAGCGTACTCTACAAAGAGAGTTCCAGGACAGCCAGGGCTACTACAGAGGCCTGCCTCTGCCTCCCTGAGTGCTGGGAATACAGGTGTATGCCACCATGCCTGGCTTTTCTCAAATATTTCAAAGTAAATTGTAGATATGCCATTTCATCTGTAAATTTATTTTAAGTGAAAATGTTTATATATCATCATTATATATGATTTATTATAGTTAGTGAAATTTAAAATTCACTTTCTTATTGCTTTCTTATACTCAGTCTATAGCTGAGAGACCAAAGAATTGAAAATTGGTTTTAGGGGGATTGGTTTGGGGTCTGGAGCACAAGCCTAAACAAAGGCCAGCTAGGTGGAGACATGTCCAGCCACCTGCAGAGAGGAACTAGCCTTACAGAATTCTTTTCCTGCTCCCTAGAGATATATAATTGCTAGGAAACTGCCCAGATGGCCAGGCTGGAACCCTTTATGATCTTGGTGCCTAAAGTAAACCAATCATTTCAAAAGTCAATTTCTCCTACCCAATCATGTAACACCAAAGCACATAACACGCTGCTTGTGGTTTTGCCCTTTAAAAACCTTGTTCCCCTAGACCATGGGGCCTCATTCCTCCTCTTCACCAGGGAGGCTGCTACGACCTGGGCTCAAGCTTGTAATAAAAAGATCCTAATGTGTTCTGCAATGGACTCGACTTCTGGAGGTCTTTTGGGGATCTCGCGATCTGGGTACAACATAGCCTTATTTCCCCAATTACCACAAAAATTTTTATCAACTTTTTGTTTGAGTCAGGGTTTCTCTATGTAGTCCCTGGTGCCCTTCACTATATGGACCTTGGCCTTAAAGAGATCCCCTGCCTCTGTCTCCAGAGTGTTGAGGTTAAAGGTATAAGACACCATGCCCAGCTCAAATATTTTTTGAATATGTACTTTAAAATATCTTTTAAAATTTGTATTTATTATGTGAGTGTGTGTGTGTGTGTGTGTGTGTGTGTGCATGAGTGTGGGGGCACATGCTATGCTATGCGTGTGGAGGTCAGAATGTGGGAGGACATTCAGAGGACAAAATGTGGGAGTCAGTTCTCCACCTTGGGCTCCAGGATCAAAATCAAGTAGCCAGACTTTTGTGGCAAAAGTTTCTACCCAATAAACTATCTTGCTAACTCTAAAATATCTTTTTACAAAATTATATTTTGTTCAAACCAGAATCCAAATGAGTTCCACACACTTGATTATTATGCTTAAGTCTTTTTGTTCTTCCTTATAAGGCAGTTCCATATCCCCTCCTCCGACAAAAATTTTACCCCCTTTTTCTTTCTGTTCCTTAGACTTTTCTGTAGCCCTCTCTCTCATTCCCTCCCAAAGGACTAGCCTATCTTTTTTTTATCTTTTTGTTTTGTTTTATTTGTTTTTATGTTTTTTGAGACAGGGTTTCTCTGTGTAGTCTTGGTTGTCCTGGACTCACTTTGTAGACCAGGCTGGCCTTGAACTCACAGTGATCTGCCTGCCTCTGCCTCCCTGAGTACTAGGATTACAGTAGTGTGCCACTGTGGCAGGCTCAGACTTCTTATAAAAAGAAAAAGTAGCTGGGTAGAGACGGGGCATACCTTTAATCCCAGCACATGGGAGGCAGAGGCAAGCAGAATTCTTTAAGGCCAGCCTGGTCTACAGAGAAAGAGTTCCAGGCCAGGGTTACACGGAGAAATCCTATCTTGAAAAAAACAAAAAGGAAAAAGAAAAGTATGTAGCTCAATACTAAAGAAATTACTCACTGCTTATTTGAAATTCAAACTGACTTTTGTTTGGTCTAAATCTGGCAACACTACATTAGGAGCAGCATCTACATTTCTGGAAAAATGTTCTGTGGTGTTTTTCAGCACATGCTTCATGCACATTGCCGCAGAACATACGAAAATGTCTGTGAGGACTGCAGCCTGCTCCCCTTGCTGAGAGATTCTCTCTTTAAATTAACACAGAGGTTTCATTTATTGGTGATCAATACCTCCTCACTTATTTCTTTAGGAGTTGCAAACTGGTCATTTTCTGATCCTATCTTTCTTTAGGGAATTCTCCTTAGATAGCCTTTCTGGGAACTACAGAGCTAGCTCAGCAGCTCCATGTACTTTTGCTATTGATGAAAAGAAAGAACCACTCCCACAAACTGTCCTCTCACTTCCACATGCAGTACTGATGTGTACATGTCCACACACATACACATACACACACACACTCAACATGAAATAAATATTTAACGATTTTTTTTCTTAATTGTAAAGGTCAACATGGTACTTGTCACTTAGGCGTGGTGCTTGATCTGAATTTTGTCTGCAGAACCAACATAAAGAGCCAAGTGTAGTGAGGCCCATCTCTAACCTAGCACTCCTACAAGGCCTTAGGTGAAGACAGGAACGTCATCTGCAAGCCAGAGGGCTCTTGCAGCATAACAGAAACAAGACAGACACTGCTTCAACAATTAGGACAGTGAGAACGGACTCCAGAAAGTTGTCCTATGACCTCCACACCCAAGTTATGACACTCATACACATGTACACATAAAAAAGTGCAAACAAGATAGTCCTACTAATCATTCCTTTTTTAAATTTTTACTTACTTAGCTGTTTTTTGTTTTATTTTGTTTTTTTGAGACAGGGTTTCACTGTGTAGCTCTGGCTATTCTGGAACTCACTAGATTAACCTTGAACTCAGAGATCAACCTGCTTCTGCCTGCTGGGATTAAAGGAATGTGCCATTATACCCAGCTCAATGATTCCTTAAAGTTCCTATTTTTATTTTTATTTTATGTATACACTACATATGTGTCTGGTACCTTTGGGAGGTCAGAGGAAGGTGTTGGGTTTCCAGGAACTACAGCCATAGTCTTTGTAAGATGACTCAAGAGTAGCAAGCAAGTCTTAAGGGCTAAGTCTTATCTCCACTCCTAGCCCCCAACTGACCTCAACAGTCAATTCTGTCCTCTATCCTAGCCCCAGGCAGTCACTGACCTGTTTTCTGTCATTAGAAATGGGTTTCTATTTTTTTTTTTTTTTAGCAGTTTTCATAAAATAAAATCAGGTAGTTGAAATATATATTTTTAATATTTAAAAATATTTTTATTTTCTAAGACAAGATACATAGTTCAACTGACTTGAAACTTGCTATTGAGGCTGGAGAAATGGCTCTACTGTTTCAAGTACCTTTTTTTTTGGGACAGGATCTTTCTATTATGTATCGCTGTTCAGACCAGGCTGGCCTTGAACCCAGAGATCCGCCTGCCTCTGGCTCCCAGGTGCTGTCATTAAGGTGTGCACCACCATGTCTGACTTGTTCTTATAGAGTCCAATTGTTCTTATGGGGTTCAATTCCAGCACCCACATGGTGGTTCACAACCATCTGTGACTCCAGTTGTAGGGGATCCAATGCTCTCTTCTTACTTCCGTGGGCACCAAGCACACGCATGGCACATATGCATGTAAAACATCCATACATTAAAAAACAACAAACCAAACCAATCCAAAAAAACCCAAGAACTTACTCTATAGCCCAGAAGGCCTCAAACTAGAAAACCTACCTCACAGCTGTCTGTCATTCCAAGAGCCTACACCCTCACACAGACACACAAGAGGCTAAACACCAGTGCACACGAAGTAAAAACAAACTAGAGAGAGAGAAGGGGAGAGAGCAAACTGGCACAAAGGAAATAAAGAAAAGGGGGATGGGAAGGTCACTTGAATCATTTAAATTCCAAGACTGTAATAAGGCCTTTGTGTAAACTAAAACTTAACTAGGTTGTGAGGGAGGATCTGAAACATTTGTGTAAAGTCTTAAAAGGCAAGGGAGATCAAAAGATTTGAATTTATTATCCAACAAAATTCTACAGTGTTTAACAGGAAAAGAGTAATACTTCATGTTTCTTATGCTCCCAAGTATAAGTACGTGCTGCCAGGTCTAGCCAATCATTATTTTACAATTATACAACATGAATACTAAGCAGAGATTTTTCTATTTTGTTGAAACTTTACCAAATCTTCTTACTTAGGACTTTGAAAACAAGTTGAAATAATCATATTGTTTTTCATATCTGTTTTTATATTGAACTTGAATAACTGCTAGTAAAAAAGAAACTTCTGAGCATTTACACAATAAAACAATAAATCTTAAAAAAACAAAAGCAAAACAACAACAACAAAAACAAACAAAAAAACCCCAAGCTTGTGAAACAAATACACATATACTTAATGACTTAGAAAAAGTCATCTGTTCAAAACCAGACAGAACGGATATTTGCTAAGAGTTTTATCTGGCTTTACACAGGGACAAATCAGTATCATGAACCCTAACAGTAAGTATCAAAATTTCAAAAGTGTAACTATCAGATTCTAATATTGCCTTCTTGTATGTTTCAAGATTATTTGTTGTTTCTTATAGAACTCTTTAACCACTATAAAGAAATGAAAAACTAAATCTAAGGTCTATGTAATGCTCTTTGTCAGTCAGAAAAATGAGTGATGATGGCCCAGTTCTAAAGCATTCACATTTTTCTTTAATTATTTCATGCACCATCCCAAATACTTCAGTTATCCAATAAGGAAAAACAATCAACAAAGGACTCTAGGATAACATTAAATCTTAACTTTATTGACATGGACTTCTCACTCTATAAAACACATATTTAAGGTATAAAATTTGGTAATTCTTACTATATTCAGATGTATATAACCATCAATCACAATTCAATTTTAGAACATTTTATTGCACATAAACACACACACACACACACACACACACACCTACCATTAAATTTTAAAGAAAGAGCTCTCCTAAAAGATTCAATTCCATAATTATTGAAAATAAAATTAACTAACTATGGGGAGTTCAAGGTTATCCTCCACTATAAAACAAGGTGGAAACCAGCTTTCTAGACCAGCTTGTGCTTTGCGAATGCCTGTCTCAAAATATAAAACAAAATAGGAAAACAAAAACCAACCACAGTCACCGAGCAGTGGTGGCTCACACCTTTAATCCCAGCACTCAGGAGGCAGAGGCAGGTGGATCTCTGTGAGTTTGAGGTCAGCCTGCAGAGTAAGTTCTAGGACAGCTAGGGCTATATAGAGAAACCCTGTCTCAAAAATACCAAACCAAACCAAAACAAAAAAACCCAAAAACCCAATCACTCAAATAAAAGAGAATACACATACGAAATACATCTCTACACTTACAAATAGAGAATGAAAATCTCAAAATATTTAGATAAATTAGAAGGGCAAAGTGTGCATGTTCTAGGTAGCCACAGTGACAACGGTTATCCCTGGGCTAAAGGTGCTAACCCCCAAGCCTGACAACAGAGTTTGAGTCCCCAGAACCCTCCCTTCCTAAAACAACTCCCTCAAATTGTCCTCTGACCTCCACATGAGTGGGTGTTTGTACTCAATGATGCATCCCACACACAAATACACAAAAGTTAAAAACAACAAACAGACACAATATAAACCTAACATTCTCAATCACTTTTCATAAAAACGTTTCTGTACCTCAGGTTAAGTACTAGATTCCTAAGAACACACAAGAAATTCCATATTCCAAGAGGCAAAATAAAAAGTAAAGAATAGAGTATACGCTTCCCTCTATAAGAGCACCAGTTATTTCAAACTCCAGGGATTATCCTATCTGTAGATGACTGAGCCTACAACAGAAAAAGGATGGAGACAGCTGCTTAAAGCAACAGCTGCAGAAGAGGAACAGATGACACTCAATGGAATTCCCTGGGCCAGGTGTGGGTTTGACACTAACTTGTGAGTTACAGCCATATTACTTAAAAAACAAAACAAAACAAAAACAAAAAACCCAACTTCGCAATTATTTCTGTTTGTAACTAAAACAAAACAAAACAAAACACCAGTTCACTTATGGTTAACTATAAATACAATTTGCTTCAGTACCCTCTTAATAGGTTTACTAAGTTTTTAAGTTTGGTGGTAATCACCTAAAAAATAACACAATTGCTGAACCAGTCATCTTAACTCAACACAGGTAGACTACTCTCTAAATAAAGAGATTTAATTCTGGATGAGCTCCCAAGGGTAGGTAGTAACCAATGCTGAGTTAAAATTTTGCTTTACTTCAATCTCAGAAAGTTGTCACTTAAAGATTTTTTGCCAGTTTGCAGACATAAAAGCATGTAAAAAAAATTGTATCTCATATGTTACCTAGAAAAATAATGGCTACAAAGCAGTCTAAATTTCCAAGCTGGCTCAGCAGTGGTGGTACATGCATTTAGTCCTAGCGCAGAGGAGGCAGAGACAGATGAATCTCTGCGTTTGAGGCCAGTCTGGTCTACAGAGTGAATTCCAGGCCAGCCAGGGCTACACAGAGAAACCCTGTCTTGAAAAACCAAGATAAATAAATAAATAAATTTCCAAGCTGATACATGATTTCAGTCAGGGCTAAAACCCTTTAGAAACATTTGCCCCCATGGAATCAGGCATTACCTATAAAGGAACAATGTTGAGAAAGCATCAATTTAGAAATAACTTCACTTGGGCATGGCGGTGCACACCATTAGTCCCAGCACTCTGCCCAGCAGAGGCAAGCAGATCTTTGTGAATTTGACACTGGCCTGGTGTACAGAGTGAGTTCCATGACAGCCAGGGCTGTTATACAGAGAAACCTTGCCTCTAAAAACCAAACTTAAAAGTAAATTAAATATATAAATAAATAAAAATAACCTCATTCATTGTAAACTAAATAATTAACATGTAATGGTGCTATCCAATTAATCTTACATTTTTTTGCAAATGGATAGAATGAGGAATAATTTTATTTATTCAAAACAACTATATGAGTCTGCTAAAAGAAAGAATGGATAGCTATATACTGGCCACACTAATTTATGCCAGCAGTTTTTGGTTGTTTGGTTGGGGTTTTGTTTGTTTTCAAGACAGGGTTTCTCTGGGTAGCCTTGACTGCCTTGGACTTCGAGGCTGCCCTCGAGGATTCAGAGATCCACCTGCCTCTGCCTCCAGAGTGCTGGGATTAAAGGAGTGTTCCTGGGTAGAACCATTTATCTATCAACATAACAGATGGCTACCTTAAAAAAAAAAAAAAAAAAAAAAAGACTACAACAGATACAATACAGCTTTGCTCCTCTTTGCTGGTAAAAATTTGAACAAGTAATTGTGGCCTGGATACAATGCACTATTCCAGATACTAATTAAATACTAGTATTATGCAATGTTGTTTTTAAATACTTAAAGAAGATAACAAGGAGGACCCAAGGAGGATGCTTAAATCTCACTCAGGAGGGTTTAAAATAGACAGGTGAAGTGGCTGAAGAGAGGGAACAAGGCAGAAGCCTAGCATAACTGTCTTCTGAGAGGCTCCACCTACCAGTGGATGTAAACAGATGCTGAGTTTCACAGCCAAACATTGGGTGAAGCATAGAGAGTCTTGTGGAAAAGCGGGGGGCGGGGGGGGCGGGCGTGGGCATGGGGAGGGAGAAGGACAAAAGGACCTGGAGGTGCTAGTAGCTTCACAAGAAGACCAACACAGCCAACTAACCAAGGCCCAGAGGGGCTGTGGAGACTGAAGCACCAACTAAAGACCATATATAGAGTGGACCTAGGCCCTCTACAAAGATGTAGCAGATGGGCAGCTCAGGCTTCATGTGGGTCCCCTAGTAAGAGGAGGGGGCCTGTCTCTGGCAAGTCCTCTGTTGCCTTCTTTCTGATCACTCCCCCTGGTAAGGCCTCGCCAGGTCACAGGGGAAGAGGACTCCATCAATCCTGAGGTGACTTAATGAGCTGGGGTGGGTAGGTGGACTCTTATCTGAGGAACAGTGGAGAGGGAAGAGGTAGGGAGGGTGGGACCAGGAGGAGAGGAGGAAGAAGGCTATGATCGGGATGTAAAGTCAATAAATTAATTAATTAAAATTTAAAAAATTGACAATCACTTTTTTTTTTTTTTAAAGGGTCTCATTTGGCCCAACTGGCCTTAAATTCTGAGAGCCCAGGATGACCCTGAACTTTGGATCTGCCTACTTCTACTTCTCAAGTGCTAAGCATTTGGGACCATGACTCCTTTTATGTGGTGCTAGGGACAGAACATTTCATGAATGCTGAATGAGCACTCTACCAATTGAGCTCTATCTTCAACTGAAAGGACCAGGCCTGAGCCCCCAATAAAAAAATCACACCCAGGAACTAGCCCATGGGTTACCAATTCCAGAAACAAGACAATAAAATCCCCTACCCAAGGAACAGCTTGAGGATTACCACAAGAATGGGAAGGTATCTTATCTCAGGGTGGGGCATCTGTGCTGGGCAGCCAACCTTGTAGTAGAACATACATGGCACAAAAAATACCTAACATTCCTGAGGTCTATGGATAACTCGCTCAATGCTAGTTATAGTTAGCCAATCACTTTGTAACAAGCTTGCCTTTGCTGAATATCACCCAAATATGTAACTGCTAAGCTGGTTCCTGGTGACTTTTGGGTGATCTTGTTTAGATCTAGTACCTGGTGACCTTTGGGAGTGTCAGGTCTGATTCTCTCAGCTGGTGCTTATGACTGGGCAAAGAGGACAGGAAGGCAGGACTTAGAATTGAATGTGTGGGATGTCTCAGAAGAGAGCAGGAGGAAGAAAGGGGGTGAAGGAGCTCGTCATTAGATGGCATGGACCAGGAGCACGTGGCCAAGAGAAATTTTCCATAAGAACATACTAATGGAGCAGAGTCTGCCTGGGAGTCATCAGATTGGCAAGTTACAGGCATTTCTGTAGGTTTTAAAGGTAGTAGGAATAGAACAGCTCAGAACCTGTCCAGCATAGTGCCTACAGCTTAATAAAATAAGTGTTTTGATGTTTACTTGGGAACTAATATGAAAAAGGTATGGTAGATACCCTCCAATAGATACCAGAAGAACAAACTATGCCCCCAGAAAAATAATTTTTGATCTAGTATACTCTTTTAATGCCAGCAATAGAGAAGCAGAGGTGGGCAGATCTCTGAATTCAAGGACAGCCTGTTCTACAGAGTGAGCTCCAGGACAACCCAACTCTGTCTCACAGTCTGTTCCTCTGCTGAACTGTTCTTTGGGGTTGGAGAGGTGGGTGATGGTACCATGGATTAAGAAACATATTAGGTCCTTCCTCTCCTTTAACACTGAGTCTACAACTATGACTCCTACTGCTGCAATTAGCGTTCCTATCATTACACAACTGTTTCCTGTTTGGAAGGCAGCTCAGTAGTAAAACACTTGCCAAGCGTGCTCACGGCCCTCAGCTCCATCCCTAGTACTACAGGACTAGGTCTTGGCCATGCTGTTATGCAGGCCGGCTTCAAACTCTTGGATTAGGATAATTCTCCTGTTTCAGCTTTCGAGCAGCTGATGCTAACATACAGGCAGTCCTACTAGCCTGCCTTTCAGGGGCCTAGAAACCTCTGATATCATCATTTGATGCCAGTCAAAAGGACCTGCTACCACCCCATGGTCTCTTACTCTCTTACACTCTCTCTTGGTCTCTGTCTCTTTCTCTCTTTGTCATGGGTTTACTCCTCTTTCTCCCTCGCTCCTCTCCCCCCCCCCCGTTGTACAATAAATCTCTTTATATCAGACCTGTTGTGTGGCATATTCATCATTATTCTAACAGTTGGTACTACAGTGTGTGTGTGTGTGTGTGTGTGTGTGTGTGTGTGTGTGTGTGTGTGTGTGTGT
>NW_026594322.1:195574-317089 GCF_907164565.1 Psammomys obesus | reverse complement strand
TGTGTGTGTGTGTGTGTGTGTGTGTGTGTGTGTGTGTGTGTGTGTGTTTTGGACCAGGGTCTTATGTAGCCCTGATGGCCTGGAACTCACTATATAGACCAAATTGGCCTTGAATGCACAAGAGACCCATCTGTCTCTGTTTCCAGAGTGCTGGGATCCAAAACTTGTTAAGGACCTCCTAGTGGTACAGAAAGTTGGAACAAGTTTGCTAAGTCTACAGGGAGAAACTGGGTCAACAGATCACACGATGAGGAACAGGTATGAGAAAAGTTCAGACCTTCACTATGCACATAACAAAACAGCAACCTAGAGAAACTGCCATTTCTTCTACAATGGAAGGTAAGAAAATCATAACAGGGCTGACTGCTTATCCAGAACCCACTATAGGTGGTTCACAATCATGTGTATCTCTAGCTCCCAAGAGATTTGATGCCTCTTCTGGCTTCCATGGACCCTTCACAAGTATGCATATATTCACTGACACATATACACATATAAAAAGGAAGTCCATGCCAGGCATTGATGGCTCACACCTTTTTTTTTTCTTTTAAAATTTATTCACTTATTTATTTATTATATGAATGCTCTATCTGCATGTACACCTGCATGCCAGAAGAGGGCATCATTATAGATGGTTGTGAGCCACCATGTGGTTGCTGGGAATTGAATAACCTCTGGAAGAGCAGCCAATGCTCTAACTGCTGAGCCATCTCTCCAGCCCTGATGGCTCACACCTTCAATCTCAGCACTTGTGAGGCAGAGGCAGGTGGATCTCTGTGAGTTAGAGCCCAGCCTGGTCTACACTGAGTTCTAGGATAGTCAAGTCTAATCCTGTCTCAAAAACAAACCAAACAAAACTTAAAGAGAACAATGAATTGATGTATGCTAGTCGTCAGCTTACTTTCTCCACTTACACTGTCCAGGACTCCCTGCCTAGGGAATGCTGTCACCTACAGTGAGGTCTTTCCACCTCGATTAATACAATCCATAGACATCACCTTCTTCCAGGTGATTCTGGGTTTTGTCAAGTTGACAATTAACACTAAACATCACAATACCCAAACCACAACAGCTGCTATACTTGACATTTTATTGTTGTTGATTTTCAAGACAAGATTCTCTGTGCAGTCCTGGCAGTCCTAGAATTCACTCTGTAGGCCAGGTTAGCCTTGAACTCCAAGATCCTCCTGCCTCTGCTTCCTAAGTGCTAGGATTAAAGGTGTGAGCCACCACTGCCTGGCAACATTTTTAAACTTTTCATTAAAGTTAACTCTAAATATGAATTTCATATAAGAAAGAATAATCAGCAATAATACTGTGAATATATAGGCTACAAGTCAACAACGAAATAGTCTTGTAAATATAACAGGATTATGGATACTTGATGAATGGACAGAGGCTGAAGAGAATGGCCACAAAAATCTCTCTGTAGAATATAAATAGAAAGAAAAAATGTTTTAAAGGCTGGCAAGAGGGCTCAACAGATAAGGGCACTTTCTGCTAAGCCTGATGACCTAAGTAAATCGCCAGGAGCCACACTGTAGAAGAGAACCTACTACCCAAGAGCTGTCCTCTGATCACACAGACACACACAACAACTAATAATAAATATTTTAAAACATTTCCAAGCTGAGTGTGCTGGCTTTTATTTATAATTCCAGCACTTGAGAAGCTGGAACAGAGGGGTTATTGCATGCTCCAGGACAGCCTGGACTACAATGTAAAATGCTATACCAAAAAAAAAAAAAAAAATTGGGGCTGGAGAGATTGCTTAGCACTTAAAAGAGCACTAGCTGTTTTTTCAAAGGACCAGAGTTCTATTCCCAGCACCCACATGGTGTCTCACAACTGTCGGTAACTACAATTCTAGGGGATCCAATACCCTCTTTTGGCCTCCCTTCATACCACTCACACAAAAGTGCACATACATCATACACGGGCAAACACTCATACACATAAAATTTAAAAAAGAAACCTCAAGCAAGGGCCAAGGAACTGGGTTGGTAGGTAAATGAACATAATCCATAAGCCGAATGACCCTTGTTCAATGCCCAGAACTCACATCAAAGGTCATATGTGGTAGTGCACATCTGTAACCCCAGCATTCCTATGGAGAAGTGGGGGATAGGGGTTGCTGGGGAGGGAAATGACAGGAATAGCCTGGAGGGTTCAGTGCAGCAGCGAAAACAAGCCGCCTCCACAAATGGAAAATGAGAACCAACTCCTCAAAGCTATCCTCTGCCCTGAATTCACTTGAGTGATGTGTCACACACACAAATAACGCAAGTGAAAGAACTCAAATAAGAGATTACAGATAAAATGTGACAAGCGTTATAGGTCACTAAATAATGAGGAAATCCTCTGGCATATGACAACAGAATGGTCTGTGTTAAGTAAATACGTTTTGGGGTCTGATAAGAGGTACTAGTAGACCAGACTACAATGTGCGGAGAGTTGGAGCAACAACCAATTCACGATTTTACCTTCCACAAAAGGTGGTAATTTAGCCAATATTTGTGAGGCCTGTGTAACCCCATTTCTGAAAAAGAAACTCCATCTTAAGGGTAAATGACCTGCGCATAAACTCCACTTTCAAAACGGGGGGAAAACCAACAAAATGAGCACTTACCTCTGGTAATATTTAACCCCTAGCAACCGCTACTCAGTGAACACCTGAAGTTTACCCAGGTGTTCTTTACAATAGGGTAAGTAAAACAATTACGGTTTGGCCCTCCGGACACCCAATATTTACTAAATGTCAATCAATCATAAAACTGCTAAGCTGGAATTCCCGAACCTTGATGTAACCCTCAATAAAAACCCCCCTCTTCCTGAGCTCTGGGCTCTACACCGCTGGGTCGGTGACTCAGAGCTGGAGCTTGTAACAAAGACCCCACTGTGTTTGCATCGGAATCGGCTCCTGGTGGTCTCTGGGGTCCGCGAGACTTGGCGTAACACGTTAAAAGTTTAGGCTCTTTGGCATATGACATTAGGGTGTCCTTTCTCTTCCACCTGCCCCAAATCGTGCTTGAATGGAACAAGGCATGAAAGATAATCTTATCTATTTGTAGTGAGTTAAATTCAACTGAACAAATCTGTGTTATCTTGTTTTATCTCAGAGTTCAAGATTATAAGAAAAAGGAGAACGAGCTTTCCGGAAGTACGGACAACAATCCAGAGTCGAATAGAAGCGCTCTGTTTCAAAGGCAAGAGGGCTCTGGGGACTCAGAAAAGCCCCAAGAATGGTGGTGTTCGAGACAGTTGCTGAAGAAACCCTGGATAGGAAGAAGAAACGTGGGACAGTGCGTGAACCGGAGAAACGGAAGACGCCCAGTTCTCGCTGCCCGGCACACACACGCCGCTCCGGGGAGAGGCGCACCCTCTCCCGCGCAGGCGCAGAGCCTCGGCCCGCGCCGAAGCCACCGTTTCTCACCTCAGGGCCTGACGGCCTCCTCCTCAGTCAGCTTCCTCGGCGGACAAGAGGATTAATGCCGCCTGGAGAAAGCCCTAAGGCCGGGCTACCTGAGGGTCCGGTCAACCCGACTCCGGGGCCGACCAGGCCACGTCCCCATGGCAACGCCGCCACGCACCAGTTCGAACGCGCGCGCCGACGCCGGCCCGCCTGCCGGCCAATGGCCGTTCGGAGTGCCCGCCGTCGTTGGCCGCCTTCTCCTCTAAAGGGCCAATTGGGGATCCGAGGGGACGGGGGGCGGAACCCCCAGGTCCGTCCTTCTACCAATGGTTCCGTTTGTACGGTCTCGCGACGTTCCCAGCCAGAGAACCCCCGCCTCGGAGGAGGGCCGAAGCTCTGTGAGGCCCAGTTCTGTGGCTCGCCAGAGGCCCAGCCGGGCTCCTCTGATTGGCTGGCGCGCTACGGCTCCGTTCAAGGGCCGCCTCCTGCCTCTGACCTGCGGCGAGTGCGGTGGGGACGGGGCCTTGGGTGGTGTGCGCCTGGCGTGTTGCTGAGTGCTCCAAGCCGGTAAGGAGGCGAGCGTGGGCCAGATCCCACCCACTTGCAGGACCTCGGGTTCAGCTCTCTGTACCGGAGAAGAAAGGGTTCAGTGGTTCTGTTCTCCCCACCCTCTGAGTGTTGACGGCATGAGTCGGAAGAATCCTAGAACCACAGGGGCTCAAATTTGGGGTTTAGCGGGCCAGTCGTGTCTTCCGTTTAGGCTTCAATATTGCTTTATTATCGATTTAGCCCTGCCTGCAACCCAAGAGATCTTAACCTTTTAAATTTTACTTGTTTTTTTAAAAACTTACATGTATGTGTGTGTCTCGTGAATTTATGCCCATCACGTGCGTGCAGTTGCTCTCCGAGGTCAGAAGAACGAGCCACCTGATAATAGGTTCCCGGGAACCGAACCCTAGGACTTTGAAACAGTGGCAGGTACTGTTAACTACCTAGCCGACTCTTCAGCCCCAAGATTTTATTTTTTTCTATTTCCGCTATTGATTGAGTGAATGCTGAGACAGATACAAGACTCCCACCTTAAGAAAATAAAGGCGGAGAAAAATCAAGTTGCAAAATATTTAATATCCAGTGGAGATTAAGAGGAGGAATGTTAGAAGTTTAGAATGCTTTCGTTTGAATAACTACCAAAAATATTTCTGAACCATAGTTTTTTTTTTTCCTTTTCTGAAAAGTGTTAGCAATGCCTCAACGGGTTGCAAAGAAGACTTAAGTGAAAAAAAAAATGTGTGAAGGTAAAGTGGTACAATGCCAGGATGTAATAATTTCTCAGTGAAAAAGGTATCGCCAGCATATTGAGAGCAAATAACACTAGCCAGTATGGAGCAGCTCTACAGTGTCACTCAGCCTCTTTTGGTTCAGAAATTGCCCATTCAGGGGCCTGCAGATGCTCAGCTGTTAGGAGCCCTTCCAGAGAACCTGAAGTTCAGTTCCAGCACCAATGTCAAGTTCACAACTGCCTCTAACTCCAGCTCCAGGGGATTCGACAGGCCTCTTCTGGCCTCTGGATACCCACACACAGCTGGCAGACACACAGACATAAACAAAAATAAACCATTATGGTGGCACACACTTTGTAATCCCAGCACCGAGGGAGGCAGAAACAGGTGGATCTCTGAGTTCGAGGCCAGCCTGGTCTACAAAGCAAGTCCAGGACAGCCAAGGCTATACAGAAACCCTATCTCCAGAAGCCATAAATAAATAAATGTAAGTCTTAACTAATAGAAAATAAATTCAGTATTCAAAAGAGGGAGAAAATTGACATTATATTAAAAGGAATTAATCTTGTTGATCTTTATAAATTACTAATACTCAGTGTGAACAGTGTTAATCAGCTGTTTTGCAGAAAATATAAAAATGTCTTGACCCTCCAGGTGTGTTGGAGCACACAAGTTCCAGCACGTGGAAGGCAGAGGCAGGAGGATTTCTATGAGTTCGAAGCAAGTTTTAGGACAGCCACCACTACACAGAAAGAAACCCTGTAACCAAAACAAAACAAACAAAAAAATTTATTGATTCAGTTAGTAAGAGTTGAGTGCCAGTATAGAGAATTTATATGATATACAAGATAATACTGACATGTATTCAGTACCTCTGAATGTCAGGCCCTGTATACACGTGCTTTATTTTAAACTCTCAACAATGAGGAAGAGGTGTTAGAGTCTTTGCAAGTGATGAAGTATGTTTTTTTCAGGTAACAACTTGAAGTTAGTAGCTTGAGTTCAGTTCCAGCACCAGTGTTAAGTGGGGATCAATGGTCCTCTTCTGACCTCTTCAGGTACTCATGCATAGCTGGCAGACACACAGACGTAAACAAAAATAAATCGTTAAATAATCAGTAGCAGTATCAACCATACTTTCTGTGTTGTGTTGTACTGTTTTGAACTTAAAGAGGGTGACAATATTGGAATGCCAGATTGAAAAGATGGTTAGATAGGCACAGTTAGCCAAATTCAAGGGAAGTGGCTTGTCTTAGGGTTGCTGTGGTGAAACACTATGGTCAAAGCAACTTGGGGAAGAAAAGGGGTTTTTTTTTTTGGCTTACTCTTCCACATAACTGTTCATCATCAAAATAAGACAAGACAGGAATTCAAACCAGGTTGGAATCTGGAGACAAGAACTGATGCAGGGGCAATGAAGGAGCATTGCTTACTAGTTTGCTCCCTGTGGCCTGCTCAGCTGCTTTCTTGTAAAGCCCAGGACCACCAATGCAGGGGATGGTCCCTCCCACAGTGGGCTGGGCACTTCCACATCAGTCACTAATTAAGAAAATGCCCTAAAGGTTTGCCTACAGCCCAGTCTTATGAAAGCATTTTCTCATCTGAGGCTCCCTCTCCAGTGAGTATAGCTTGTGGTCATTTTGTCATAAAACTAGTCAACACATGGGTTGTTGGAGTATTTATGTTGAAAACAATTCTTTTTATGATAGAAAATGTCTAGTTCTGAAAATGAAGATATTACTAAACTTTAGACCCAGTTTCCATTTATCTTGTGAGTATAGGATTTCAAATTCAACATGATTCAGAAGGAAATGGGTAGCTACTTCCTCTTTCATCCAGTTACCCAAATCAAACACCTCTTCCAGTTCCCTTGAACTCTATCATTTAAACAATGAAATAGCAACTTTGTTAATATTACCTGAAGTATCTCATACACACCCCTATCTTCTTTCTCATAGGCTTTCTCTTAATCTACTTTCCTGTTACTTACTAATGGTTGAAATAATCCTAGCTCAGCGGATAAGAGCACTGACTGCTCTTCCAGAAGACCAGGGTTCAATTCCCAGCACCCACACATGGCAGCTCACAACTGTCTATAACTCCAATTCTAGGGAATCTGACACCCTCACACCAATGCATATATATGTATACAGACATATACATAAGCATTGTAATATATATATTACACATTTATATATATGTATTATATATATACAATATATATTGTAATTTATATATGCACACATACATATGCTTGTAACGGGTCTTTTTTTTACTTTCACATTTTTTTAAATTTATTTATTTATTTATTTTTAATTACAGTTTATGTACTTTGTATCCCCCCTGTACCTCCCTCCCAATTCCACCCTCCCTCTTTCCCCACCTGTGTCCCTATCCCAGTCCACTGATAGGGCAGGTCCTCCTCCCCTTCCCTCTGATCCTAGTCTATCAGGTCTCATCAGGAGTGGCTGAATTGTCTTCTTCTGTGGCCTGGTAAGGCTGCTCCCCCCTCGGGGGGAGGTGATCAAAGAGCAGGCCAATCAGTTCATGTCAGAGACAGTCCCTGTCCCCATTACTATGGAGGCCACTTGGATGCTATACTGCCATAGGCTACCTCTGTGCAGGGGTTCCAGGCCATCTCCATGAGTGGTCCTTGGCTGGAGTATCAGTTTCAGAAAAGACCCCTGTGCCCAGAATTTTAGGATCTGTTGCTGTCCTTGTGGAGCTCCTGTCCTCTCCAGGTCTTACTATCTCCCACTTCTTTCATAAGATTCCCTGTACTCTGCCCAAAGTTTGGCTATGAGTCTCAACATCTGCCTCAATACCCTGCAGGCTAGAGCCTTTCAGAGGCCCTCTGTGGTAGGCTCCTGTCCTGTTCCTTGTTTTCTCCCTCCTCCGATGTCTAGCCTCTTTGCCTTTCTGAATGGGGATTGAGCATCTTAGCCAGAGTCCTCCTTCCTGATTAGCTTCCTTAGGTGTACATATTTTAGTATGTTTATCCTATATTATATGTCTAGTATCCACTTAGGAGTATATACCCTGTGTGTCTTTTTGCTTCTGGGATACCTCATGATGATCTTTTCCAGTTCCTACCATTTACCTACAAATTTCATGATTTCCTTGTTTTTTATCACTGAGTAATATTCCATTCTGTAGATGTACCACAATTTCTGTATCCATTCCTCAACCGAGGGGCATCTGGGCTGTTTCCAGCTTCTGGCTATTACAAATAAAGCTGCTACAAACATGGTTGAGCAGATGTCCTTGTTGTATACTTGAGCGTCTTTTGGATATATGCTTAGCAATATAGCTGGATCTTCAGGAAGTGCTAGTAACAGGTCTTTTTCCCAGTAGTGTTTTCTTCTAATTTATTTTCACATTGCTTACTGCCAGAATGTTTTTTATGGTGTCAATCTGACCAAAATACACTCCACCTAAAACCAGTATTCCTTATTGTCTACAGGATATAAATTAAGCCAGGCATAGTAGCACGTCTTTAATCCCAGCATTCCAGAGGCAGAGGCAGAGAGATCACTGAGTTTGAAGCCAGCCTGATTTACACAGAAAGTTCTTGGGTCAGCAAGGCCTACATAGTGAGACTGTGTCTAAAAATAAAATAAATAAATAAATAAAACAATACCAACTAAGCTGCTTCCCAATGGAATGTGTGTGAGATCTTTGCACACACTCCCTCTTTGGCCTAGAGTACCTCCTTGGCTCCACCTTCATACTACCTGGTAAATCTTTATAATGGAGCTCCAGACATAGCTCAGTCTAGAAATAAAGTTTATGCTGTTGGAGCATGAGGATCTAAGTTTGACCCTCACCCAAGTGGAAAACACGTGTGCATGCACACACATGCACATCCTTACAGGGTAGCCCTTTGACCTAAGGATCTTTTTTCTGTCTTATATACATCCCTATGATTAGAAAACACTTTGTAACATCTGTTTGAATGCCTTTTGCTTTCATTAGGCTATGAACCTCTATAAAGCAAGAGATTTGTAGTGCTCAATTTCAGATTTACCCTTCAGTTCTACTGTACGGGACATACTTTGGCAGACAGCACATGAATAAAGGAAATCCCTCTGTAGGCTCCGATATTAGAATCACTTGCTTTCCATAGCTGAACAGCAGATGGCACTAAAAGGCCACAGAACAAAATTATCCTGAGAAATATTTTTTTTTTTTGTCCCAATCTTGTATGACTTTGGTTTGATCCTGGATGCCAGTATGTCATTACTGATTTAAAGGAAGAAAAAAAACAAAACAAAAACCCTGCTGTCCTCTCCCTCAGCAAAGACAGCAGAATGATTCAGCAGCTTGACCTCCCAGAGAAGGGAGTGGCAGATGCCCAGAGAAAGGTGTAGTTGAAGGAACATTTTCTCTGTTTTCCTTCTTTCTTCTTTTCTTTTATTATTGTTTAAAAAAAAAAAAAAGCTATCATAGATGGATGCCTTATTGTTCTTCTGAAAACAAAAAAGGAAGCTAGAGCATTGCAGAGGCCTTTGTGATGTGGGCAGTGAGAGCAGAGTCACATGGAGCTGCTTATAAGCAAGCAGAGTTGGTCTTCCTCCTCACTGGCCTGTGCAAATTTTCTAGACACCAGGTTTAGACAAAACATGTGGTTTTAGGTTCCTGTTTCTCAAAAAAACAGCAGTGGGGTCTTGGACACCCTTGTCAAAAAGGCACTTTTAGGAGCCTCAGGCTACACTTTCTCCACCTGAGTTGGCTTTGGTTACAAGACCAATGTCTGCCCTGCCTAAAACCTGTTCAGCAGAAAAGTTTCCAGCCAGACATCCTAAACAGTCTCCAGATGAGTATAGATTAAAGACTAAGGGGCTTTAGAACTGGTGGTGATTTTATTAATCATGTGTGTGTGCTTTTAGAGCCATGTGTGCCCTGAACCCTATTTCACGATAAGCAGAGCTGTTAAAGGTAAAAAAAAAAAAAATTACAAGCTTTGGAGTTAGATTTCTTTGAATTCAAATCCATATTACCCACCATCTATGCCTCTGGTCAAGTCTTTTAATCTTTATATTTATCTTGCTTTTTTGAGACAGGACTTATATGGCCCTGAAAGACTTCAAATTTATATGCTGTGAAAGCTGATCTTGATACCCTAATTCTCCTGCCTCTCTGCCTTCTAAGTACTGAGATGACAGGTGAAGGTGCAGGTCACTAAGCCTGGCTTAACTTTTTTTCAGCTTTGAGAAGGCACATTAGTGTGGGCCTTTGTATTCACTCAAGGCAAAGGAAGGTGGATCTCTGAGTTCAAGACCAGCCAGGTCTACAGATCTTCTGAGCTATACAGTGAGAGCCTGTTTTAAAATCCCAGTTTCCTCATAAACTAAAATGGGTCTTAAAGGATTGTTCTTTGACCTTGTTTGTTTGAGACAGGATCTTTTAACACAAGATTTTCCTGCTTCAGTCTCTGAATGCTAGAATTATAGTCGTGTGCCATCATGCCTGGCCTTAAACAACTTTAGTTGTCAAAAACTTTGCATGGTGCAGGTGACACAATATTGATACTTGACAGCATGATGACTTGAAACACTATGCTTTAAGGGATTGAGACCATCAGAAATGTGAGGAGGATTTAGAGAATTTGTTAGGTAAAGGCTGAAAGTATAGCTCCAGTGGAGAGCACTTACCTCAGATGTGTGAAGTTTGAGTTCCATCTCTGACCCCACAAAATAAAAAAATGTGTTTGTGAGAGCTTTTGGAGGTAACTGTTTACACAACATTCTTGATTAATTTGATGAATATGTTGAACTATGGCAGCATAGCCATTTATTTGTAAATTGTTTATTTTTTCCAATTTGGAACTGAATCTCCTGAGCTGTGAGGAAATTCTGTCTGTGGAGAAAGCCAAGAACATTTTCCCTTAACTTCTGGAACCTTCTGATGACATTGAGGGTTTTTGGTTGTTGTTTTTTTTTTCCCCCCTAACCACCACAGGCACACTGCCACTTTTCTGAAGTGTGAATTGCCTGCTGTCAGCCTGGAGTTCTCACCTCCACAATCCTGGCTGCAGGCATATTTGCATATTAGATGCTGTTCTTTAACCCCATGAGGTTTGAATCCACTTGGAGAATGTATGAGAGCTGAATAGTTTCAAGCCCCTAGATAATTTCAGCTTCCTCTTCTCCAGAAAACAGAAAACCAACAATAGCTCCATTGACTTTTATGCAAATGGTGCTCTTGAAGAAAACACTGGGCTGTTTCCCAGGGCCCCAGAACATACTTAAACATTTGTTTGAGTGGGAGGCAGGGAAAGAGTTCTGTTGAGTCAATGGACATCTGTTAAGAGATGCTGAGCTGGGTCCCAAGCTTTCCAGCCAGAGGTACCAACAGAGATTTACCTTACAAGGGATGCATACATAAAGTGGCTGTGTCACTTCAGTAATACTGGAACTATGTTTCCCAGAATTCCCCTTTAAACATATTTTATAATTTTGTGTATCTGACTGTTTTGCTGATATGTATGTCTGTGTAATACATGCATGCCTGGTGCCCAAGGAACTGGGGAGCCTCCAGTGGATGTTGGGAATCAAACCTGGGTGCTTTCCAAGAGCAAGTGCTCTTAACTAATGAGCCAACTCAACAGCCCTGGACTTCCCTCTTAGTGGCTTTAGCTCACTACTGACCATGACAAGTTTTGTTTAGGACGTAGAAAGCTGGAGAGAAAGAGCAGCCAGTATGCTGTGAAGCACAGAGTTGTCATGGTTGCAGTATATATATTAATACCATTCTGTTGGCTCACCTTGCTGATGAAGGACAGTGTCCAGGGCTGCAGAAATCTCAGCTCAGATGGAATTCCCCGCCTTAGCTCCTTTGCATCTGTGGTCAGATGGCATTCATCTGTGGAAGGCTCTGGTTTTACCTGCTGATCACCTGTGTCACCAATCTAGAAACAATAAAAGGAAGTCTAGGGTTGTAGTTTATCTTCATAAGTTCCAGCTGTCTTCACAGGTCTCAGTTTGCTCTCACAGTTTAGTTTTGTCCTTGCTCTCTTCTACCTCATATCCAACCCTGCCCCAACACTGCTAATATTATTAGTCTTTAGGCCCAACAGCAGATGTGGAAACTTGCATGGGTTTCTCTGCTAGTTTCCAAAATACACAAAATAGAATCCTGAACTGGACAAGTTTGTGCAGATTCAAGTCCTCTTGAATTTTGAGATCCTCTCAAAATTGAGATTCTGAACTACATAATGAGCTCAAGACCAAGCATGAACTATACATTAAATCCTGTCAAAGAAAAACCAAGGGCTAGGAATGTAGCTTAGTGGTTAGAGTACTTGCCTAGTAGGCACAGATTCCAATGTTGGATCCCAGCAGCACACATGCACTCCTTATTATAACTTTCTGAGAGTCAGAGTTTTCTCTGAGTCTTACAGTATAGATTATATATGGAGTTATGTCAAGCCAGAAGACTTCATAGAAAGATGATACCTGAGTTACTTCAAAAGTTAAAAGTAGGGGCCAGCAACATGGCTTAGGTAAAGTGCTGGCTCTGTGAGGTTGACAATGAGTTTCATCAATAGAACATATAAAGATAGAATTCCACACATGTGCCATGTCATGTCTATGCGACACAGTAATAATAGCTGTAAACAAAAAATAATTTTTAAAAGGATAAGTAGGGCGATTTGTGGCTGTGCTTCTAGTGTATAGCAGCTTAAGCCTGGCAATGGGGGCGGGAGGAAGGAGGGGGTGTTCTCTCTTAACAGGAGCATTGTCTTCTCTTCAAGTCTAGCATACATGGAGTAAGCATCTGTTCTTACCTGTTCTGATCAGACTGTAGGCCATACTGTTTCTTCAGTGTGGTCTCTTTACACACTGCTAGAATGTACCTTTTCTACTATCTCCCGTTCTTCTCCAAAGGAAAAAGAGAGCCTTTCCTCTCTTCTGTGGGTCTACATGGCCACCCAAGGCCTTTCATTATTATTCTTCGTGAAGCCATCTTTCTTTTCTCATGCTCTATGCTGTGGTAGTGGTGAGGAGAGATATATTGGGGCTTCCTGTTTTAGCAAGGGCAATATCCTCTCTAGTCTTAGATTCCTGAGCTTACGTAGGGTTCCAACATTCATTCATTATATATTCATTCATTTCAAGATGCAAGAGGAAGGTACCCTATATTGATTACCTTCTAATCATCCTTGTAGGCAGCACATAGAAACAGCAACCTGCTTCTACATGAACTCTGACCAGTGATTAAAATCCTTGTTCAGTAGTTCTGAAGTAGCAAGGTGTTCCTGCAGCTTCCAGAATGGGGATGTTCTCAGCATAAATAAGCAGTCAGGAAAATAGGTTTTGGAAAAGCTTATGTACTACTACTTTACATATGAATTTTTTTTAACTTAAAAAAGGTCTCATTATACATATTCTGTTCTATACTTTCTTCGATTAATATATCAAAAAAAAAATTTTTTTCCTACAGCCAGAACATTTGGTTCTACCCCCACCTTTTTTTTTTTTTTTTTTCCAAGACAGGATTTCTCTGTATACCAGCCCTCGAACTTACAGAGATCAATCTGCCTCTGCCTCCCAAGTGCTGGTGTTAAAGTGTGTGCCACGATTTTTAATGGTGTGTGTGTGTGTCACAAAGATATATGTGTTTACTGAAATGTAACCATTCCCACACCAATGGATAGTTTTTGTGCATTAAAAAAGTAGATTTATAGAAATCCTCTCTCCAAAAACATAGATTTTTTTTTTTATTACTTTCAATTATTTGTCAACGAAGTGTTCACAGATGCCAGAGGCAATGAAGTTCTCTGAAAATCTGGAGTTCAGGTGGTTGTGAGCTGCCCAGAGTTGATGCTGGGAACCAAACTTGGGTCTTCTACAGAGTGTTATGTACTCTTAACTGCTGAGCCATCTGTTCATCCCCCTTTTAGATATTACAAGATTTTTTTATGAATATCTTGTGCGTGCATCTTGTGTATTTTGTTTTGTTTTTTAATGACATCAGTTGGCCTAGGCTGGCCTTTACTTCATTACATAGCTGAGGATGACCTTGACCTTGTGATGCTCTTTTTTATTTTGTTTTTCTTTTTGAGACAGGGCTTTTTTGTGTACCCTGGCTAACCTGGAACTCACTCTGTAGACCAGGCTGGCCTTGAACTAACAGATTCACCTGCCTCTGCCTTCCGAGTGCTGGGATTAAAGGCATGTGCCACCACCACCTGGCCCTCGTGAGTCTCCTGCCCCCACCTCCCAAGTATTGAGATTACAGATGTGAGTCACCATGCCTAAGTTTCATGTGTGCAGGATCTCACTGGCTGGCCTAGAACTCACTCTGTATACCAGGCTGGCCTCAAGCTCACAGAGCTCCAGAGTTCTGAGATTAAAGATGTATACTAGCACACCTATATACATTTCTAATCCTTAAGAACTTCCTACCCACCTGTTTAGGATGATTTGGGTATCTAAGTTTGTAACTTGGTGATAAAGCACTTGTTTAATATATGCATGAGGCATTCATTTTGATCCTAACCACGGAGAGACACACACATACACACACAGAAACACAGACACATACACAGAGAGAGAGAAAGACACACACACACACACACAGATAGAGAGAAGCTGTTCTTCTCTAAAATAGCATTTGATAGCAGTCCTGGGAATTGCTCTAGAAGAGATCTTTGGGCCTGACTTTTACTTTATGCCTTTGCTGAAAGTGCCTCCTTTTATTGATTGATTCTTTTATTTGAGGCAAGGTTTTGCTATGTAGCCTAGGCTGGCCTCAGATTATCAGTGATCCTCCAGCCTCAGCCACCCTAGTGCTGGGATCACAAGACTGCCCATCTTGATGGAACAAGGAAATGTAGCAGGTGGCTTTCTTTTGGTCCTGCCATTCCACTATAGGACCTTTGCCCAGGTGTTAACCTCCATCTGAGCCACCTTCTCTGTCCCCCTACCCCCACTTGAAGACTTACCTTTTGACTCTTGCTTCTCTGCTCCAACATTTCTTCTTTCAGTAAGCTGCCTATAATCCCTCAAAGGAGGTCCGGTTTTTGGCTATCACATGTTTTTCGTTGTTTTGTTTTTTTTAGATTTTTATTTATTTATTATGTATACAATTTTCTGTCTGTATGTAGATCTGCACTCCAGAAGAGGGCACCATATGAGCCACCATGTAGTTGCTGGGAATTGAACTCATGACCTCTGGAAGCGCAGACAGTGCTCTTAGCCTCTGAGGCTTCTCTCCAGCCCCGGCTATCACATGTTTTTCCTTTAGGACCTGTAGCGTATTAGCAGGTCGGGGGTGGGGGGTGGGATTATCAACTTTTCTAGTGTTGATTCTTTACATGGGCTGTCAGGCTTGTGCAACAAGCACTTTACCCTTTGGTTTCCCCTTAGGCCATCTCAGCGGCCCCCTTCCAGACATTACTCTACGCATACAGAAATCTATTGAGTTTTTAGTGTGTGCCAGGCGCTATGCTAACACAGTATAGAATTAATCACTGTTAGGCACATACTTTGAGAACTCTGGAGACAGAGGCAGGTGGAACTCTGTGAATTTGAGGTCAGCCAGGGCTACATTAGTGAAACCCCCTCTTCCCCATCTGGAGAAATAAAGGGAGAAAGGAAAGAGGAGAACTAAATGATGACTGTTGGAGTTTGGTCTGATGCTAGTTACCGGCCCTCTGTGTAAACCTAAGTCATAGTACCTGATTGACTGATTAAACAGCCTATGCCTGGTCAGGGCAGAATAGGGTGGGTGTGGCTAAGGTTCCTGAGCTTTGGAAACACCCACAAGGAATCAAGGGAAGAATAGACAGACAGGGAGGAGGAAGAAGGACGCCAGGATGGGTTAGCCTGGAAAAGAAACCACGTGGGCAAGGAGAAGGGACTCCAGTAATGGTGTGAAAAGGCCCAGATGAAAAATACAAGCAAGTATTTATAAGATTATGGATGGAAGATAGGATGGTCAAGGAGAATGGCATTGGATGGGGGCAGGGAGATGGATGGTGAAGTGATTCTGTTCTGCCCAGTTCACGAACCCCAAAAGACCAGGAATAAACCTCATGTATTTAGGGACTCCGCTGTAAATGCATGAGGTTCTTTTTATTACAAATTACAAGCTGCAGCTTGGGCCCACATCCCCCCACCACCAAAGCAGTGGGAGCCGAGAGCCCCGTACTCAGGTTAGTTGGGTGATTTAAAGATTCTGGTCCCTCCCAGCATGCCCAAGGCAGGGGCAATTCTTGCCTGGCAAGTATCTGTTGGTCAAAATGCTACATTTTGAATTGATTGGCTATAGAAAGGTCCCCAAACCATTAATGACCTGGTGTCCCTCCCTAGGGAGATGGCCCAGTTTCCTAGCAACTGTATCTCTAGTGGGTGGGGAAAGAATGCAGTAAGGCAGTTCTTCCCCTCAGGGCATTCCTGGACTTCTCCACTCAGCTAGCCTTAGTTCAGGCCTTAAACTTTAATAACAACTGCTGATTTTTAATCTTTTGGTCTCTCAATTCAGACAGTGTAGACAGTATATCTGCCCAGCCCAAGGTAAATAAGGCAATTATAAAATCTAACAGGTTTCTGTGTCTTATTATTTGTGATAGTGGGTTAGATAATACCACTGTGATAGTCATAGAAATAATAATAAACATTTTATAGCCTAACACCCATTTTACCTTAATTTACTACAGCAGATGACCATGAGGTCCTCATAGCTACCTCTTCAGGTGGAACTGTCATCTTCCACAGCTATTGTCAGGGCTGAACTCAAATCTAGGCCCCAGTTTCATGCTGAGAATGATAGTGGTAGTTTACCTCTGCTGCTTTTCATTTGGGCCGTATGCATATATTACTTTTACTAGACATGGATGTGAGTCTGAAAATGAACAAAAGTACCAGACTACCTAAGTGACCCACTGAGTCATGAGAAAAAAATGTTATTAGAGTCTTTGCTTTAAGGTCTCAGGATATAGGCTGAGGGAAATGGGATTGTGAGTTTGATTATAATACTTAACATTGCATTTCTCTCTTGCGTAGCATCTGTTCTGTTTCAGTGAATTTGTTTCTGAGTCTCTGTGTTCTCATAACATACACACACAAGCCCGGAGTTTTACAGAGACTTGGGGTAGAGACCTCTTGATTAGGGTAGTTACCAGGGTCCTGTAGTTGCACACAAAGGTTTCTTCCTAATTCCTATCTGTATTAGCTAGGTTTCTATTGCTGTGATAGACCACCATAACCAAGAGCAGCTTGAGAGGGAAAGAGTTTATTTCAGCTTATGGCATATAGTTCATAATGCAGTGAAGTCAAGGCAGGAACCTAGAGGCAGAAGCTGAAGCAGAGACCATGGAGGAACGCTGCTTACTGACTTTCCCCTGGCTTGTTCAACCTGCTTTGTTGTTTGTTTGTATGTGTTTATATTTATTTACAGAGACAGGGTTTCTCTGTAGTGCTGGCTGTCCTGGAACTGGCTCTGTAGTCCAGATTGTCCTCCAGAATTCAGAGAGTACCAGCTGCCTCTGTCTCTCCTCCTGAATTTGAAGGATTTAAAGGCATGTGCTCCCATGCCTGGCTGTTCAGCCTGCTTTCTTATACAACCCAATTTCACCTGTGTGGGGAAATACCTCCTCCAGTGTGTTGGGCCTTCCCACATCAACTGTTACTAAAGAAAATGCTCCATAGGCTTGCCTCCAGGCCAATCTTATGGAGGCATTTTCTCAACTCTTAGATAACTAGCTCATGTCATGTTGACAAACAACAACTAACCTTCATTCCTTAACATGCTGTCTTTTCCTGTGGACTGTGAGATCACTGTTAGCCAGTCCTTGCTACCCATGCACCATGAGTGAATTTTCCTGTTGTGTATAGCTTCCCAGTGTTTCACATCTTTTTTAACTTCATAGATAGATCATGGCCCTGAGGGCATGTGGCTTGATCATCTTCCGAAGACACCTCGTTCCTAAGGTGGACAACAGTACAATTGAGTTTCTGCTGCTGCAGGCATCAGATGGCATTCATCACTGGACTCCTCCCAAAGGTGCAGTGACAGAGGGGTTGGTTTTGGGGTAGATGCTAAGCTTGGCTCAGGAATCCACCCTGCCAGGCCCCTACAGGGCTTGCTTTCCAGTGACTGTACAGCAGGAGAGGTGGGAAAGGGAAAGGCGGTAGGTAACACTCAACCCTGTCCACATATAAGGTCTGCAGGCCAGCCCAGAGCTAGAAATAGAATTCTGTGACTGACCCAGGGCAGACATAGCACCTGGTGTTTTTACATCACTGGCCTGTGCTCCAGCTCATGAATGCCTAGACAGAAGAAGAGCCATTGAGCTGGGAATGTTGAAGTTGAGTAATGGCAGGGCTACCTGCGTATTTGATCAAGTTCCTTTGCTTCTTTGTTTAGTGTTCTTTTCACTGGGATTTTCTTTTGTGGACCACACATCCAGGGAGTATGACTTCTGGAGTTATTAGAAGCACAGAGAAGCTGGTTTCCTGATCTTAGGTCATCTGGAAGGGTAAGAATGATAGGGTCTTCAGCCCAAGAGGCTATGAAGATCACAGAGGCTTTGAGGTTGTAGCCTCAGCAGCCACCTTTTTCCTGGGTTCCTCTCTTAGAACCCAGGAGAGAGCTAGTCAGGGATTCAGAAGGCAGAACAGCGAAGACCAGTGGTCTGGAGTCTTAGACGTGGCTAAGCAGGTTTGTAAGCAGGTTAGTTTTCATCCACTAGCATTCTGGATGCTATCTTACAGGTACAAAATATTCCCTCAGATGTTCCTAAAAGAGAAGGCAGACTACATAGGAAGCAGTGAACTCAGTGACTGTTCCTTGAGGAGCCTGAACCCATTTGAGCATGCATTTTCATAACTGTGAAGCCCACACCCATGCTGTTGGGTGTGTTTTACTTTTTTCTGAAAGCCTCTTTTTCTGTTAATCCGCAGGCTGCCAGGCAGTGGGGGCGCACACCTTTAATCCCAGCACTTGGGAGGCAGAGGCAGTCGAATCTTTTGAGTTTGAGGCCAGTCTGGTTTACAGAGCAAGTTCCAGTACAGCCAGGGCTATACAGAGAAACCCTTACTTGGGGGGGAGGGGGAAACAACAATACAAAACAGCAAACAAAAAACCCAAAACAGAACAACAAAAAAAAAACCTCATGCTTACACTTATATTAACATATCTTTATTAAATCCAACCCTGCCTCAGACAGGGATGGTGTGGGGTGATGTCGCTATCCTTGACTGAAGCCATCATGATTTGTCCCAGTGAGCAAGAACTGATTGGCTCTGACAATTGCTGGGATGAGGACCCAAGGTAAACAGCAGATAAAGACAGAATAGGATGAGGAGGCACAGACAGATATCTGAGATTGGGAGAAAACAAAGCAGGAATGTTTGCCCATTTGAGTTGCACAGGAGAGAACAAGGTAGCACAGAGGGGTCACAAGTACTGTAAAGAGGAATGTTCACACTGTCTCCTGGTCACCGGAGTCACACTGCTGGGTCTCTCACGGGATGTCAGAGGGCCTCTTTCTCATCGGTTCCTTCCTTGGCCTGGGATGAAATGACCCTGCTAGCATTAGGCAGCAAACTGAATGTTCCTGGGAGTGGTGTACTCGGATTCGCAGATGGCTGGGAGGAGGGTGATCCTAAAGTGGTGTCTCCTGTCATCACCTATTGTAAGGGTCCAAGGATTTGGGAAGTAATCCACTATGAAAACCAAGTTTGAGCCAACAAAAAGTATCTTTATTCAAAAGCTGATATCTCAGGGATCCAAACCATACCCTCAGAAGTAGAGCAGGGCAACTTTTAAGGCAGAAAACCCACAAATTAGGTGGAGGTTGTGGCATACAGTCACATACATGCATACATTGTGTGTTCCAACATGTTTCACACCTTGTATCTTAAGTGGGTATATATGTCAAGTATCTCAAATGGCTTTCTTGATAGTTTGGCCTAGGTCAAGGACAGCCAATCAGAGCTCATTCAGCCACTGCTAGGTTTTGGTCCTTGCCGGGTGCTAACCAACAAAGCACAGGGTGAGACATTGTCATCCAGGTACATGTGGGACATTTGACTCTGAAGCTGTTTCTGAGAATTTAGCTTAGTACAAGATGGAGATCATATACATATACATAAATAACTAAGGAGGCTCCAACACAGTGTCCCTCCTACTTTTCCTCAAAACATTATCAATGTGTCTTTGTGCACACTATAGGAAGTGTGCACAAAAACTTTCCCTAGAAGTGGGACTAGATGGATTCCTTAAGTGCTAAGTTCCTGTTTTCCACCCAGCAGCCTCTAGAACACTAGGCAGACCCCTGGGAGATAGAGTACCTAGTGAATAGCTCCGCCTCCAGGCTAAGAAGGGGACAGCTGTCAATTCCTGCTCCCCGTGAGCTTCTCAACCAGGAGGGGCCCCTTAGCAACATGCCAGAGCCAGGAGTAGACACAGTTTACCAGAACCCTCTCATTGTTTCTGGGACGCTAAGAATTTGTGGGAAAGGCCTAGGGGTAAAAATAGGGGCCGCTACAGCCTGCAGAGCCTCATGTTCTGCTGCAACAGTTTCTTGGCAGCTGTCTACTTGGATTTGGGTCTTGCCAACACATTTTCTTAGTACTGGCTCTTGGCTTGTCCCTATTCTTAAGTTCCCATTAGGACTTTCCCTGTGAATCTGAAATCTGGCCTTGCTCAGTCAGGAAGATGAAAACAATTTGAAAAAGCCTTGATGGCTACTTGGAAACAGCTGCTGGCGCAGCAATGCAGGGTTTGTGCCTGTTAACTGCAGAGCACTGAGTCCCCGCTGGAATTTTCAGCTAGCCCCCACTCTGCAAGAGAGTGTGCCCCTCCTTGGAAGAATTACTTTAAGATCTCCAAGAGAAAAGTAGTCCCTGTGCCTAATAGAGGGAGGCAACTCAAAAGAATAGGGAAGCAGAGATCTGAGGAGAGCTGGCTCAATACCTGAAGGCAGTAACTATTCTGGGATGGGGAAATAGCTTAGGGGAGGAGCGCCTACCGCCCAAGCCCTGAGCCCCATACTTAGCACCACAGAGACTGGAAGCAGCATCTCAGTCTGACCTGCCAGACACATTTGTCTCACTTTCTACGAAGGTGGAGTAAGGAAAGGGGATGTCGCAGGCCCTGAGACACAGACAGTGTCTGCCTTGCATCGCTTCCTACGCATGTTAGGATATTGACCATCTCCAGACTTCCTGTAGCCTAGGACTCCTAGGAAGTCACTAAAGACGGCATCTTTATATCATCTGTCCTGAAAGAGCTCAGCTTCAGTTACTACTGAAGATTTATTTATTTTCTTCTATCCAGGCCATGTGGACCCTGGAGAGAATGACTTAGAAGCAGCCCTGCGAGAGACTCAGGAGGAAACAGGCATAGCAGCGAGCCAACTGACCATCATTGAGGGCTTCAGAAGGGAGCTCAGTTATGTGGCCAGGAAGAAGCCTAAAACAGTCATTTACTGGCTGGCAGAGGTGAAAGACTACGATGTAGAGATCTGCCTCTCCCACGAGCATCAGGCCTACCGCTGGCTAGGGCTGGACGAGGCCTGCCAGCTGGCTCAGTTCAAGGATATGAAGGCAACGCTCCAAGAGGGACACCAGTTTCTCTGCTCTGCACCGGCCTGAGCCAACCAGAACCATTGCTTCTGTTGCATCCTTAAGGGTTTTTCTGATATGAACCCACCCTCTCATCCAGGAAATGATGTGCTGGTCTTTAGCTTGTTACAGCTAAGAGCAGATAGGTTGGTGACGTTAAAACTAACTCGGCACTCTCAGGTGAGTGCAGAGAAGCCCTGGATTCAATCCCTAGCATAGAAGATAATTACTTTTAAAATAAGAGCAAGCAAGAATTTTAGGAAGTTAATAAGCAAAGGAGGGGTAAATATTTAAAATGTTAGCCCCAGGAGTCATCCTTGTACTTTATAAATAAACTTCAAGCTGCTTACATGCCCTTTTATCCTGTGTTTATTTCTTGGACTTACGCCATTGGTTAGAGAAAAGGAAACTGAAGTGAATCAGAACTCTAGATTTAATCAGAGGAAACCCCTAGACCACTCAGCCAGTCTGACTTGTAGAAACCAGAGGAAATGCTATGTTCAAACATTGTACCCCAGAAAGCTAAGGGCTAGGGAATGAGACTGGAAGAAACCCAGAATGTCTAGGGTAACGCTTCTGCTTCTGCAACCCCAAATACCTACTTCCCCACGTACAGACCCATATAACTGGGATTTCCAAGCCAGCAGTTCTGGAGTGCAGATATCTCTCCAGCACCCATATATTTTGTAGGTGCGTAGGAAATATTTAAGATCCAAAACTTGGGGCTGCCTGGGCCAGAACAGGTGGGGAACAGGCAACCCTGGATCTCAGGTTAGTAGCACATGGACCCTTACCTCTTTTTTTTTTTTTTAATTTATTTGTTATGTATACAATATTGTGTCTGTGTGTACACCTGCACACCAGAAGAGGGCACCAGATCCCAGTATAGATGGTTGTGAGCCACCATGTGGTTGCTGGGAATTGAACTCAAGACCTTTGGAAGAGCAGCAAGTGCTCTTAATTTCTGAACCATCTCTCCAGCCTGGACCCTCACATCTTATCCCAGCCTGTCTCCCAGAGTAATGAGCCTTGTCAGCATGGTTGAGGTAGAGAATGAAGCAAGCCCAAGTTCACAGGCTCTGCCCAGGTCATGGCATTACACATGTGCCTTTCACCAGAATTTCCCCATGTTCAGCAGACATTTCACCCTGACCTCTGCTGCCTATCGGCTTTCTCTGAGGTGTGAGAGTTTGGTCTCAGCCTTGCTACTAGGGCTCAAGGAAGGCTGAGGCAGGTGTTAGATCTTAGAGCCCTTCCAGAAGCTGTCAGCAGCCAGATTCATGTGGATTTTATTAGGGGACTGTTGCAGAAGGTTGGAGGGATAGGGGCATTGGCAAAGGTCAGCACAGATTACCAGAGGCAAGAACACCCAAAGAAAGGGGAGCAAAGTCTCCTTGTCTTAAGCAGGTTTCCAGATGTGTTTCCAGTCACTGGCTCAGCAGACAGGGCAGGACGAATGAACAGATCTTGGAGGACAGCCAAGGACCTAAACGGTTCACTCCTCACCCCTTTGAGCAGCACTCTGCAGAGGAGGCCTGCTGCAGGAAGGTTTTGGAGCTTAACCTTCTCTTTCAGGCCAGCAGGGACTATATTCCACTGATTTAATAATTGCCTGCTGGACAGTGGTGCCAAACCACAGACAGGCTGCCTCCTAGCAAGGACTGGCCGGTCAATCCTGGGCTCTTAGAATGGGAAGCTGGACTCTGAAGTTTCTAAAACCTTATTAGGTTTTAGAATCTTCCATCAAAGTTGGAAGGGACTGAAAATGGCCTGATTTTGCTGTTTACATTTATTGCATGGGGGAAATTTAGGACGCCTGCCATGGCCTCAAATGCCTGTAGAAGCTCAGCACTTCAGAGGCTGAGGCCGGAGGCTTGCTGAGACCACCAGACCAGCCTGAGCTACAAGAAGCAGAAACGGCCTAGAGAGATGGCTTGGTGGTTCAGAGCACTGCCTGCATTTCCAGAGGACATGGGTTTGATTTCCAGTGCCCACAAGGTGGCTCACAACCATTTGTAATTCTGGTTCCAAAGGATCCGATATCCTTTTCTGGTCATGGCATGCACATGGTACACATGGTACATTCATGTAGGCAAAACGCCTATACACATAAAATAATTTTTTAATCTTAAAGAAAAGAAACTAAAACAGAAAGAGCAGTCACAGAGTAAGAAGAAAGCAGGGAGGGAGAGGAGGAGAAGGAGGAAGAAGGAACAGAATGGCCTCAGTCCTGGAAGCTGTCTGTACTGGGGAAGCTTTGAGACCAGGGTGCCACGGGGAAGACTCTCTAGAATACAGAGGCAGCTGAGACGGCTCAGTAGGTAAAAGTGCTTCCTGTGCGTACCTGACAACCTGAGTTTGATACCCAGGTCCCATGGGGATGACAAGAACTAAAACTTGTCCTCTTGACTTCTTCACTTTCTATGGCATGCACATGCTCACACTGAACATGTCCTCATCATCAATTAGGATGTCTTACAGTCTTGGAGACATTCTTCTGGTCCTTACAGGGTGTTCCATTAAACCATAGATACAGAGGGCTGGAGAGAAGGCTTGCTGGTTAAAAGAAACTGTTGCTCATGCAAAGGACCTGAGTTCCATCCCCAGCACCTCCAAGGTAGCTCATAACCTGATAAGTCAAGTTCCAGGTGATCTGATGCCCTCTGCTGACTTCCATGGGCACCAGGCACACAGGTGGTATGCACGTGGCACACATATATATACATGCAGGCAAAACACTCAGATACATAAAATAAACATGGGTACAAACCAGCCATGGCAGCATGTTTCTGTGATCCCAGTGGCCACCTGGGGTCTTACAGAGCCAGGCTTTCAGCTGCTCTTCATAGCTCCTTCGTACTCTCACCGTCTGTGTGTTGACCCCAAGGAAACAATTCTCAGAAGAAAGCTGGTCTCTCCTTAAACACTCCTGGTTCTTCAGATGACCAGAAGCACAAGTCCCTGATTCAATGATCGGTCCCCATAGGAGCCCTCAACCTTCCCTCTGAGACTTCACAAGCCAGACCTCCACCATTGGCCCGGCTCTCAGCGTTATCTTCTTTGTTCCCACATCTTAGGGTTACTATGGTTATAATGAAATGCCACAACCAAAAGCAAGCTGTGGGCTTACACTTCCATATTGTGGTCCATCACTGAAGGAAGCCAGAGCAGGAACTCAAGAGTGGGAACCTGGAAGCAGGAGCTGGTGCAGAGGCCACAGAGGGGTGCTGCTTATTGGCCTGCTCCTCATGGCCTGCTCAGGCTGTTTTCTTGCAGAATCCAGGCCCACCCTCATCAATCACTAATTAAGAAAATGCCCTACAGATGAATTTTTTTTTTTTCCTGAGACAGGGTTTCTCTGTCTAGCCCTGGCTGTCCTGAGCTTACTTTGTAGACCAGGCTGGCCTAGAACTCACAGAGATCTGCTTGCCTCTGCCTCCCTGATTGCTTGGGATCAAAAGTGTGTGCCACCATGTCCAGCTCCTATAGCTGGATCTTGTAGAGACCTTTTCTCAGTTGAGGTCCCCTCTTCTCAGATAACTTGAGCTTGTGTCAAGTTGACATGAAGTTAGCCAGCACACCATGATAGCTCTGAACACACTGACTTTTCCAGCCCAGGGTTCCAAATTCTTCCACTGGATCAGAGGATGGATGAAGAGTCCTCCCTAATGTCTCAAGAGAGCTTGATTTGGGGAAAGAGCTTTAAAGAGAACCATCCTCTCTCTCATCATTTTTTGTCATGTCTAGGGCTCCTAAAGTTATGCTTCCTTCAAAAGTTTCCCTAAGATGCTCCTAGAATCTCTGGATTCCATTCCTCTTAAGCTACTTCCTCATCCTCAAACTCATGTTGCCTATTAGAAAGTTCTTTCTTATCTCTGCCTTGTTATAATGCTCCACCATTAGCTCAGGGACACCCCCAGACTTTCTTCCAACATGCTCAATTCACTTAGCCTCTGGCCCAGGCCTTTTCCTCTGTCCTCTCACATATTCTGTATCTGAGACATCCTTGTGAGGCAAAGGCATAGGACTGAGGAGTGTGGCTAGTGGTGTCTGGAGATATATCTGCTGGTACCATTTTGCTATGTGATCTTTGGAAGCCTCACACTCTCCAGCTTCATTTTCCCTGTGCTGTGCAGCAGATGATAACAATGACAAACACTAGGCTGGGAGACTAAAGTCAACGTGGCTGTTTATGAAACCGGATGTCCTGGAGCTCCTTTTTATTCTTTTAGTTGGAGGTCCATCTAGACAATGTTGCTTGACTCTGATCTCTTGAATGCCAGAGAGAATTGGAGGGATAAGTGTGAATATGGCCCAGCACTCCGGGAGATAGAGGCAGACAGATCTATGTGAGTTTAAGGCCAGTCTTGAACTTAGAAAGGAGTTCCAGGACAAGCAAGGCTGTTAACCAGAAAAACCCTGTCTTGAAAAAAAAAAAAAGGGGGGGGTTGTGGGGGGGGGGGGGAAGAGGGAGATTCAAGTCAGTTATTATTCCTGAACATCAGATCAAGCTTCATGCAGAAACAGTGGGTGAAATGTTCTGGCTGTAAGGGTAAAGTAATAACAGGCAAAAGGCTAGCACCAGCTTCCTGGTCTCTCTTTATTCGGTACTCAGGCTGACCTTGAATTTGATGGGATTTCTTCTGCCTGGATATTCAGAGTGCTAGGATTTACAGCATATGCCACTGTTAGGCCCAACATGAGCCTAATTTCGAGAAGGAATGAAGAGAACTCAGGAGACGGATCTCGATGCAAAATCATAAGAGGTTTATTTTGACCATTGCACAATGCGGTCACCCCTGCTGGTCAGCAAGGAGTGGCACCGGGAGACAAAGGCCTTGGGTTTTTAAAAGACAAAGTGCGGGAATTTTGAGGTTGCAGTCTTGGCAATTCAGGATTGGATGAGGAAGCTATAAAGTAAGATAATTGGTTAGTCTTAGGTGCTCAAGCTTGGCCAGTCCTGCCAAGTGTGGATGCAGCTGCAATTGAAGGTGGGGGTGGTTAGCTCATCCTTGAAGATTGGGACTGTGGGCTCTTGGCTGGAGGTCAGGGTCTACTCAGAAGAAGGATTGAGGCCATCTGGGTTGGTTGCTAAGAAACAACTATCTCGAAGACAAGGGTCTGGTCCTTCTTTTTGCTGAGTGAAGGTCATTGCTTGCTCGCTTTTTTATATTTGTCCTCACAGATAGGGTCACATTCCTTTGTTCTCTGGAAAGGTATTAAGAGGCTTTAGCTTAACCTGGACCTAAAACTCAACTATAGGCTTTAGAAGACATACAGGTTACAAAGTTAGTCTGATCCTTTCACCACCACACCTGAATTGGAGGCTTTTAAAAAAAAACATTGAGACATAATTTATATATAACAGTATATTTTTTTTCCCCTGAGACAGAGAAGGTCTCATCACAAAGCTCTGGTTGTCCTGGAACTCACTCTGTAGAGCAGGCTGGCCTTGAACTCACAGAGTTCTACCTGCCTCTACTTTCCAAGTGTTGGGATTAAAGCCATGCACCACCATGGGCAGTACATCATTTTGAAAAATATAATTTAGTAGTTTTTCTTTATTCACAAAGCTATGTAATTATCACCCCACACCTTAATTTTAGAAGATTCTCAACACTCAGCTGCCATATACCTCTTAACAGTCATTCTTGTTTCTTCTTGGTCACCACATACCCCACTTTCTGCATATAGATTTCCCCATTCTCAACAGTTGATATAGCTGGAACCCTGCAACCTGGCATATTGCTGCACACCAGTAACCCCAGAACTTGGGAGGTGCAGGCAGAAGGATCAGAGTTCAAGGTCATCCTCAGCCCCTAGAAAGTCAGCCTGGGCTACTGGAGGTTCCATCTCAAGAAAACAGTAAGTACATAAGTTGACTCATACTGTATATGGCTTTTGTATCTTGCTTCTTTCATTTGGCATGTTTTCAAGTTATACTCATGTATCATTTCCTCAATCCGCTTTTATGATAATTGCTTTGTTGAAATCTAACAACCTGTCGGAAAAAAAAAAAGAAAAAGAAATAGAATTCGTATACCAAATGAAACACCCATTTTAAAGTGTACATTTGAATGGTTTTAATATATTTATAGAGTTATGAAATTACAATTTTAGAACATTTTAATCACCCCTCAAAAAAAAAAAAAAAGAAAAACAAAGAGAACAAAAAAATTTACCAAAAAAAAACCCAAAACCCAAACAAACCCATAACTATCAGCAATCATGCCATTTCTCCAAAACCTTAGGCAACCCCCACTCTCCTTTCAGGCCCTCATGGATTTGCCTATTCTGGACATGCCATATGGTGGACTTACACAATATGGGGCCTTTTGTAACTAGCATTTCCAGGAGTAATTAATTTTGTGGTATATATTAGTACTTCATATTCCACAGTTTCAATATTTAATATTGAGTTGATCCAATTTAAGTTGTTCCTACTTTTTTTTAAAGCTATTATTAAAAATGCTTCAAGTTCTGCAGATAAATTTTCATTTCCTTGGATATAACTAAATGTAGAATTGCAATGTCAGATGCTAGCTATATGTCTAGCTTTGAGGTACTAGATTGTCTTTTTGTTTGTTTGTTTTTTGAGTCAGAGTTTCTCTGTCTTGGCTGTTACTTTGTAGACCAGGCTGGCCTTGAACTCACTTAGATCTGCTTGTCTCTGCCTCCTGAAGGCTAGGATTAAAGGTGTGCACAACCACTGCCTGGGCACCAAATTGGTTTTAAAGTGGTTATACTTCTTACAGCTCAAGCAGAACTGAGGGCTGAGATAGCTACATAGCCTGTTCAGCATCTGCTGCTGTTGTTGTTGCTATTATTATTATCATGGTCCTAGAGAGGATGAAATAGTATCTCAGTGATTTTATCCTTACTGCACTGGTAGAATATCATTTTGAATATCTTTTCATATGTTTATCAGTAATTATCAAGACATCAGGCTTGGTGGCGAGTGCACCCACTGAGCCATCTTGCCAGTTTTCCTTTTGCTTTCTTGATGGTATATTTTAAAGCACAGAAGTGTTACAATTTGCAGTTAAACTGGTGGAGGGGTTGTTTTTTCTTTTGTTGACAATTGGTAGTGTCTTTGTTAAGTGTATGATCTCAGGTGATGGAGATTTCGGTACTAGGAATTGAATCCAGCCTCATGTGTGCTGGGAAATGTTCTGCCACTGAGATATGTCCCCACCCATTATTTCATTTTATGTTGGAGACAATGTCACACTAAATTGCCCAGACTGATGGTGAACTCACTGGAACCCAGGCAGGTACTGATGTGTGATCCTTCTGCCTCCTCCTAAGGAGCTGGGGTTACAGACCTTCATCACCAGGACCAGTTCTTCTAGGAGTTTAGATTTCTGTTGTATTTAGGCATGTGGCACATTTTGAATTATTATTTTATGTGATAGGAAGTAGAGGACCCAACAGCAATCATACTTTGCTTGTGAGTACTCTGCTGTTGCGGTGCCAGTTGTTAATAAGATGATCCCTGATCTTTGCAGGCAGGTGTGGTGGTGCGCCCCTTCAATGCCAGCACTTGAGAGGCAGAGAAGATGGATCTCCGGGACTTCCAGGCCAGTCTGGCCAACACAGGGAGTTCCAGGACAGCCAGGCCTACATAATAGAAAGACTGTCAAAAAAAAAAAAAAGAGAGAGAGAGAGATTCTTGGGCAATGTATCCCCTAGTTCAGCCCTCGGCTCCCTGTACTAAACTATTCTCTAAAATGAATAAATAACAACAATAAAAAGATCCACAGGGTGTGGGGCACATGTTTTTAATCCCAGCACTAGAAAGGCTTAGGCAGGCAGAGCTCTGTTTGAGGTCAGTCTGGCCTACAAAGTGAGTAAGGGCCACACAGTGAGACCTTGTCTTCAAACAAACAAACAAACAAACAAACAAACAGATTTTAATTTTTTTTATGTGTGTCTGTATGGGCGAATGCTATGTGTATGCAGGTATTAACAGAGACACGAAGAGGGAATCACAAGTGGTTGTGAACCACCTGACGTGGGTACTGGGAACCAAACCCCTGTCCTTTGGGCTAATAGCAAGAGCTCTTAACTGCCAAGCTTTCTCTCCAGACTGAAACCCTCCACCCAAACCATTCTTTGAAAAAGACTAAAAGAAAGATGATCCCTGAGCTGGGACTGTAGCTCATGTAGCTCAGTGGTGGAACGTTTGCTTCGCATACAGGAGGCTCAGTGCCATGCACACACAGATTGTTGGACCATGCAGGCAAGGTGTACTGCCGAGTTCTCAAACCCATTCCGCTGAGCTCCATCTTTTTCCTTTTTAAAAATCTGTATTGCGATTTGCCTCCGTGCACCTGCGCACGTGCTGGGCACTTACAGCCTTGAGAGGCCAGAAGGCATCAAGACACCTTGAACTGGAGTGACGGATGCTCACGATCCATGAACTAGCTCTTCTGAAAGAGCTGCTCTTAGTCTCTGAATTATCATCATTTTTTCAATTAAAAAAAAATTCTATTGTGTGTGCCCGTGTGCGTGGGTGGGTGTGCGTGCGTGGTGTTCAGGTTGGGAGCAAGGGGGGCATGTGTCCTGCAGTGGCCACTTGCAGGGCAGAGGTAACTTTGTGGAGTTGGTTCTCCTTTCCACCCTTATGTGGTTCCTAGCGATTGCCTGAGTTGTCCAGCTTGCAGAGCACACACACTTTACCCAGTGAGATAACAGCTCACTATCTCTGTATCATATGTCTTTTTGTATAGCTTTACATTTCTTTTGCTAATTCCTTTAAAAAATATTTTAAGCCTGGCATAATAGCTCATGCCTCTAATATCAGCACTTGAGTGTCTGAGGCAGGATAATTGGTTCAATTTCAAGGCTAGCACAGACTATATAGTGTCTGAGGTCAGCTTGTGGTACAGTATGAAAACCTGTCTAAGAAAAAAAAAAAAGCCAAATATGGTGGAGTGCAGGAGGAGGAGTTAGTTCAAGGCCGTTCTCAGTTATATAGTGAGTCTGAGGCCTGTCTGGGCTACATGATCACCTGTCTCAAAAATTTAGAATAACAATTTTAAAAGAAAGTAAATTGAGTTTTGCCTTTGATTTTTCTAAGAAACTTAAACAAAAAAGCACAACTTGATAAAATGTTTTGAGGTAGGCACTTTAAGCCTCACACTGCACAGAGTCTATAAAGTTCTAGTCTAGTTTCCAAGCCATGCCTGGAAAATGTTGGGTCCAGGTAGAATTGTCAGTTGTCAGGATGAAGGCACAGCTTAATGGAGTATTTAAGAGCAGACTTTAAACATAATGGGTTTGGAAAGCCAATCCTAGGCCTGAAAAGGGGAGAGGGAATCCTAAGTAGAACAGACTAAATTCTCTGGACCCGAACAAACTGAACTGACTCAGGCCTGCCTCATAAGGACTAGGATGTTTAGGAAGTGGCCCTTATCTCTTTTCATACCTCAGGCACAAAGAAGAATGTTCATGAGATGACCAACCTTTCCTCCTGGTCTGCAGGCGGCCACCTGCCTGGTGCCTGGGAAAAGGTCTGAGGCAGTGGAGAGGCTTGAGGCTGACCTCCATGATTTTACACGTGGTTTTGCCTGTCAAAGGACAGAAGGAAGGGAAAGCTTCAATATCTTCTTCAATGTGGGGCCTTCGAAAGTCTAGAGCAGGAACTCCTGGAAGCTTTCCCCAGTAACCATCCAGCCTAGTACCCAAAGGAGCTCCTTCTGGAACCCCCTGTTTTGTTTCCTTGATTCCACCTCCTCCACCTATGATGAAGAAGCAACTGACAGACTTAACCCTACAAGGTTTCCTACTAAGTTTTCCTTTCCTAGGGCACAGAGGCTCCAGGAAATCAAAATGTCCTCTTGATCTTGAAAATGACTTCTGTTTCCACAGAAGGAATTCGTTTGCTGAATGGAAGACCTAAAGTAGTGAGATTATAACAGAAATTCCTATTCAGGTGCTCATGGTGCAGGCCTCCTGTCCAACAGGCTCAACAGTCTCAGCCATTGGCCTGACCCAGGCTTCTACTAGTTGAGGGCTAGAAGGTGGTGGCAGCTTCCTCCTGCTGCCTCCTGAAGAGGCCATGATTTAGGTAGGCAGTCAGAACTTGGACTATTTGTATACAACCCTCATCCCACTCATGACTGTGTAACCTGCAGTGGGAAAGCCACCTAGGAGAGGAAGAACAGTCCAAAACCTCGGAGCACCAGGGTTCAACTTCCCTGTCCTCTAGACTGGGAACACCCAGGAACAGGGCCTCCTTCTGAGTCTTTTCCATATCTCCTCCCAGGCCACTTAGAGCAAGCTCAGGGCTTGCCAGCTAAAGCTGAATAGCTCCCCTCTTATCAAGCTGCTGGGAAGATCTTTGGGCTTGCTGAAGTAAATGATTAGCTTTAAGATTAAAAAACAAAACCAAACCAGGCTGTGCCCTGAGAGCTGGGATGTACCCTGTGAGGGTTGTCATTAGAAACCCTTGGAGCCAAACGATGGAAGAAAAAGTGACTACCCAGCTGCCCCTGCATTTTCCTTCAAGGCTAAGCCTGAGCAGACCTCTCCTGTCAAGGGATAGTTGTGTAGTTGTCCTCAGAACACAGGAAGTGTTTCTTCAAATGCTTTTTAAAATCTACTGGATGTGCCTGAGTACATGGGCAAAACCAGAAGAGTGAGAGGAGCAGATCTTTGCAGGCTTGGACACCAGAGCCTGAATCGACACCCAGAAAGGGACACAGCTGACCTTTGCATAGCATTCCTTGACTTCCATGTAGGTTGGACAAGATCAGACTTGTTCTGGGTAGTATGGTCCTAGACATACTGTGTGGCTTAGACCGGTGCAATGTGGCTGACAAGGTCTGATGTGGGGAAGGATGCCCAAGTCTTAGAGGCCAGACCAGGGATCCTAATAAATCTGACTCCAAAACAGAAAGGAAAACCAGGAAAGGAACGTTAATCAGATAACTATACCAGGAAGACAAGAGGGCCAGTGTCCTCAGCCCTGGCATTAGAGGTGCTCATAGGAGCTCCCAGCTTACACAGGGCAGGACAAGGAGCATGTACTCATCAGCCGTGGTCAAACCGCGGTTGTTATCTCAGGATTGGTCTGGCAGGCCTTGTTCAGTTGCTTGGGAGTAGGGGGAAGTTTTGATCCTTGTCACGGATGTTTCTCCAGGGGCTCTGTTGCTCCTGGAATCCGATAGACTGCAAGAAAATAGGTGCAGAATGGAGGCATCTTCTGAGCTTTTGTTATGCTTTATAATTAACCCACTGGGCACCTGGAGAGCCAAGTAAAGAGCCAGTGCTTTGTTCAACAGTACCCAGAGGAAGAAGAGGCCAGCGATCAGAATGCTTGCTCTGGATTCAGAGCAAGAATCAGAGATACTGTACTCACAAGTCAGGGAATTGTGGCCAAAATTTTCTCAGAAAACCTACTTGGCTAAAGCTCAACCCATTCATACTCCATCCCCAAGTCCCCTTCAGTGACCATACAGGCCCTCACCTCCTGATTGCTGCATGTCATGCCCACCAACACACATACAACAGCCTAGGTGCAGAGAAGACTGCTGAACTGTTGCTACAAGGCTGCTGGAGGCCTTTTAAAGCAATGCTAGGTGTCCCAGATCCAATGGATGGTGAATGAGACAAAGCCAGACTGCACAGAGGTAATGGCAGGGATGGAGAACAGGACAAGGCCAGAAGGGACTGAAGCGATGGTTCAGCAGTTAAGAGCATTTTTTTTGCTCTTACAGGGAACCTTGGTTTGGTTCCCAGCACCTACATGGCAGCTCACAACCATCCATAACTCCAGTTCTAGGGGATCTGATGCCCTTTTCTGACCATCACAAGTGTATGCATGTGGTACATAATACAGTGATGTATAAAATAACTTTATTTATTTACTTCTATTATTTATTTAATTGGTTTTTTTTTTTTGTTTTTGTTTTTGTTTTTGAGACATGGTTTCTCTGTGTAGCCTTGGCTGCCTTAGGCTCGCTTTGTAGACCAGGATGGCCCCGAACTCAGAGCGATCCACTTGCTTCTGCCATCTTGAGTGCTGGGATCAAAAGTGTATACTACCTCACCCGGATAAAATAAGTCTTTTAAAACCCCAGAAAAATCCTTGTTTTTAAGTAAGAAAACAACAAACACTACTACAACAGTTATCTTTTATTGAGCACCTATTTTGTGCCAGGCACTTTACATACATCTGTGCTTATCTTGACCATAGAGGTAGGCCTCATCATCACTTATGTAGAAAAAAACTGAGTCTCAGTGGTGTTAAGCAGTTGGTTGACAAATGAAGACTGGGGACGGAGCTCACTGCAAGAGTGCTTGCTTGGGGCTCTGGGTTCTATCTTCAACATTGCAAGAAAAAAAGAAAAAGAATTGGCATTGGAGATGGGTGTCTGTGAGAGTCCTGAAGCTTTCATCCGGCACTTTGCACGCAGAGGAAGTGAAGGACTTGGGACGCAGGCGCTGTCATCAGCGCCGCCGAGGGAAGCTAGCGCTTCCCTTGTCTGACACTCCTCCAGACTTAGCTGGGAAAAACTCCCCATGGCTAGAGGTGACCTTACAACAGAGTCGCTGGGATGAAAGACTTGACCCCACATGTGTGTTGGGGGTCAGCCAGTGTGTAGTGTCTTTCATATGCCAAGCACATCACTGCCAGAATAACAATATGGCTCCCCCTTAGGACATTCTTGAAAGCATATGTACAGTGAGACAGCTAAATAATCTTAAAGGGCCGTTTATTTCCTACGTTCTCTCCTTTTACAACATGATTTTGGGATTGAACTCAGGTTGTCAGGCTTGCCAGTAAGTGCCTTCCTACTGAGTCAGCTCCTTAGAGTTAGAAACACGGAGCTTTAAACTCTTAGCCTGGGCCTGGCATCTTCTTGGGGAAACTACCTGGGAAGGGCTTAGCTCAGCTCCCAAAGCCCTGAGTTTGCCCCACACCCTCATCTAGGTTTCTTTAGTTAGTCTCAGAGGCATTCCGTTCATCCTGTAAATTCAGAGAGCTGTGGTGAGTACCTCTCTGTGTGTGACATGAATGTGTGTACACATGCACACAGATACAGGTTCTTGAATTAAGGCATTGAGTCCAGCCACATCTGGCCCAGGGCTGGGTCCAAAGCTGAGTCCAGTATATCCACAAACAGGTTAGTGCAGTGTAGAGTCTCTTCACAAACAGAGACAATTAGTGCAGGCTCAGCTCAGCTCTCCTACTGCTTGGGAAGAGGCCTTTGACTTCCTTGAAGGCTGGCCAAATGCAACATCTGTATCTTTTCTGCTCCAGATGGAGTGGGACCAGGTCACTCACGGCTCAGGTGTGTGCTGTGAACTCATGGCCTGGCTGCTGTCTTTTTCATCTTTTGAGACAGGGTTTCTCTGTGTAGCCCTGGCTGTCCTGGATCTTGCTCTGTAGACCAGGCTGGTCTCGAACTCACAGAAAACTGCTTGCCTCTGCCTGCTCAGTGCTGGAACTAAAGGTGTGTGCCACCCACAGCCCACCTTAAAGGTACACTTTTTTTAATATGGTAGAAAACTATTTCAGAACTTTTAAAGAGAATCATTTCCTTATTTCAGTGGACAAAGATGGCTACAAAGGGCAGGGAGAGGACAGGTTTCTCTTTCTCTGTGTAGCCTTGGATGGCCTGGGCATGAGTAAACTGGGCTGGCCTAGAACTCACAGAGATCCACCTGCCTCTCTCTACCTCTCAGAGTGCTGGGAGTACAGGCGTGTGCCACCGCGCCCAACTTTCTCTGTGCTTTTAAAAGCAGGCTGTGTAGGAAAGAGCAGACCTTTGTCCTCTGAGTTCTCTGGCCTCCATCCAGGGAGGAGGGTTTGCGTAGAGTGGAGTGAGTGTGCGGGTAAGAGGGCTCTTAGGATTGTGCGCGGGTACAGGAGCGGTTGTTTCAGCACCTCCTCTCCCACGTCTCGCCTACAGCTGTGAGCTATTGCGCTTTTAAGCCACTTGCCCACTTCCTAGGTAGTGTAGAGGTAGGGGCTTCCTGAAGGTTCACCATGGTGGAGGATTGCAAGTCTGTATGAAGGCTGGGAGTAGGGCTGCGGGATTCCTGGGTTCTGAGCTGGGTCAGGATGCCCAGGTGAAATAGGCGACCTCATCCAGGTCGACAGGGTAATCCGTGAGTAGCACTGGCGTCTTGTCAAAAAGCTCCCCCTTGTAGCTGCGCCACTTGCCGGCGGGCAGGTAGACGTCACGCTCCTGCTTCCCAGGTTCCAGCACCGGTGCCACCAACAGCGTGTCCCCGATAAGGAACTGGGAGTCGATGCGGTGCGCCGTCTCGTCCCCCGGCGCGATCCACCACAGGGGGCGCACGATAGGGTCGCCGGTGTCGGTGACCTCCCCAGCAAGCTCGAGCAGCAGGGGCGCCACGAGCGAGGCACGGAGCGCCATGAACTTGTGCGCGATGGCTACCACTTCTGCGTCGTACTGCCAGGGCGGGATTGAGAACTGCACGGCAGGCATGAAGGCGGCCACCTCCAGCCAGCGCACGTAGAGCTCGCGCTCGGGCCCCGGCCCGTCCTGGCGGCCGGCTGTGCGCTCCGGCACCGCGTTGCCACCTACCATATCGGGCAGGATGAACGGATAGCCCAGCATACTGACGGTGAGCACCGCAGGGATCAGAGAGCGCAGTCCCAGGTCATAGCCCCACACCGAGTCGCGGTCCACCAGGCGGAAGAAGCAGGAGATGTTCTGGGACTGGTACCCTACGCGGACCTCGGCTAGCGAGAAGAAGGGCAGCGCCATCTCGGTGTACCGCCGGCTCCACACGCTGGGGTCGGACAGAGGCCGGAAGGTGCTGAAATCCCGGGGCAGGTAGCTGACCTCTCCCGCGTCGAACTTGAAGGAGGCCACGCTGTAGCGGGCCCGCAGGCGCCGCAGGTGCCCCTGGAACCAGTCCCGGGCCTCCGGGCGCGTGAAGTCCAGCACGGCGCCGATGCCGTTCCACCAGCGCACCAGCGCGGGCAGCCGGCCGCTGGGCTCGCGCACGAACAGCTCGCGCTCCACGCCCTCGCCGAAGCGCGACGAGTTGTAGTTGACGAACGGATGCACCCAAAGGGTGACGCGGAAGCCAGCATCCTGCAGGCGCTGGAACATGGCGGTGGCGTTGGGGAACTTGCCCTCATCGAAATCGAAGTCGCCGTAGGCGGGCGTGTACATGTCATCGATCTCCAGGTGACTGCTGTTGAAGCGGTGCTGGCGGATCTGCTGGGCGAACTGCAGCACCTTGTTCTGGTCCACGGCGCGCCCATACAGCGCCCATGTGGACCAGATGGGGTCTCGGAAGGCCTCTGACGCCGGTACCCTGGACGGCTTGTTGAAGTAACGCCGAACCATGTACTTGTGGATGGATGTGACATCGGAGCCCACGCACACGCGATAGCTGAGCTCCGGCCCCACAGGGTGGCCAGCGGGTGGCTTGTAAGACGTGTCGTGGTAGCGTGCCTGCAGTCGCATCGAACGCTCCGTGCTGTTCCAGCCCAGGTGGAAGGGCACTGAGTCATTGACCTTGATGGCGGCGGCGCGGGAAGATAGCCAGTAGCGCTCGAGGATGCCCCCGAAGGCCGCCTCAGAAGAGTAGACGTCGCTCGTGACGAAAGGCTGCGGTTCCTGCTGGCCCTCCAGGTGGATGGGCCAGTGTTGGGTCCTCATCTCTGCACCGCCATACCAGTGCGCTGCGGCATCTCCCAGAAACATCGCATGCTCCACAGCAGGCCCCGGTGCAGCCTCCTCCCAGCGCACGCGGTAGCACATGACAGTGTCCTTGGGTCGCACAGTCTGAATGAAAAAGTGCAACGGGCGCCCATCGGCTGTTCGGGAGCAGCCGAGCCGGGCACCCTCCCGGCTGCAGGAGTCAAGGTCCAGGGCGCCTGAACGGAAGGCCAAGCGGAAGACTTGCTCACCCTTCTGGTTCCGGATGGAGAAGCCGCCTCGGTTCAGGTCCAGCAGCTCTGCGCGCAGGCGTTCGGCTTTGCGCAGTGAAGCGCTGTAGTAGCACCAGGCCACAACTGCTGCCAGCACCAGCATCAGTCCCAGGGCCGCGGAGCCCAGCAGAGGCCTCAGCTCTTTGGTGGGCTTGGGTTTGCCGGGTGAAAAGGTGTCGGGCAGGAAAGTGTACATGGTCGCTGCTGGGATAACTAGGAGGCTTGTGGGGCCTGCGTGGCTACTAGGTCGGTGTCGGGGGTAGGCCTGGCTCTTCTGAAGGTTCTGGCGCATCAGTTCCTAGCCAGGGAAAGAACTGCCACACCAGGACCATCTGAATCTGTCCTGCTGGAGTCTGCAAAGGGGAGAGAGAGGAAACTGAACTTCCACCCCATTTCCATTACTGCAGCCTAGAAGAGGGGCTCAGGGGCTTGACAACCGGCAAAGGCAAGGCTCCCGTTCAGGACAGTCAGTGGGACTACCCTCCCTCTCTCAGGACCCACTGCTTGCCACATTAGTGAGAGCTCTATGAATGGATAGAGCCGTGGGGATGAGGGGAAACAAAGGCAGAGAAGCAAGGCACCGTCCAGGGTCGCAGGAGCGGTCTGGCCCTGGAAGAAGTCCGAAGAGGCCCTGGCTGAAGAGGGGGCTTACTCTACCCCATGGAAGGCCGTGGTAAGACAGGGCAAGTGATGCAGCCAGTTCCTTGAGGCCTTTAGCAGTAGGCTGGCTCACCTGCCTCTAGAGAGGCAAGGACAAGAGGGAAGGAAACAGCTTGGTCATGGAATCTGATCTTGAGTCCAGCCAGGTGGAGATGTGGAAATTAAAGAAGACATCCAAAGCCACATTCAGTCACAGAGACTGGTTTGGAAGAAGGTAGGACTGGGGTCCAACATTAGGGCTGGGTCAGGAGCTTGGTGAAGGAGCTTGCTTTTTCTTAGCGTTTAGAACTTAAAACTCTCCCTGGCTCGAAGCCATCTACTATGAAGTCTATTTCTCTGCCCATGTTTCTTCTCTGCCCCCAGAAGAGAAACTGTGAGTTTTGCAGTCAAAGCCCAAGGCATGATATGCTTGCAGCCACTTTTCTATGCAGCCCAGAAAGGTGGCCCTGGATTTGTGCTCCCCTGCCCTGACCTCTGGATGGCCAGGATTACAACACATCGGAGCTCAGCTGTTTTTGATTCCATTTCCAGCCAGGCCTATTCAGAGACACCAAGCTCATTCCCTCCCTCACCTAAATCCTCAGGTCACCTGCTTCGGTAGATTTCAGCCAGCCTGATAACGTCTCCTTTGCCTACCTGCTCTTCAGGCAGCAGATGGCCACCTCCACATATATAAATGCCCACACAGGGTATGCTAGACACTGAAATATGCCTGCAGGAAAACTTAGATTTGGCAGAAGGTTTGTCTTAACTAGCTGAAGAGATTCCTGTCTCAACCCTCAGGGCAGAGTCCAACAAAGAAACAGCACCTGCCAGGTGTACACAGGCGCTGCCAGTCAGTGGGTTGCCTAACTCCCCAGGTGGGGAAGGAGAGAGAGAGACTGGCAGATGATAACAGTCACTTCTCAGATGCCAGCGTCTGACTGTCTCCAGTGACTTCCAAGGTGATAAACTATCAGGCTCTTCTACTCTTCATGCTCCCATGTAGAATCTGTCAGCAATGGCAGGTGCAGGGCCTGGAGAGATGGCTCAGCAGCTAACAGTACTTAACTTCCAAAGGAGCTAGAGTTTCAATCCCAGCAACCACATGGCTGCTCACAATTTTCTGTAACTTCCAATGCCCTTTTCTGGCTGCTGCAGGCACCAGGCACACACATACATGCAGGCAAAATACACACACAAAATAAAAATAAATACATCTTTTTGGGAGGCAGAGGCAGGCAGATCTCTGTGAGTTCGATGCTGGCCTGGTCTACAAAATGAGCCCAGGACAGCCAGGACTATACAGAGAAACCTGTCTCAAAAAAAAAAAAAAAAGAATAAATGAATCTAAAAAAAAAAATGTCAGGGGAGATGGAGAGGTGGCTGAGTGGGTAAGAGCACTGGCTGCTCTTCCAGATGGACCCAGGTTCAATTCCCAGCAACCATACAGCAGCTCACAACTATAACTCCAGTTCCAGGGGATCTGACACCCTTACACAGACATACACGCAGGCAAAACACAAATGTACATACAATAAAAATAATTAAAAACAGAATTTCAGGGCTGAAGAAATCGCTCAATGGTTAAGAGCACTGTCTGCCCCTCCAGAGGTCCTGAGTTTAATTCCCAGCAACCACATGGTGGCTCACAACCATCTATACTGATACCTTCTTCTGTCCAGTAGGTGTACATGCAGATAGAACACGCATATACATAAAATAAACAAAGAAAGAAAACATGTCAGGTGCAGATGAGAATTTTGATCCTTGAAGATACTACTCAGCACCACTCTTATCCCTCTCTTATTCCTCCCCACAGCTCCATCATCTCTCAGGTCACACCCCAGACCCAGTCTGGAACAGCCTCTTACTTCCTCTCTGACTACACAATTTAGATCTCCCGTAGCCTTTTGTTGGTAGCAGTGTCCTTTACTAATCCTCTTCCAAGAAGACTGTAGGGCCAAGCCTGACTTACTATTCACTCAATACAACCAAGGCTCCTTTCTAGGGAAAGTTTGATTCTGAATAGGAAAGACTCCCCCAGCCTCAAAACTTACATCTCAAGTTGGCCTCATGACTCCTGGGATCCTGAAAAGCTCACCTGCCACGAAAGCCCTTTCACCACTCAGGTAGAGACCCGCTAGGATCTGAAGGACAGGAGCCCACAGGCTTACATGCCCACTTTGTTGGGGGCTCTCTATATTTTTCTATGTTTATCCAGCATCCGATACCAGCGGCACCGCCAGCTGCTGTTATCAGTATCCATTTTACAGATGGGAAAACGGGCTGTTCAGAAGTCATTCACGTAGCAAGTTTGCAGGAATCCAGACATCCTGCCTCCACCTTCCATACGGAGCGATGGGCGTGCACAGCTGAGGCCTGTCATTTCCAGGGCTGCTGCTGCGACTTCTGCTTGCCGCAGGCAAATCAGGACGATTTTAGGGGTGCAAAAGGGGCAATTTAACGGCATCTGGTATTGCAGCTACGGGAGAGAAGGAACTCTGTGGCTCCAGTCTTAGCGGCGTCCAAGACCCCTGTAATCTGTCGCGTCTGCCATCCGGCCAACCACGGCTAAGGCTTGCAGGTGGGACCTGCCGAGCGGGCCTGTGTAGGCTCAGCCTAGGACGTGTCTTCCTGCTCACTCCACACTCAGCCTCAGCCTTGGCTGCCAGCCTCTAGCCTACAGTTTAAGGGGAGGGCCCAGCTCAGCTCAGCTGAGGCACTCGAGGCAGCGTCCTTTGTCGGACACAGTTGGGAAGGGAGTGGAAATGTCAAAGGCAATTCGATCCTGCCTTCTCCCTCCCCTGCTGGGGCAGGATCCACAAGGATCAAGTGACCGCACTAACACAGCCTGGAATACTTCCCCAGCCACCCGTGGCGCCACACCCGACATGGTCCAAAGGGGCAGAGGAAGGTCAAGGGACCCGTCACCGCTGCTGGAAAGATCTGACCCGAGGAAAGGCTCAGTTGTCCAGGGTCGCTCTGCCAACTAGAGAAAGTTCAGGAACTGCGCTCCTGAGGCAGCGCACCCCCCCCCCCCCCCCCCGGCCCCCCCGGCCCCCCCCGCGGGCGCCCCCCCCCCCCCCCCCCCCCCTTGGGCTCCAAAGGGCTCCCATTGGGCTCACTCACCGCAGTGACCACCACACGGAAGAAGAGGAGAAGGGCTCATCTGGCAGAGCCTCTCTCCACGAGAGCAGGACTTCAGCAGCCACAGCCCTGCGGGGTGCTGACTGGGCAGGGCACCGCGGAGCCCCTCCTGCGCCCCGCCCTCGGCCACGCCCAGACACCCAATGTGGGCTTAGGCCTGGGACTCCAGCCCCTCCCCCACAGCCTCTGCGTGCCTAGCGAGGACTTTCTTCTAACCGTCCCCAGCTCCGCCCTTTGGGCCCGCCTCTAGATTGGTGCCTCCTAGTTCCACCTCCCGCCTCAGGCACCGCCCTTGACATGCCGTGGCTAGACCGGCTCATCCCCAGGCGTTATGGGAGATGTAGTTCTGAAGAAAGAAGTAGTCTCTGAATGTTGGGGTTTTGGCAGCTCCAGGCTAGGTTTGCTGTGTGTATGAGAGCACCACAAGGTGAGGAGGCAGAGGCAGCAGTGGTGGTTTCAATAAGAATGGCTCCCATAGGCTCATATATTTGAATGCTTAGGCGCTGGGCATGGCACTGTTTGAAAGGATTACAAGAATTAGGAGGTCTTGGTCTTGAAGTAAGCGTGACCCTGCTGGAGGAAGTGTGTCTCTGGGGGTGGGCTTTGAGGTTTCAAAAGCCCATTCCAGGTCCAGAATCCTCTAGCTGTAGATCAGAATGTAGAACTCCCAGCTACTTCCCCAACACCATGCCTGCCTGCCTCTGTTCTCTCTACCAACTAAGTGCTTCCAATCAAATGCCTTCTTTTATAAGAGATGCCGTGGTCACAGAAACAGGGACTAGGACACAAGTCTTTGGGAATCCATTCCCTCTCGGTTTGGGCAGCTGGATACTTTTAACTACAAGGTTGGAGAGATGGTAAGCCGGTAAAAGGAGCTTGCCACCAAGCTTGCCAAATCAAGTTCAAGAAGACAGACTCCCACAAGCTGGCCTCTCTGTCACACAGCACACGCAATGTAAGCACAGTTTTCATGGTTCTGAGATGACCAGTGCTCCCATTTCCTATTGATGACAGCCGGGTTAAGAGCTCCACAGAGGGGCCTTGGAGACCCAGACACCCTGTGTTCCACGCTGCCAGTGCTCACAGAACAGACCAGAAATGTCTCTGTTTCTGCCCAGTATTCTGCAATGCCCACCCCCACCCCTAAAGGAATGTGTGCCTCCTTCCATTAGTGACAGCCTTTAGTTAGAAATGCCTGTGCTGCGCCATACCTTCTCCCCTGAAGCAAGCACTGTGCAAGAGCGATGAGCACACTAACCCCCAGGGGTTCCTGAACGGCCACCTGTGGCCTCCCTTGAGGGGTAGAGCAAATCTATTACAACCTGAGGGTTTTTGATTGTTAGATCTTCCAAACTTATGTTGTGAAGCTCTTAGACCTGGGTGGGGGAGGGCCGTCAAGGCGTCTGAGCAGAGAGCATCCAGGAGGCTCTAACAAGAGACCTGGGATCTGAGGTGTGAGAGGAATCTGTGGGTGTAACGGGAACATGTTGGCCAGAGGGTCTTCAAGTAGACGCACGTGGCCAGCTGGACTCGGCGTCTGTGGCGATAGGGGACTCTGGGGTATGCTGCAATGACTGGGGAGGGGCGTGCACCTCCAGATCTTTCTAGTTAAGGACACAGGAAGCAGTCTTTGTGGTGAAGAGTTTATTGCTCCACCTCTTCCCTTGGCCTGGTCAAAGGTTTACCAGGAATGGTAGACAGGATAGGTCTCAGACACAAACTCAGGATGAACGACATAGTTGTTTCTCTGGGGACCACCAGTCTTCTTAAAGTGACTTGTGTCCCATCTACAAGGAGAAACAAATCTGTCTCCATTTCTTAACACTAACCTCATCCTAGCATTTTATCTCTGACACTGACTGCACACTGGCTTCAAGCTCTACCGCTGAATTCCTGATACTCAAGCCATAACTTCCAACCCTGACTTCTTACCCATTATATAAAGCCTCAACCCAATTCCCTTGAGTCTAGGCCTGCTGCCAACTCAGTCCCTCAAGGCGGGCCTCTCTGCGGTTTTCTGGTTTCTAGCAACCACTGACTTCCCACGGCAACCGAGCGCCCTCTGGCTTTAATTTCCTGTCTGTGCACAGCAACAAGCATTTACCACCCCAGCTAGTCTCCTGGGCTACCCCCACTAAAGGAACTGCTTCCAGCACGCAAGTACCTGCGCCAAACTTACCTAAGGTTGGGAAATGGGTAATATGATGGCAGGGGAGTTGTAAAAGCACATTGCATTCCGGGCCAGGGACCGCAGGTTGAGACCCCCCTAGTGATGGAAAAACAGCAGAGAGGTCCGGGTTTTTGATATCCTCATAGGACCTCCCAGACCAGGAACCTGGTTACAGTATCCGTCCATCGGTTCCTTCCTTGCCCTTCATAAACCCCACTACAGCACAGCCTCTAGGAAGGCTCCAGGAAATCCCCTCCCCATCAAAGCCTGGTTTCTGCCATGACTCCGGGAGGATCAGACATAGTCTTTAGGATCCAGCATCTCCCCATCCACGTTTCCGAAAGCAAGACAGCGACTTCTTCAGTGCCAAGAAGTAGGCAGGGTTTCTAGGCTTAAGAGGTTCAGCCTTTCCCACACCCCGACCCCTTCTGAGGAAAAGACACGATCTTTGGCAATAAATCAGGCTTGAGGAAGGGCAGGGGATCATCACAGGATTAGGGACAGGTCTCATGAGTCACAGACTTGAAAGTTCCCTACCAGGCTCTACCCGTATTGTCCTGCTGCGGCGGACAAAGGCTGGAGGCTGTGCTCCTCTGGGGCTCAGCTTTAACACTCAAGGAAGCCAAGGATCCGGTGGGAAAGCAGTGACCGCCTCCTTGCCCCCAGCGATGACTGCCCACTACTGATGGTGTGCCCCAGGCTCGGGTTCAGAGAACATTCTGCGGGCTAGAACCTCTGTCTCCAGACCAGGGATTCATTCAGTACAGGCTAGAGGGCCGTGAGTGTAAGGAAAGGGTGAGACTGGTGTGAGGGGTTTGAAATCCTCTTAAACTGTTTTTGCAGAATCTCCAGAACACAAACACTTGTCATGTTGACCTTGAGCACGGTTGGAAAAGACGGGACTGAGAACTTGGGAGGAACCTTCGTGCTGGTTCTCTGTCTTAGCTGTTCGCTTGTGCCCTGGGGCCCTGCAAGCAGGCAGAAGCCGATGGGGGCCTGGCGTGGAAACAACAGGGCTAGAGTGAGGCAGGATGCGGGACCGCAACCGAGCCGGGCAGGACTCCAGGGGCTGGGGCTCTTTTGTGGGTGGAGCCCGGCCAAGGCGGGGAAATCCCTGCGAACCTTACAGTAGCTCAGGGCAGAGAGGCCGCCGGTGGCGTTCTGCGCTGGGCTCCGCGGTGCCGCAGCAGTCCATCCCGCGCAAACAGTAGTGGCGGCCGCAGCAAGCGCTTCCGTATCCCTGGAACGGCAGGCGGCCTCGCAGAGGGTCCATGCACCCGCAGCGGGGCGCAATCTGTGGCAGCGTCCGGTTCCGGGACAGCGAGTTCAGCATGTTCACCACCACCTCGCGCTCTGAGCCCAGAGAGTCCACGATACCCAAAGACAGTGTCGGGGGGTGGGGTGGGGTGAGCAGGGTTAGAGCCAGAGGCGGAGACGAAAACGGGGACAGAGCCTCCGGACCCCCTCCCCCCATCCTGCGCTCTGGCTTTCTCCTTCACACTCAGCCATCCTCTTCACTGCAAGGTTTACCGTAGGCGTTGAGGCGCTCCGGCTTAGGAGGGTACTCCAGCGGCATTTCTTTTCCTTTCAGTACTGTCTCCACCCTGGCATCCTGGAAGTGGCACACGTGCTGCCTTAAGCTCTGACGGGAAGCAGTTGCTCCCGCGCCTTCTCTTGGTGTGTGTGTGAATGTCGCCCAGAATACCCAGACTGTCTTTAGGCGGCCCCCTATTCTCCCGGGTTGTTTGGAATTGTTGCTGGGCAACACGTTTGCTCCACCTACGCGGGGCAGGCGAGGGTGAGGATACTAGAAGCCACCGCAGAGGTGAGGGGTAGAGGTGTTTTAGCCTGGGACTCTGACAGACCTACTTTAGCATTTACCTATGTGCCATTTGCGTCTGCACGTCCCCAACGTGGGGAGGGGGTATGGTTATCTGTCAGAATCGCTTGGGGAACGTGTGTGTGTGTGTGTGTGTGTGTGTGTGTGTGTGTGTGTGTAGAATCCAATTCACGAAAAGGTTCTGTTTCAAAGGGGTTCAGTCCCCTCTCTGCCTACATTGAGCTAGGCTGGTCTGGATTTGGGTCTGCCTCACATTCCCTGAGAAAGGTCTGGGCTTCACCAGGGCCCCCATCTCCTCTGAAGGCTCTGTATTTTGTTCTCCTCATCTTTGTTCCCATCACAAAGGAGGGCAAGGCGGGGCAGGGAGGACCTAGCTCATTACTGACTCAAGGGCATCACTGAAGTCACAGATCAGATGAGGCAAGCTTCAGAAGAGTCAAGGAGTGCAACTAGCCATACACCACCAAGCTGGGTCAGAGACTGCACTTCAGGAGTCTATCACAGCTTAACTCCAGGCCTCCACTGTCAGCTAAAAAACAGAACAGCCTAGTTCATAGATGGGGAAGGGTCACTGCAATGTGGAGACGGTGTGTGTGTGTGTGTGTGTGTGTGTGTGTGTGTGTGTGTGTGTGGTGGGAGGCGCAGATCGTTACCTTAGGCAGCGGGGGAAGACAGGTGGTGAACTTGTTCCAATAGTTGTTGTATGGACCTGCCATCCATGGGTTGCACCAGTCATTGTCCAGGTAGCTTGTACAGCAATTGTCCTCTTCATCATAAGAGTGGAGATTGTCAGATAGGGTTACTTCTCAGGCCATCCAGAGCCTGGGACCTTCTATATGTCTCCTCTCTGATCTCTGTCACAAAGCTGATCCTCACTGACCCCAGTTCTGAAGTCCAGACTTGCAGACTCCTACTATTTATTTACTCATTTTGGAGACAGGCTCTTGCTAAATAGCCAGAAATTCTGTGTAGCCCAGGATAGCCTCAGTCTGTCTATCCTCCTGTTTCCCCTGCCTAGCGCTGAGACTACAGACCAGAAACACCATGCCCTACCCACCACCAACACTACTTTTTTTTTTTGCCATTGGGTTGCAGATCATGCCTCACCTAAGGGACACCTTTGAGCGAGGTTTGGATCCATTGGGCTCTTAGATTTCACCCTGGCTACACCCTTTTTGAATCAGCTAGCCTGGAAATGGAGCTTCCCCTCTCTCTACCATTATCTGGGCCTCAAGGTCTGCCTGTTCGACCTTAAAATTACTTGAATCTCTCCCTTCTTCCTCTATGATTTCATTCCTTTGCCCTTGTGTTGCCTTCACCGGGAGACAAAAATACTGTCATGGTTAGCAGGATATACTCTGGGCACAGTGCCTAGCTTCAGGTTTCAGCACTGCAGGCAGAGAAGTGTAAGGTTGTTGTGAGGTCTAGATGAGTAATCTACACAAACACAGAAGAATGCTGAACACAGTGGCTCATACCTGTAATTCCAGCAGGTGGAGGCAGAAGGATTGCTTTGGGTTCAAGGGCATTCTGGACTATATGATATCCTGACTAAAAACACCAAAACAAAGAAACAAAAAGCCTTGACAGTCCTGAGGAGGTGGAGGCAGAAGGATCAACAGTTTAAGGTCCTTCTTGGGTACAAATTAAGTTGAAGGCCAGCTCTGGGCTACATGAGAAACCCTGTCTAAAGGGTCTAAAGAAGGGGGGGTGAGTAAAAGGAAAAAAGGAGGAGGAAAAGAATACATAGGAAGCTATTTTGATTAGCCTACTGGTACCCTTCTCTGTCTTTGAGATCCTACGATCGAACATCATCATAAATTTAAGATACTTTTCCACAAGTGAACCTTAACCAAGATAATATTCTAGTTAAAAACTGTGTTCATATTTCCCCATCTATTAACCCTGTCCTACAAGACCCTCTATGGTCCATTGCCCTAAAGTCTAAAGACAGACAGGATGAGAGACAGGATGAAGGAGAACTTTGGCCTAATGGTACACTCCTATAATCCCAGCATTTGTGGGGCTTAGGTTGGAGGCTCACCAACAGACTGGGTGACATTGTATATTTTAGGCTAGCTGGGCTACAGAAACACTCAGTGGGTAAAGGCATTTGCTATCAAACCTGATAACCTGAGTTTAGTCCTCAGGACTCACGTCATAGAAGGGGAGAACTGGTCCCACAAGGTTGGCCTCTAACCTCTGCATATGGGCTGTGACATGGGCTTATCACCCCCACCCCCCATACACACATGCAAAATTAGTAAATATAAAAGTGTTTCTAGTGTTTGGGTATGGTGGCACAGCTCCTATAGCAGAGGCCTCTCAGGAGGCAGAGGCAGGCAGATCTCTATGGGATCTAGGCCACACTGGTCTACTTAGCAACTCTGTGCTGCCAACGGTATAGAGTGACACACTGTCTCAAAACAAAATAACAAAACTAACCCAAAATCTTATAAAACCATAAAAGTGCAAGAAAAATAGCTGTAAGAGATAAGGGGAGGAATGCTAACATTTGTTGTTCTAAACCAGGGACTTTGACATACTGAATTTGAGCTGTTTGAATATCCAGGTCAAAGCACAAAAGACTGGGATGGTAGTGAGAGGTCAAGGCCTGAAAGATTTTTGATTATCACAATTAAAGCCATGGGGCTGGAGAGTTGGCCTGAACTAGCTGCTCTTTCAGAGGACCTGTGTTCAATTCCCAGCACCCACAGCTCACAACTGTCTGTAACTCCAGTTCCTGGGGATACAACAACCCCACACAGACATATATGCAGTCAAAACACCAATGCTCAGGGAGATAAAGAAAAAGTTTTAAAAAGTAATTAAACTGGGTGTGGAGGTGAAGGCCTTTCAACTCCAGCACTCAGGATGGCCAGGGCTAACATACCCTGATTAGAGAAACCAAAACCAACCAACCAACCAAATAGCAAAGGTAATTAAAGCCATGGCTGGGTCACTTAAAATGGCCTTAAGGGGAAGAGTAGAGATGATGGCTCTGGATCGCACCCCGAGGAAGCTCACATTTCTGCTGTGAGTGTACAAGGCCAAGAGAAGCTAAGAAAGGAGGTGGTTTCTGGGAGAGTGGTCAGAAGAGTTAAATACAGGATTTGTCTCAGAGGGTAAATGCCAAGAGTTCCCATGGATGTGATAATCACACACCACCGCAGCTTCAGTGTTCTTGACCCCCAGCATGAACTTGGAATTATCGCTTCATTCAACAAATATTTATGAAGGTGCATATGGAGCCCTATGGTGGAGGGGGTTACAGCTATGAATAAGACACATTTTGTCTTTAAATGGACAGGCAGACAGATCATAAACATTTACCAAAGGACAAAGGCAATTTTTCATAAAGGATATGAGTATAGACTATGTTTCTGTGAAAGAGAAGAATAAAAGAAACATTTTAGGCAGAAATAACATATTCCCAGGCTATAGAGGGAAATATATAAAGACAGAGAAAGCCACTGGAAAAGGGTTGCTATGAGGACAGGGGATAGAGGGGTTGATTAGGGAAGTGGTCCAAGTCACAAGAAGACCGGGATGGAGAAAAGGATCCACACTGAGTTCAAGTTGAGGGTCACTGCTGGGGTCATTTCTAAGGTCAAAGTTAAAAAGAGGGTGGGCCCTACCTTCATCTTCAGAAAGCCAGTATCTCTCAGGTAAGTAGGGGTGGCCTGATAGGGAATGCTTGTGGGTATACTCCTGTGCAGCACATTTGGCCATCTTCTGCAGGGCCTCAGGGTCCACATGGCGATGCATACTCTGAGTCAGGCCCTGAGCAGAGGGAGAGAGGAAAAGTGGCTAGGCGCAGGAAGATCCGAAGCCTCGGGACCTTGCTGAAGTCATCCTAGTCTTTCTTCAAAAGATCAGCCTGGCTGGATTCCCACCTACCCCTAGTACATGAGGGGTGGATTCCCATGTCACACTGGTCCTTATGCATAGACCTACTTTTGTTTTAATTTTAATTTTCTGTTTATGAGTGTTTTGTCTACATGTATATGTGTGTGTGCGAGATTACACACACACACACACACACACACACACACACACACGTAATCAGGCATGCAGTGCCTGAATAGGCCAGAAGAGGACACCAGAACCTTGAATCCTGGAGTTACAGACATTTGTGGGGAGCCATATGGGTGGTGGGAACTGAACCTAAATCCTCTGTAAGAGCAGCCAGTGCTCTAACCACTGAGCCATCTCTGCAGTGCTCAGACCTGTTTTTAACTATTTTATTGCCCCCCCTTTTTTAAGATTTATTTATTTTATGTATGTGAGTGCTCTGTCTCCATGTACACCTGCACGCCAGAAGAGGTGTGCAGTATAGATGGTTGTGAGACACCATGTGGAATTGAACTCAGGACCTATAGAAGAGCAGACAGTGTTCTTAACTACTGAGCCATTTTTCTAGCCCCCTTCCCTTTTTTCTTGTTTTCTCATCTAAAGTTGACACTTGGAATCAGGGTCTGGTTGATGTCATTTCTGCTGTTTCCTGGCTGGGAGGGAGCTTCCAAAGGTAAAAGATGTGTCTCTTCTGGACTGTGCACTCACTGGTGAGTCCCCTCTACAGGGCCAGTGGACATACCCTGGAGCTTCAGGAAAGGCTGGACTTCTTGGATAGGGAGGGCCTCTGGGACTTTGAAGCCAAAGGATGGCTTGCTGGGATACCTGCTTTAAAATGTAATATCCTGTCTCTAGTCAGACCCTGCTTCTGCTGTGGCCCATACTCTGACACCAGTATTATTACCTTTGACCTTGAGATTCACTTTGCTCTGATCCTCATCCAGCCTTGATATTTCTCCTGTGCATATTCTGGACTCAGGGCCCCTCTACTTATTGATGCTCATCTCACCTCAGCCCATCACTTCTTGTTTGAACAGGAAACTCAAACAACATTCTTTGGGGAGTCCCCTTGTCTTCAGCTGAGGGCAGAATGCCAAAGAAAATGCAGGTTTCATGGATCTCTATAAACAGCCAATCTGAGAAGGTAGCTGAGGCTACTTATACTTGATTCTGTGATTTCAAGGGTAAAAGGCTTTTTGTGTGTGTGGCTGATGGCTGGTTGCTCGGGGAAAAAAATCCTTAGTTCATGACCTCCTGGGATAACATGTGCCTAGCTGATGTTGTCCTGCCTTATCTGGCACAGCAACACTCGAATGCTGGGTGAGAGCTGTTTGTGCAAGGGTGCTAATGTTCAGCACTTCCCTGAGCTTCACATACACAGAATCTAGCTACACTTAAATATACACACGTGTGCATCCATATATGCACATAATAAGCACACTGAACACTCAGGTATACATGCACCAGCTATCAGTAAAACGTCTGCTAGGCAAGCATGGAAACCCAAATTTACAGCACAACTGTAAAAAAGCCAGGAGCCGTAAAAGCATGCCTACAGTGTCTACACTGGGAGCAGGGAGCAGAGACAGGCAGTTCCCTGCAGCTCACCAGTCAGGAAGACCAGGTGCATCTCTGAGTTCCATGTTCTGCTAAAGACCCCGTCTCAAACAAATAAACAAACAAACAAAACAACAACAAAAACCCAAGGAGGATGCTGGAGAGATGGCTCAGTAGTTAAGATCACGTGTTCTTGCAGAGGGCCTGGGCTCGCTTCCCAGCACCAGTTCCAGGGGATCTGACACTCTTCTTACTTCCATGGGCACCAGGCATATGCATGGTGGGCAGAAATACATGTAAGCAAAACATTAAAAAAAAAAAGAAGCAATTAAAGGAGGTCCCTGCCTGACTCCCCCCTATATGCAGACACACATATACACACACAGAGGGAGAAGGGAGAGAGGGAGGAAGGGAGAGACACAGACGGAAAGAGAGAGCACGCACATTTAGAAGAACTCACAGGCTTCATCCATTTTTGTGTTAGATACTTTCCTAAGATGTTGGTGATCTTCCACCCTGTTCATAAATAGAAAACTGAAAAGCTTGTGTCTGAAGTCTTGAGTAATGTTGCCAACTGCCAGCACCACTGCTAGGCTGGCTGGGCTGTTGCTTGCAGACTCTACCACCAGTACCCTCACACCTCACCCCTAGTGGGGATCCAATTCTTTGGAAAGGCTCCTTTAATCTTTGGCCTAAGCTAATGGCCTGGCTGCCAGCACAGAAGAGGGGATTTCAACAGTCAGTATATGGATGCTCATCTGCCTTCAAGATTCTTGCCAAGGGGGAAAAAAAACGCCCTGTGGCTTTTTCAGAGCCAGGAAGTCACCCTGAGGCAAGGGATAGAAATGATTAGTAGGTTTAACTGCTTCTTAAATGACTTTCAAATAATCCTTATTTTAGCCTTGGTCCTGCTGTCCCACCTTCAGTTTCAGAGAAGCAGAACTTCCAGTCCCTAAGTTTTTTTGAATTCTGTGTCCTAAGCTAAATGGTATCAGGCCTCCCACCGCTTGCTTCCCATCCGTCTCTCAGATGTGCTAGGTCAGTTACTGCTCTGTCACGTTTTCCTCTTGCCAGGTTTTTCTCGTCCTTTCTCACCATCCTTGTGACTCTAGATCTCAAGTATCCATTTACTGTAGCTTCAGGCAGGGGTCAGGATGCATGTGTGTTCAATTTTAACCCAGAGGATTATCCCTCTGTATGTATTCTGTATGCTAATCAGTTACATGTTGCAAATCTCTCAGTTTGTGGCTTTTTTTCTTTAATTTTCTTTATGGCTTCTTTGATGAACAGAAGTTTTTAATTTAAACCAGTTGAATTATTAATGTTTGATGGTTAATGCCTTTTGTGACGAAAGGAATCAAACCCATACTCTCAGATAATGGAAATAACATCCTGTATCTTCTGAAAGCTATACAGTATTACTTTCTATATTTAATCTGCCAGGAATTTCATTTTGGGTGTGGTGTAAGTTAGGTATTAATTTTATTTTTATCCATATGAATAACTGGCTTTCTTACTAAGCAGCCACCCTAAGCCTGATGAATCTTTTTCCATAGCTTTACTGTCAACCACTTTTGCTGAATATTGTTTCCATATATGCTCTTCATAGATGGTATGTTTATTCATCTATGGCTTTCTATAACTTTGTAATTAATATATGTAATTCATACCTGTTTGGGAAATTCTTTGTGTGTGTGTGTGTGTGTGTGTGTGTGTGTGTGTGTGTGTGTGTGCGCAACTGCACATGTATGGACATTGTGCAAAAGCCCAAGATCAGGTCAATGTCTCGTGTCTTCCTCTATCACTCTCTGCCTTATTTTTGAGGCAGGGTCTCTCACTGGACCCAGAGCTCACTCACCAAGGATGAGTAGCCAGAAAGCCCCAGGACTCCTTCAGTCTGTGCTTCTCCAGCCCTGGGGTTACAGGAGCGGGTCACTGCACCTGGCTTTTTATGTTGGGAATTGAATTTATATCCTCACGCTTGCACAGCCACCACTTCACAAACTGAGCCCTCTTCCTAGCCCTGATGGAAAGAAGTTTTTGAGACAGGGTTTCTCTGTGTAACCCTGGCTATCTTGGAACGTGCTGTGTAGACCAGGCTGGCTTCAGACTCACAGCGATCCACCTGCCTCTGCCTCCCAAGTGCTGAAATTGAAGGTATGTGCCACACTGGCCTTTACATTTGTGTGTGTGTGTCTGCTCTCTCTCCACCATGTGAGCCCGAGACTGACTCAGGTCAGCCAGGTACCTTTCCTCAGGCTTTGTTACAGACACAAAGTTTATTGTACACATTTAAGGCTTCACACCTCATAGTGCACTAAAGCTAAATAGTAATTACGTGGTCTAAACTTCATCTTCGCTTCTGAGCTGGCTCTTAGGCTGCTTTAAAATGCAAGCTTCTGGGCTGGAGAAATGGCTTAGAGGTTAAGAGCACTGCTTGCTCTTCCAGAGGTCCTGAGTTCAATTCCCAGCACCCACATGGTGGCTCACAACCATCTATGATGAGATCTGATACCCTCTTCAGATCAGTTCAGGTGTACATGCAGGAAGAACATTGTCTACATAATAAACTAAATAATTAAAAAAAAATGCAAGCTTCTTCAACCTCAGTCTCCCAAGTGGCTGAAACTGCAGGCAAGCACGGCGCTTCACAACTTTCCGTTTGTTTTCAGTTTAACTAAGGTTGCTCAGCTATTTTCTAGATCTTCAGTTAGAAGTGGTTTTTATTCGTGTCTTGTCTTTCTTGAGCAATCTTTAGATATATGTCTGAGTCTTATCAAAAACCAACTTCTGACCTACACCTCTTGCCATTCCAGTTAAAGTTTAAAAAATTTGTTGTCAATTCCAGTATACAAAATCCTCGGTGGTAAAGTCTGTTATTTCTGGTAATTCTGTAATTATGGCATCTTATTTCTTTTCCATCTTTCTCTCTCCCTCTCTTTCAAAAAGCAGCATTGGGGTGTAATGCAGGGCCTCATGCATGCTAGCCAAGTGCCTTACCAGTGAGCAGCGCCACCGGCCTTCATTTGCTGTCTTAGTGTAAACTTGTGATTTGGCCTCCCATTGGACACCTAAAGATCTGCAGTCAGGTTTTCTCCCACAGAAGTTATACAGCAAGTGAATAAGTGTGTGCATGTGCGTGTATAGTTTGTGTGTGTGTAAAGAGCCAGAGACATTGGGCCTGTGTTTCAGTCCACAGTTCACATATTCACTTCCTCTACTTTCAGTTAGTTTAATAAGTGTCTCTCACAGTGTTGGCATTGACATTTGTTGTCAGGCAACCCTGTCTTATCACTCAAAATTAAAGTTAAAAATTAACTTTATGTGAGATTTAGGGCTTTATTTTGAGAAAAGGATCCTTTTGCAGCCCAGTTTGGCCTTCAATTTGCGTTCCTCCAAGTTCCCCTCCTTCTCATTTCTATAGAGCATGTTTAGACAAAGACATCTGTAAAAATTCTAGTCATGGATTCCTTTTGTTACCACCACAGGCTCTAGAATTCCCTCTGTTCACTGTTTCTACTCTGTTCCCCAGACCAAGGGAAGGGAATGCGATACCCATGTAGAAAGACATGACTTTTGGACATTTCTGGCCTGTTCTACAGGTAACCCCAAAACATTTCCACACCCCACAAACATTTGCACATCTTGGTCACTTGTAACTTTCAGCTCTTCTATTCTTTTTTGTTGTTTTTGTTTTTTGAGACGGGGTTTCTCTATGTAGCCCTGGCTATCCTAGAACTCCCTCTATAGACCAGGCTGGCCTTGAACCTACAGATACCTGCTTGCCTCTGCCTCCGGAGTGCTGACGCTAAACGTGTGTGCCACCACCTGTCAGCTTAGAACCTATCTTAACAAATGCAAAGCAATCACAAAGTGGCTGGACATGGTTCATGCCTGCAATCCCAGCCAACACTTGGGAGGCTGATTTAGGATGATCATGGCAAGCTTAAGGCCAGCCTAGACTACAAAGTGAGGCGTTGTCTCAATAAATAAGTGAATAAACAAATACATGAGTGGAATGAAAACAAAACTGAAAATGCCTACAAACACAAGGACGGCTGTGTGCCAGCCACACATGACTGTATATGTATCCATCCCGCCAGCAGCCTCCCTACTTACTGGGGTCACAAACTTGTTGGCTTCCCAGGGCCATAGAGGTGGGTCCTTATAGACCTCCTTGATGGAGGTCGGAGCCCTGTAGGAGTCACTGTAGGTGCTGATTGGGGTCTTGGTCTTCCGGGAGAAGAGGAACATGGTGGGGTCTCAGGGATGCTGCAGTGGACTCTGCCTATCAATGACTCCTGCTGGATATCAGTGACCACCCTTTCACCTCCAGCCCACACCTCCAGCCTGGAAGGTGGCCCTCGCTGCTGTGGCCCCTCTTTTGGAGGACCCTGCAGCTTCCCTGCTTCTACCCCTCCCAGCTTCCTTTCCAGGATGGGCAGCGCCCATTGTGATATCACCTGCTTTGGCCACATCCCTGTACAAAAGACCCAATTTCCTCCTGAAGCCAGCCCCTTTCTTGACTTTAACCAAGTCCCAAGGGTTCAGAATGGCCTAGGGAGCGTGTTGGAGAAATTTCTCATTGTTGAAGAGAGGCAGAGGTTCCGAGGGGTCGTGATTCACCTAGGCCCACACATCAGTAACAAGCAGAGTAGAGGGACATGCACATCAGGGTCAGTTTTCCCCTCCTCACCTCCCTTGCCGCGGCCCACACCCCAGGTAAGGAGTTGAGTCTGGCTTGTTTGATGCTTTTAATATCATTATTTGTGTTACACAATACACAACTAAGGATGATGGTCAATACTGCGATGGAAATGTTAAAAAAAATATTATACACGGCTCATGTCTTCCGCACACCTTCTTGGAAATAAATTAGTGAGCTCGGAGAAACCTGGCTGGGTGGCAGCTGCAGCCGAGGGTGGGGGAGTGTTAAGGCAGTATCTACAGGGGTGGGGGCAGGAGCAAGCCAATGCCCTGGCTCTTCCCCTTCAACTTCCAGACGGGGAGCGGGGACTGTGTGCTCTCCTTGGACTCAGAGGCCAGCTTCTTACCCTACCTGCTGTGGAATACCACCTCAGTCTAAAGCCCTGCCGGCTAGTGAACTAGTGTTTCCTGTGGGAGGGGGCTTTCCCCTGGATCTCAGGACCGCAGACACTTAGTAAGAGCCCGCAGAAGTGAGCAGCGAAGGCAGCAGTCTACAGACAGGAGGTACCCATGCTCCAGAAGGCTGAGTCAAAGAGCCTGTGGGGTGGGGTGCTAGGAGTTCCAGTTCTGAGGCCCAGATGATGGGTGCTGGGGGTGCTAAGCAGGGGGAAGAGGGAGCTCAGATGTGGGCCACTTTGGGGCTCGTGGCCCCTGCAGAAGCTTTCTCTAACTTGCCTTCTGCACCTTCTCATTATCTAGTTAGGATCTCTGCACTAGGGGAGGGAAGCCAGGCTGGTGGTGCGGGGAGTGGAAAGCTACACTCCAGCACCCTGGAGTGTGGAGCCCCTGGGTGTGGTGTGGGGAAGAGATGCTTCCCTTTGGAAGCCAACAGCTCCACTCTTTTTCTCACCGCCCCACTCCAGCTCCCAGGATGGGGCACCCAGACAGTGGAAACAACAGCGTGTATGGGTGTCTGAAGGAGTCTGGCCACACTGGCTCAGTGAGAGGAGGCTGGAGGGGCACAGGCCTAGCAGTGTGAGGCTGTGTGTGCTTTCAGTTGTCCTCAGCCATGCGAGAGCCACCATCTCCTCACTGAGTTTGCACCCTCAGTGCTCCTCCCTCAGAGCAGCAACAGCAGCAGAAAGCGACAGTATGCAGGACACCCTGTGCAGCCACACACACACACACCACATGCACACACACAAACTCAGGGTACCTCCTACATGAATTAAAAACACACATAGTCTTCTGCAGAAATTTCTGTGAGGAAATTCCTTCAGGTATAAAAAGACTCTGTCAGTAATATCAGCTATTCTTTATTTCTCAGTTCAGAGAACTGAAGCCCTGAAGAAGCCTGGGAATTGCTCAAGAGTTCAGGAAGAATGCCAGAGCTGGGACTAGAACCCACGCATCTGCCTGCCCTCAGTCCACTGTACTCTCAAGCAGCATTTCACACAACTAATAGAACACAGTCATCTCCCCATCACAGACTGACCACCAGGTTGACCTGGACAGACATGTGCGCACGCGCGCGCACACACACACACACACACACACACACACACACACACACACACACTCACCACCTACCATCTATATACAGGCAATCCGTACATTGTATTCGCTTAAGTTTGCTCTTTGAAGAGCCCCTTTCTAGACGCCAGCCTCCCGGACCTTGGGCTAGGGTGAAATGGAATGGGGCATTGGAGGCCAGCCTTCTCTCTTGCCTCCAGCCTGGAACCGACAGACAGAAGACTGGGGGTAGGGATGAGGCAGAGGGGCAGCCACATTGGTTAGAGGCTCCTCTCTAAGGCCCATCTTACCCTCCCAACCCTCAGAAAGCCAGGAAGCAGGGGAAGAGTGAGGGAGAAGGCAGTGCTCTAGCGCAGGGACAGTGTTCCTCTACACAGCGCTGCCAGGCTTCCCACCCGGAGATGAGGCTAGAACACAAATAGGTGTATGTGGCACAGGGCCAGCGAGGGCCTCTGAGCTGTTGAGAACTGCCCCATTACTAGGGCCCTTCTCTTCTCCAAACCCTTTCCTTCCTTTCCAGGCTGGGCTTGGGGGATTTATGGCTTCACTGGTGTGGGGCCAACCCCTCAGGCCTTGCGATTCCTTCACAGGACTGCTTGCAGTTGGCCTCTTGGCCTTCAGTGCTGCCCCCTGACTGCAGCCTTGGGAGAGGTGGCAGGGTTCTTGGGTGTGCCCACCCCTCCTCAGCCCCGGGACTGGAGACAGACCCGGTTTTGGTTTCTCCGGCTACATGAACACACAGAGGTACAAGTCCTACCATAGGAGGAAGCAATGACTGTTACGAGGTTGGCGGCTGTAAGGGGCGAGGGGCCAGGGACCGGTGGACCAGCTGGGTAGAGGTCGCCCCTGCTGCGTCCCACCCTGCCCGGGCCAGCCCCGCCCCGCGCGCCGCGCGGCGACCCCACCCGCTACTGAATGTGGCAGGCGGTGGAGGACGTGGCCTGGCAGCACATGCAGGTGGGGTTCACGGACTTCGGGGGTATGAGGTCCAGGTCCTCGTCATCGGGGATCTCGTCTAGCCGGTAGCCGTCCTTCAGCAGCTGGATGTTGAGATCTTGGTTGATCTGCTGTAGAGAAGGCTCGAGTCAGCTTGGGAGGGCGTCACCCTGGGCTGGGGCCGCAGTTCCACCCCCAGGCCACGCGGACAGCCCCCTCTCATTCCAGGTCTATTTCACTTTCTCCAGGCAGCGCTTCCTGAGGCCTGCCCAATCCAAAGTCAACTTCTCACCTCTACTCCTGATTCTGTTCGGGGCTTCAGGTCCACTCCTGTAAGGTGTGGCCTGCATTTCACATCTGCTCTATTTTAGAGCCTCGCTTTAATAACACCGGGCTCACGGTAATTCAGGTTAGTGATTTCTTCCCAAGTTCTCCCAGCCCAGGCCCCGCCTCACGCGGAGCCTCGCCCCCACAGGCTCCCACGAGACATCCTTCCGCCCTTTAAAAGCCCCAGCCTTGCTACCGGGTAGATAGAGGTGGTCTGGCTCCGGCTCTCATGGTCTATAGAGGCAAGGGGTAGAGCCTCACCTCCGCAGAGGAGTAGCCAGAAGAAGAGTATCTGGACATGTCAAAGTCATCATCGCTGGCCAGAGGAGAGAGAGGAAGTAATTCAGGAAATTAAATAGAAAATTCTCTGCATCTTTGCCATACCCGCCCCTCTCCAACAGTACGATTTAAAAAACTCATGCTTATTATGCAAATAACTGTTTGCAAAGGCATGTTTCCTACCTCGACCTTTAAAGAAGTGGCTTCTTAAATTCCCTCTGGATAGAACTGCTACCACCTCTTTCTTTCTGCCTCATCTTCATGTTTTTGTTTTAATTTTTCTCATCCTAGATTCAAATCATCCTGGCTGTTTGGATTTCCCAAAGTCTGTGGCTAGCCAGGTGCTCCCCAGAATAGGGTTCTTCCCTGAGATGGGGATGAGGCACTTAGACATTCGATTCTGCTGTCCAGAGACATCAGGGTCTGTCATGGAGCAGCCGTGGAACAGTTAGTTGCAGGACAGCAGGAGCCTGCTATCTCCATCCTCTCCCTGCCTACTCCTGAAAGGATCCACCCCTTGGGAAATTTCACCCACGGAGAGCCCCTGGCGGAAAAGCACACCGCTTCTGACAGCCTGACAGGCATGTCCTGTACAGCTCATCCATGCTCACATAGAATCATGTGGCTTGCCCAGCTGCCCCCAGGTCCCATACACACCTGTCTGTGTCAAGAGCTACCAGTGGCTTCTCATCGGGGCTCTGGTCAAGCGAGGAGTAGCCTTTATTAGGGACGACCAGCCTGGGTAAAAAATTGGGGCGTTGGAGTGCCAGCTGGAGCATATAAACATGGCAGAGGACTGGCTGGGGTCCTGCCCCCACATTTTCCTCCCCTCTCCCCCCTGGATTCCCCTGAGGAGGGAGAGGCTGGAGACCAGCAATGGTAGGTGTTGGCTGCTGTGGTCACGGTGGGGCAGAGAGGATGCCCACCTCGTCCGGGCCATGACATTGTTCTTCTTGGGTTGCTGGTTGACAGGGCTGCCCATGCTGCCATTCTTCAGGGAACCCTTCCGGGCCAGCTCCCTTTGCTTCTCTGCAGGAGAACATGGGAAAGAAGCTGTGTCCTGCCCCAGGGCCACCTGGCCTTGCAGTTTGGGATAGCCTGGTCTGAGCCTTTCTTACATTTGTTGCTCTACTTGGGACCTCCAGGCACCTGATGCTTACTGGATGTGCACTTGGCCTTGCAGAACTTGAGGGATAGTGGTAGAGGAAAAGAGGAGGCTGACCCCTACTTTGCAAGAACCACAGTTCCTATGTCAGGCAGCCAGTGTGTGCTTGATGCCAAGGCAGGGCTAGTGAGGAAGAGATGATCACAGAATGCTGAAGCAGTTAGAGAGGCCTTTCTGGAGGGAGAGGACATTAAGAAGGAGAGTATTACGAAAACAAATCAAGAAGGGAACATAACTGTGGGTGTAAATGGAATGGAGGGGAGAAGAGGTGAAGCTGGGAAAGGAACCCCTTATTAGTTAATTATTCACTCAACAGATACCAGAATCACAATTATATACCAAGTACAGTGTCACAGAGATGGAAGGCTCCCGGTGGTTATAAACTCAGAGCACACAGAGAACCCCCCATCTCAAAAACACAAAACAACACAACAACAACAACAACAAAGCTCAGCATAAAAGCCTTGACCATGGAACTGTGGCATCTGGGATTAATGTGAATGCAAAAGGTTTCAAGTGGAAGAGGTGGAAAGGGGTCAGGGCCAGGATAGGGGGCAAGAGGCTGGGAAACCCAGTCCACAAGCTCTCCAGGGGCTCAGAGCCTACACTGCCCTTGTGGGGCTGGACATCTGGTGACATGATGCATGATACATGACTATTACTACCAGGAGCTGCCTGGGTCTAGAAGAAGCTCAAACACTTATGCCAAGTAAAACCAAGATGCAGGGAAAAGGCCTGTCTATGAAGAGACACAGGGAAAGTTGTCTCTTTATCATAAAGGATGGAAGGAGCCATTATGGCACCCGTGACTCACTTGAAAATATTCTTTGGTTTCCATGCTTTTGAAGCTCTCATTTTCTCTCTCTGACCTCTTTCTTTGCTTGCCTTTGACTCTATTTGACTTTTCCAACCTCTTTTCAGCAGGTAGCAACTGCCATTACCACATCAAACCTCTAGGGGGTACAATTTGCTTTAAAGTTCTTGGTGATTTTCTTTTCCGTGAGACAAGTCATGAATTTTCATGAGCTTTGGTGGTAATACAATGGTGAAGGAAATAGAAATGCTATTTTAAAAGCACACACGAAAAAATGCCAACAATAATCTGACAAGACTCAGACTACGGACTTCTATGCAACCATTTAAAAGAGTGAAGCCATTCTCTACGGGGGCTCCGAGACATCATGCAGGGGAGGAAAAAGGCTCACAAAATGTGTACAACGCTATGACACTTGTGCAAAAGTACGAAATGAAGTTACGAGAACTGGGAATGGTTGCCTCCGGAGAGAACAGAGAACTTACATGCATTTAAAATACTTTTATTGTTGCATTAAACAATAATAAACAAAACTGGCTGTACTCTGAATAGAAAGTCCTAGGAGGACAAACAGTTCCATGGACAGAACTGTTCTGTATAGAAAACCAACCAGAGGGGCTTCTTGGTCTAGGAGAGAATCAAGGTCTGTTTGTTTTATTTCTTTCTTTCTTTTTGAATTGATTAAAAGAACAGGCTCTGTGGAAAGAGTCCTAACAGCTGTGGAGGGGAAGCTTGTTAAGTGATAAGAGGCTCAGTCTTAACTGAGGAAGATCCCAGTGTTTGGTGAGCAGCTAGAGCCTGGGAGAAAGATGGCTAGAATGATAGAGGATTTGAGGATAGTGGCGGCCTCTATTCGAATGCCATCTCTCTGTGTGTGACATGTTATAATTTTTCTTCAGGAAATTGACCTTTTGGTGGAAGTCTGCTATCTACAGCAGCCTTGGACCAGTGAGAGAGATTTTGGTCCATGAAGTGAGATGAGTAAGAACTGCAGTCACAGTTCTTGGGGCTGCTGTGGGAGTCAGGCGAGTTCAAAACAGTCAACGGACATCAGAGTGGAGATGGAGTCCTCCCTAAGAGAAACGTGATATGATATCTGGAAAGGAGAGGTGTTCTGGAGTTCACTACAAAATGGACAGTCTCCTCAGACAGAAGTCACTCAGACCCAGAGACCTTGTCCCTTAACTATAGCAGCAGCTACCCTATCATTTGTAGGCAGGCTCCTTTTGGCTGGCCCTTCTGAGTTCTGGCCTGGGGTTCTATCTATGCTTTACATTTGTGGCCACCCCTAAAATACCTGGGGCACTTAGCCTCAGGGATCTCTCCTAGAGTTTCAGGACCCTGAAGAGAACCGTCACTGCCTTCTTTGTCTTGCAAGACGTGAGGTGCCTGGGAGTGCCAATCATCTAGCCTGAGCTACTTTAATTGTAGCACCTTGCTGTAAACCCAGCCCCAAAGCACTTCTGTTAACTTCCCGCATCTCCCTCCTCCCCAGACACACTCACCCAGCTTCATGTGGAGCGGGGATGGTTTGTAATTCATGGCTACTGACTCACCCTCCCGGGCGTCACAGTCTCCATCGGAGACAGAGGCGGCGGCTGGGTCCTGCTGGGCAGAAAGTAGAGAGAAGGGGGAGTATTAGCATGAGATCCCAGAGGTTGCCCTGAATCCTGAAGCAAACCTTCTCATCTGCCCCCTGGGTGTCTGGGAGCATTTATTCTTGCACAGGCTAGTATTCAGGGAGAGAGAGGCAGACTCATTTACCGTGACCCCAGCAGAAGAGTCAAGATGATGCCCTACACACATCCAGCAGGAGTCCTGTGCAACCCAGGCTGCTCCTGAAAGCCCATGCAACTGCCTAAATCCCACAGGGCTTCCTCTACAAATTCTCATATGAGCTGTTTGGCTCTCTGGCTTTTCCAAGTCCTGAGCTTAATGTGGATTAAAGTCAGAGCAGGTACTCCCTGAGAGCCCTCTTTCTCTGTTTCCTCTTTGTAGGATCTAGACAACCAACTGGCTATAGCCACAGACTTAAAAAAAAAAAAAAAAAAGGTAAAAACAATGGAATGAGGACTTCTGACATTCCAGATGAGTCCTAAGGAGTGTCTCCTGGAAGGCTGAATGGGAATGGTGGCCAAACCGTGGGCGACCATGCAGTTTTGTGCTGATGACAAGGTAGGGAGGCATTTACTGTGGGTGTGCAGGCTTTGCTCTAGCCCTGGCACTAGCTCTCATCAGCCTTCGACTCTGGGTCAGACCCTATGCTTCCCAGAGCCCTTAGCTAGCCTTGCTATCTCTCCAAAATGCCCTCCCTGTATGAGATCTAGGGCCCTGGCCCACCCTGTCTGAAGCCATCTATACTCTGAGAAGGTGATGATCAACTCCTGTTACTTTGAGGGAGACTGAAGATTTTATTCAGGTTAAGCAGTACTTGCATCTAGATTTGAGATGTTACTGTTTTATAATCATTTCTCTATTATAGGCAATACTTGAGTTTTGCTGTAATTCTTTTTTTCTGGAATAAACAAAGATGTTATGAATATTTTTCATAATTGTCAGATGCAGAATTTTAGAGGAAGCTAAAGATGCACTTCTCTTAGGATGACCAACTCTTCTTTTAAAATGTTCTTACTCTCAGGCCTGTATAGTTGTCTCAGTGGTTAAGAGCATTTGTTCTTACAGAGGCCCTGGGTTGGAGCCCCAGCAACCACAAGGAGGCCTTCTGATCCAGGAATCTGATGCCCTCTTCTGACCTCTGTGGCACCAGGACTAGCCCAGTATCACATCTAGGGATGTGTAGCTCCTGGTGACCCCTTTAAAAGGAAGTGAAGTCTAAAGAAGTGGCTCAGTGACTTGCTATGCAAGCATGAGTTCAAATCCCTAGAGCTCAGGTATACTCAGGAGCTCTGAGTATCTGCATCCCCAGTGTCCCCACAGTATGAGATGGAGGCAGAAACAGGGAACCTCTGGATGCTCACAGCCCAGCTAGCCTGGAATGTGCAGCAGTGAAATAAAAAGCAGTAGAATGCCAGGACTGAACCAGGCGCAGTGGCGCACGCCTGTAATCCCAGCACTCTGGGAGGCAGAGGCAGGCATGTCTCTGTAACTTTGAGGCCAGTCTGGTCTCCAAAGCAAGTCCATGCCAGCCAGGGCTACACAGAATCTCAAAAAACAAACAAACAAACAAACAAATGCCAGGACTGATAATGTTTCTGAGTTGTCCTCTGACCTTCACACATAGGGCATACCTGCTTTCTCACACATGAACAAGAGCACACAAACATATCATATACACATGAAAATAAAATAAAAAATAAAGATAGTGGGCATGGACACCTGCTTGTTACTGAGGTGAGGCTTTAGGGTGTCTGGAGGAGGGACCCTAACCCTGTCTGCTCCTGGGTGGGCTGGACTGCCATAATGGCTTTCAAGTTCCTGAGTGAAGTACCTTGGCCTACTTCTCTGCCTCAGTGCCCACCCCTTTGCCATGGGTGAGGAAATAGGGTGACAGGAGCTCTGTGTGGCAAGTGGGGGATAGCAGTGCCTTTGTCTCAGATAACTTCCCAAGTGGCAATCCTTCTCAGTCTTCATCTTCCCAGGCTGCAAAGCTCCCTGAGAGAGTCCTTTCAAACTGCACACTGGACGAGATGCCTGAGGTGGTCCTTATATACTCTGAGGCCCAAATGGCCTCGTAGTTGCTACCCACAGTGGAGACCCAATGGCTGGACTCTGACAATACTCTTAGGCCAAGACATCCAGAGGGAGGGGATTTTAAAATGGAAAATCCCGTAAGCATGCAGGTGGCACCAATACCAGAAAGGGTCTGGTCTGTTTCTAGGCTCCTCAGTCATTCTTTCTGTAAGCTTTATCTTTCCAATCTATTCGGAACTGGCTTCCTCAAGATGCTATGCTCCCGTGGTCCATCTTTTTTGCCTTTGACCATTTCTTTGTCTATCCACATCTCTTTGTCTCCTCAGCAAGGTCCCACCCTTCTGACTCCATTTTCTCCTTGAAGAAACTTGATGCCTCTGCAGTCTGGATTGACATTTTATAGTGATAACTCCTAAATTGTAACCTTTTAATTATGTAACTGCTCTTTGACCTTCTCTACTCTGCCGGCCGCATGAGTGTTCGGTCTCATAGTCTTTCCTTGAGGTTGATTTTAGAGCATATAAATCCCTGGACAACTGGGGCTAAGATAGTCCTGGCACAGGTAGGTGCATCAGTTTCTTCTCTGAGGTTGGAGGTATTAGCGGTAACATGGGGTGCAGAAAACTCAGGAAGAACAGAGACTGGGGTGAGACTTGGGGAACTGTTGAGTAGCTCTAGTCAGTGACCCCATTATAGCAGTTCCCATAAAATCAAAGCTAGGCTGATAGCCTTTGTGCCAAACTCCCCAACTCAGTGGCATCTCTATCACACTCTGTGGTAGAGGACCATTTAAGCAGCAACTACAAAGGTCTCTGGCACAGTGCCATCAAACACTGTGGACTTCCTGAGTGTCTCTCTGAGAAATGCAGTGCACCATGACCATTGTGTAGAGATTAAATGTAAAATATTCATGAACAGAAGTAGCAGAGAGGACTCAGGCAGAAGGAAGTGTCTGGATGCAAGAATTAGAGAGAATTTAAAATACCCCCCAAGGACCTCTAACAGGCGTTAGCTAGATCTGGGAACTAGAGTGGGGATTAACAAGATTATTAATAAACACTCGACAGAGACAGACCTTGAAATACATCTCTAACAGCAATCCATGCCTTTACAGCCATTGAAACAAATCCTCCAAAGGCTGTAGAGAAGATTAATAGCTCGGGCTGTAGGCTAATGGCCAGCACAACATCAACACAGCCAGAGGGAAGCAAAAGATCCAGAAGGAAAAAGCCATCCTTAGCGTTATTATGGCCCTGCAATTTTCATTCAACTCTACTCCGTGAAGCCAGGGCTTTGGGTGGGGCTGGAATACGTGGGGCATATGTGCAGGAATGGTAGTTATGGCATGCTTCAGTCAAAGAAATGCTTTGTTATTTCAATTCTCTATTAGCCTTTCTGCAAAATTCTGCTTAGTAAATGGGTTTTGTTACTTAAGAAAAAAAACCCCACTAAATAGAGATCCTGGGAGATGGCTCAGTAGGCAAAGGTGTTTGCTACCAAGCCAGACAATCCCTGGGACTTCCATGGTGGATGGAGAGAACCAACTCCTGTGAATTGTTCTCTGACCCCCACACATGCACTCTGGCACCTCCCTACCCTTCACAAATAAATCAATATAATATAAATGAAAGTTAAAAGTTAATTGACTTAATCAAGTCTGGCCTTTAAAAGTGCTTTATGGAAATTACAGAAAACACTGATAGTGAGATCCTGGTGTGTGGGAGAGTGCCCTCACTCATGCTTGTGTATGTAGAGAGGCTGAAAGGTCTGCAATGCTGTTTCTCTGGCTTTCTCACTGACTCCGGAGCTCTGCAATTAGGCAAGACTGGCTGGCACTGAGTTCCAGAGGTGTGCCTGTCCACAGCCCTGTGTTCCTAGCACTAGGTCACAGGCACACACTGTCAGGCCTAGGTTTCACATGGGTGCCGAGGACCTGAACTCAGGAACATGTGCATGCACAGCAAAAATTCTGTCCATGAGCCATCTCCCCATCAATTCTTTTTAAAAAATAAGCAAAACTAAATACACATCACAGAATCATTGATACTATTAGCTGAAAAAAGTGAATAAAGAAAACAGTGATGTTTTAAAGTAAGGAACACAAATGTCAACAGCTTTCTTTGAGAGGCATCCAGAAAATGATGTGGACTGCTGTAGAGAATAGACAGGTAGATGGATAGATTAATAGAACTGGGCACAGTGGCCTGCCAAAGTTCTTATTTTGTTGTGTATCTGAATTCTTCAACAATAGAACAAAAATTTGTTTTTCATAAAAAATAAATAAAATAAAAAAGCTGAGCTGGGCATGGTGGCATACACCTTTAATCCCAGCACTCGGAAGGCAGAGACAGGTGGATCTCTTGAGTTGGAAAACAGGCAGCCTGGTCTACAGAGAGAGTTCCAGGATAGACAGGGCTACACAGTGAAACCCTGTCTTGGGAAACCAAACCAAACCAAAAGGAGAACTTGTGCTGTGGAGATGGCTCAGTAGTTAAGAGCCTTGCTCAAAAGGAAAATGCTAAGGAGAGACTGAGGCATAGCTAATGAAACAACTCTGGGCCCTGAAAGGCTTTTCCGGTGGGGCCATAGGCCTACATGCAAACCTCCACATTTGTATCCCCTCCCTGGAGTTGTGTTAACTCTTCAAGGGTCTCCACTGCCTGGCCTTGTCACAGCAGATAAAAAGCTAAGCTGGGACCCAAGAGATCTATGGTGATACACTGGATGAGCAGAGTGGACATGAAGAAAGTGTACCAAGCATGATGGCACACGCCTTTAATTCCAGCACTAGGGAGGCAGAGGCAGGTAGATTATTGCTTGTTTAAGGCCAGCCTGGTCTACAAATCGAGTCCAGGACAGCCAGGACTACACAGAGAAACTCTGTCTTGAAAAAAAAAAAACAAAACCAAAAAACCCAACAAAACAAAACAAAATCAAAAACCCAAAAAAAACCAAAAAACCAAAACAAAATCCCAAAAAACTAAAAACAAAACAAACAAACAAACTTTGGGTCTTAAGAGGGAAGGAAGGGCCTGGGAAGGGGCAGGAGGGAATGCTTTCCCGGGCCACTACAGTCGGCTGCAGAAGAACTCTGGATGGCAAAACTAAAACACACAAGAGACTTGTTTTGTAGTTCCCCATGCAGATCCAGATCCATGAGCCTCTGAAACTCACAAGTTCCCAGTAGATAGTGAGAGTGCCCCCTAAATATTCACACTACACCTCTCCTCCACTGGGAAAAGTTATGGGGTGGGTTGGTCTTACCCAGTCTCCCCAATCTCTATCTCCCTCTGTCTCTGTTTCTGTCTCTCTCTCTCCTCTCTCTCTCTCTCACACAGACACACACACACACTCTCACACACACCCTGGAGGCAGTGCTCCTGGGCTCAGATCCAGCTCTACCATTTACTAGTGGTATGATCTGGTTTCTCTATAAAGCAAGACAGACATCTGCATTAACTGTAAAGGTGTTGGTGTTGAGCTCATCATGCCGTGGGAGTGTCTAGCAGCCCACAGTTGCAGCTCTAGTTCCACATAGTTGAGATGTCAGAGAAGGACCTGACTAGGAGGAAACTTGGAAGTTTCCTCCAGCTGCCGGGAAAAACCAGGTAAGTTTGTTTAGAGCAAGCAAACTTTTTGTTTTTGTTTATGAGTGTGTTGTGTTTGTTGGCATGCTGTGTTTGTGAATGTGCTATGTTTGGTGGTGTGTTGTGGTGTTTGGTGGTGTGTAGTGTTTGGTGGTATGTTATGTTTGGTGGTGTGTTGTGTTTGGTGGTATGCTGTGTTTGTGATGTCTTTGGAAAACAGTAGGATTTGAAGTTTGGGAACCTGGAAGAAAGTTGTGGGTTGGTCATGACTGAAGCTTAGGGAGAATGGACAGAATGGAAAAGAATCAAGGATGAAACCTCCAGGAGTATCCAATGTCAGGGAATACATGAAAGGAGACTGAGGTGGATCATCGGAATGAGGTGTAGAAATAGGAAGCTGGAGAGAAACCTGGTCCCCAGGATAAAGATGAAATTTAGAAACAAGTCATATGCAGCACTAGATGACAGTTTTAGTTGAAGGACAGGAACAGAGATCATGTTACAAGGAATTTGAAGGGAATGTGGTATTGGAAAGTTGAGGCAGTAGGTAGAAGATACTCGGGAAGAAGAATGGATGACAGCTGGAGGAAACTTCCAAGTTTTAGGGTTTCTCCAGAGCCGGGGACACACGGCAACTGTCCTATAACACAGAAAGGAGAGGTAAGTATCTAAAAGTAGACTGTGATGGGGCATAGGGAGGAGTCTAGAGTAGACAGGTCCAGAGCTTGAACAAGAGGACGGAAGCTCTTTACAGATGCGAGGAGATGCAGATAATTTGGGTCAGAAAGGTCAGTGGAGAATTGAGGAAGTTCCGAAAGCTTGTGGGAGAGAAAGGGGCAAGCACCAAGGAGCCCAAGAGGAGGAGAGGCTGCTTGACAGCTGGTCAGAGTTGGAGGTCATACACCTCACCTTTCTCCACATAACCCAGCCGCAGGGAGGAAAGGTGCTCTCCAAGGTGCTGAACAATGCTGCTGCTGTTTTGTGAACTGAGAGTGGTTGGTTCAGGTGAAAGAAGCTCTCAATTTTAGTTTCCCACAGGGGAACATAACCTCTGTCTTCATTTCCAAGCAGCAATTCTCAGGAAGACAGGAACAGAAATGGACTTTGAATGAAGTATAAAATAAGATGCCCACAGCAATACCATCTGACCTTTCTTTACAAAGTTTAGAGGGAGTTGAAGAAACAGCTCTGAGTTACTAATTCTAAATGGCTACTTTCTGGAATAGAGTCGTATATCCCTGGGTGAAATCAAGAAGGAAGAGAGACAAAATATTAGGACCTGGTCAGCAAAGAAAATGCTGATAATATAAAAACAGGGGAGGCCTTGGCTTAGGCCACTCTCTGACAGGTAGGTGTATTGGTGGGAGATGGCTAGCTCTGTCTTTGTGATAGCTCATACAGAAAGCAGCTCAGTAACTACTGTAACTTTCTTTTGTTCAGGCTCACCTGCCCCCCGACAAATCTTGGCAGTGGGTAGAACTAGAAATATTAAGATACATTTAGGAAGAGCTGGCAAAACACCTTAACTTCACTGAATGCCCAGGGCTGGGGAAAAACCTTATATCCTGTTTTTGTTCCCCATCTCCCCTCCAGACCTAAGCAGCTGGCTAGGACGTCAGCTTTGGGGATATAAATGAAGGTCTTTAGGGATCTTATTTATAGGGAAAGACAAAGACTTTTCATGGGGCAAGCTCTCTAAAGAGCTGGAGGGAAATCACAAAAACATAAGGAAGTCAATCTCCAATGTCTGGGGCTAATACAAAGAGCAGGAAAACAGAAAGGTGAGGGCAGAGAATTGCTGGCTCAGGGAGGCTTCCCTCACTAGTCCAAGCCTCCAGTCACCTATGTTTTCCTCTAATAAAACACTCAACTCAAACAAAACCAACACATTGTCCACTCTGTCTAGGTCTGGGCTATGAACTAGTGGGAGAATGCAGAAGAAAGCACTCATACATACCACATTTGTGCAGAACACATAGGGGTAAAGACACATACGTGCCAAGGATTCTACATTAGAGCTGAGGTCTAGGAACTCATGTTGGTTATGTACGTAAGAGATCATGTGTGTGTTGGTGTTTGTATGTGGGGGGCTGTTTTTGTTTTTGTTTTATGAGACAGGGTCTTATGTGGTCCTGACTGTCCTGGAACTTGCGGACCAGGCTGGCCTCAAACTCACAGAGATCTGCCTGCCTCTGCCTCCCAAGTGCTGGGATTAAAGGTATGCATCATCATGCCAGTGGGTTTTTTGTTTGTTTGTTTGAGACAGGTTCTTGCTAGGTAGGTCTGACTGGCTTGCTATATATCCCAGTCTGGCCTCAAATACACAATAATCCTTTTGTCTAAGCCTTCCAAGACCACAGATATGTGCTACTATGCCCACTGTCTCTTTTAACTACCAAACACAATCACCAACAAACCCTGGTATCTTAAAAAAAACAAACAAAAAACAAAAACAAACAAAAAAAACACAACTTAAAAATTACGAGTGTGTGTGTGTGTGGGGGGGAAGTGCGTGTGTAGGTCAAAGGATGGTTTGCAGGAGTCATACCCCATTCCCTGGAGTCCCAGGAATTAAACTCAGGGCATCCATCTTGGTAGCAAGTGCCTTTACTAGCTGAGCCATCTTGCAGGCCCAGGCCTTAGTATTTATGATATCTGTCATTTGAAGAACCAAAATAACCAGTGCTGATAACCCCAAGCCCAGTGCACCTGTATCTGTGGCAATTCCAGTGCAGTTTTCTCTTATAAAATAATTAATGTGCATTAAACTCTTCCTCCCGCTCTCCCCCTCTCTTTTTTTCATGTGATGGTGTTTGGTCTGCACCCAAGTCTGTGAACCACATGTGTGCCTGATGTCCACAGTGGCCACAAGAGGGCATCCAGCTTCCTAGGACTGGAGTTACAGTTTATTGAGTCAACATGTAGGTACTGGAAATTGAACCTGGCTCTTCTGGAAGTGCCTTTAACCACTGAGCCATCTCTCTAGCCCCAATGCTCACTTTTTTTTTTTTAAAATTACCTTTATTTCACTAGTTTGAGACAGTGTCTGTTCCCAGTCTAGTGTTCTGGTCTTTTGTGACTACTACACTGGTAGCTCTAAGTTTCCTCTTCTTTTCAAGCTGGAATGGTACCCACTCCTGAGGCCCGGTATGGGCTGATTCTGTGTAGCCCCAGCACTCTGGATATATGCTTGGATCAGACAGAGCTGGCCACTTTCCCCAAGAATAGAAAGTGGGACTAACAGAGAATCCTGTGGACAGAACACAGAGCAAAGGCAGTGTTCAGGAGAGGTGGAAAAGAGCTCTCTAGGTCAGGCTCTGGTTCCAGAGCTGGCCTATCCTTCAGCACTTCAGTGTAAAACCACAGGGCTGGGGTGAGGGATGTAGCCCTGTGGCAGAACACTGAGCATGTTTTACCTGGGCTCAACCCTACTGTGGTAGGAGGAGGAAAAGTAAAGCCCTAAAGAAACTTTAGTGTACTTGTAGACTTCAGTTGAATTTTTGTTTTTATAGCCAGAAAGCACAAACAAACATGCACAGCACATTTAAAGGAAACATGGATGAGCTGGATGGCCCCGTGTCAAGTGTGTCTGCAGAAGACCAGGGTTTGGTCCCCAGCACCCTCATTCAGTATTGGCTCACCAATGTCTGTAACTCCAGCTGCTGGGGATCCAACACCTCTCCCAGCCTCCACAGGCACATGGATGTACAAGCATGCCATGCACATACACAGTAAAAACCTAAAGAGAAAAGCACATAACATCTTCTATTCTGACTGCTGTTGTTACTGCTGTTTATTGATGGAGAGCACAGGCTGGCAATTACCTTAGGCCTTCTACCTCAGTTTCTAACAGCACCACCATGACAGGTTTCTTCTGTATTTTATTTTACTTTATTTTATTTTTAGTTTATTGGACCAGGGTCTCACTGCATAGCTTAGACTAGCCTGGACTTTACTATGTAGCCCAGACTGGCCTCAAACCCATGATCCTCCTATGTCTACCTACAGCACACTAGGATTATTGGCATGTGCTGCCATACTTGGTATGCTCTGTATTTTAACAATTAGTGTCAGGGCTGTAGAGATGGGCCCACAGGTCAAGTGCTCACTGTGCAGTAGGAGGATCTGAGGCTGGACCCCAGTACCCACATGAAAGGCTCAGTACTAGGAAAGGAAGACAAACACCGGGGCTTTCTGGTCACACAGTGAGCTCCAGGTACAGTGAGACTGACCCTGTCTCAAAAAAATGTGGTGGTGAGTGACAGAAGACAGCTGAAATCAACATCCAGCATCTGCATTCGTGGCCATGCACACATGCACACACATGTACACACATACACATATAACATATACTGTTGTAAGTAGGATTTACTATTAACAGTTGGGCGCCATTTGTTGTTGCTGACAATTAATAGTTACTATTGATATATCTTCTGGTAAAGCTGCTGTTAATCCCAAACAGCTGTATAACCAAATCACCACACAGAGATTGGGTTTATTTAATTAACCTAGAACACAAGGCTGGGCAATAGTTACTCCCTCCTAAACCTCCAAGCCAGCATAGTTTCCTAACATTTAGATTTTACCCATTACACTTGCTTTTGGTGAAATATTATGTCCAGTCCATCTCCATGTAGTTCCAAGATCTGTCCTTCAGCTCTCTCTCCTAGCTCTCTCTCTCTCACCTTTTTTCTCCTCCCACCTTTTCCTGTCCTCCGGCTCCTCCCCTTTTTTCTGTCCTCTGGCTCCTCCCTCTCCCGCCTTTCCAGGCTCAACATTGTGGCTAGTTGCTTTATTTGGAAGTTTACACCAAGTTGAGACAGGATGCTTAGAATAAGTATCACAATGCAATGTCCAGATTGAAATGGGGGTTGAGGGGGAAGAAATCAGCATTTGAATGAAGAAGGGTAAGGTGTATACATTTCAAAAGAACATTATACCAACAATATACAAATCAGTACCAGGACATATTTAGCTCTCCATACTCTTAAATAACATGCATAGCTATCAGTTTATTGGCAGCATAGGTTCCCAGAGTGAGAGGCACAGTAACTTTGTAATCCTTCAGGTTGACATTCAGAATGTTGGCAATTTTTCACAATTGCAAATGATGTCATACTAAAACCCACTTGGAACCATTCCATAAATAAAGTAAAATTACAAAGTCAAAAGCATGAATGTTTTTAAGATTCTTGATACACATATCACAAACTTTTCCCAAAGGATTGTTCCAATTTACAATGCTCCAAGTCATGAGTGAGGATATGGTTGGTTTTAATATTTTATTTCACACTGTGTGCCAGGGAATTCCGGGCCATCAAACCTGTCCATCAATTTCGGAGAGAGCTCCAGTCCTCATTTTCCTGTCTCCCTCTGGGGAATCTTCTCTCAAAGAACAGAATTTCCCTTGGGGATAACCTCCAGACAAAATATTTCTGACTTGAGGCTATCAATGAGGAACAAAAGGAGGACAGGTTTGTCACCCTGAGCTTGGGGAGGCTCTGAGCCAGGATTGCCTCAGCTGGCCATGCTCACATGCTCATGCCAGCACACCAGCTTCGAGGACCAGGACTGAATGGCAGGTCCAGGAGGCAAATCTCACAGAGCAAGTCCTGAGCTTTAAGACTTGGGCCAGGAGAACTAAGCAAAGTGTCCTAGAAGTTACTGACATTTATGTGGTAGGCTCTATGTCAAAATTAAAAAAAAAAAACACCACAACATATTATTGTGTATATGTGTGATGTGTGAGTGCACTATTGTGTATGTGTGATGTATGAGAACACTGTTGTGTATGTGTGTGTAATGTGTGAGCATAGTACTGTGTATGTGTGTGATGTGTGAGTGCACTATTGTGTATGTGTGTAAGCACACAACTGTGTATGTGTATGATGTATGCGTTCACTACTGTGTTTGTGTGTGATGTGAGAGTACACTACTGTGTGTGTGTGATGTATGTGTTCACTATTGTGTATGTGTGTGTATGATATGTGAGTGCACTATTTGTGTGTGTGTGTGTGTGTGTGTGTGTGTGTGTGTGTATGATGTGAGATCAGAAGACAAATCTGTGGAACTGGTTTTCTCTTTTCCCCTTTGCGTGGGTTCTGACGACTGAACCCATGTCATGGGCTCACGCCACAACCACTTTTACCCACTGAGTCATCTCACTGGCCACACTCTTACACTCTTTCTCTTTCCTTTCCTTTTTTTTTTTTTTTTTAATTTGAAAAGATTTTATGTGTGTGGGTGTTTTGCCTGCATGTGTTTGTATACCACATGAGTGCCTGGTGCTCAGGGAGGCCAGAAGAAGGTAACAGATCTTCTGGAGCTAACAGATGGTTGTGAGCATCTGTGTGGGTGCTGGGAATTGAACCTTGGACCTTTGGAAGAGTCAGTGCTCTTAACTACTTCGCCATCTCTCAAACCCCTTTCTTTCTTTCTTTCTTTCTTTCTTTCTTTCTTTCTTTCTTTCTTTCTCTCTCTCTCTCTTTCTTTCTTCCTTTCTTCCTTTCTTCCTTCCCTTTTTTAATTTTTTTTTTTTTGAGATGGGGTCCCATGTAGCCCATGCTGGCTTCAAACTCACTGTGCAGCTGAGGGTGACCTTCAATTACAGTCATCACTACATGCTCAGGTATTTTGCATGTTAGTTTTCAGAAATAATAAGAGGGTGGGTATTTAAAAGCAATGCAAAGTCTGGGGCCAGGGGGGTTATTTTTACGTTTGCGCATGTTGTCCATGCATGAACGAATGTGTGTGAGCACACATATGTGTACAGTTGTCGGTACACATGTGTGCTCATACATGCGAAAGCTATAAGTTGACATCAGGTAATCACTTTCCACCTTATACATCAAGGAGGAGTCTCTGGCTGAACACACAGTCTTTCCTGGAGTTCCTCATTCCCATCTGCCAAGTGGTGGTGCTGCAGGCCTGCTTGTCACTCACCAAGTGCTGGAGATGCAGACTGGAGCTCCTGCGTGTGTGCAGCACTTTCCTGCTGAGCCACCTCCTTGGCATCCAGTGCATTTTAAAGATTTAGAATCTCTTTCATAGTTAGGCTGTGCCCTCCATATTGTCCTGAGGTCTCCTCAGGCTTACCCATCACTCCCAGGCTAGTAGTGTGTCACTGACTGAATAAATGCGAGGGTACAATCTCATGCCCAAGGTATCCACAGGAAGGAACTCTGAAAGAAATACAACCTCTGTGATCCTTAAACCTCTGTACAATTAACCTGAAACTCAGAGAATGCCTTTGCCCTGGCCTCATTCCCCTACCACAGTCCCATCCCACTGTCCAGCCCACTTCCCTGTTCTCCTAGGCCATCAACAGAAAATATGCACAAACCACCCAGGGATTGGTGAGGCAGGAACTACAGGCTATAGCCTCAGTGTCCCTGTTCTCCTAGGCCATCAACAGAAAATATGCACAAACCACCCAGGGATTGGTGAGGCAGGAACTACAGGCTATAGCCTCAGTGTCCCAGATCCCAGTTGACAGTCATGTTAGGATTGTGTGTTTGAATGGCAGGTCTCTAGGTCAAGCCTTCCATACATACACTATCCCCTGACAGTCCTATCCTGGCCACATTCTTCGTGATAAGAGGGGACAGTCATCTACAAAAAAAAAAAAAAAAAAAAAAAAAAAAAAAAAGGGAGGGACAACTTCAGTGTGTATTGGGGAGGCAATGTACAGAGCTGTCGAGAGTGACCTGTCCCAGGGGCAGCTCTTCTAGAAGTCAGTGCACACTTGAGTTACTATTACTCTATTACTAGAAACCTGTAGGAACGGACCGCCATGGTGATGGAGGCTTTATCTATCTCATTTGATCCTCCCCTCAACCAAGCAAGGCCTAGCATTCTCATTTTAAAAGTCAAGAACCAGGTTGTAGAAAGTGCTCACAGTCATACCTTGAAGGTGATTTGAACCTAATTTGTTCATTTTTCATACGTCAGTCCTTGCCTCCAGAAAAATCAGATAAGATGTCAAGATTAATGCCGGAACTTACAGGGTAGTGGGACTTGTCTTCCAAAGCAGTCACTTGGAAGGCTGGCACTAGTCTAATCAGGTCTTTTATGCTCAACACACACTTGAAGCCCTTCTTTAGAAGATGACATTAGATGTTTTTTAACTTCCTCTTGAATTAATTCTCTAAAGGGGGAAAATATTGTCACTCCTGAAGCAGCCAATAACTGAAGATGGATATACATATACAGTAGGCAAGGAAAAAGCACGGGGAATGGAGAAAGATGAGCAAAGCAGCACAGGGTAGGTGGTGAAAAGGACGAAAGGTGGTTGAAAGGGACTCTTCAGTCCACTGTCAGACTGACATGGAAGGGCACTGTGAGGGACTACAAGAATGACTGCGATGGAGGCAGAGAGACAAGACAAGAGGCGCTGAAAGGGGTGCAAGAGCTTGAGCAGGATGTATACAGGTTAGGAACGAGGATGGAGGGGAAGCTGCTGGGCTGAACGGCTGACAGCCTTGAGGATGAGGGGGAAGAGCTCTGCAAGGGTAACCAGCTGAAGAGAATCAATGCCACCAGAGAAGAGAAAGACGGAAAAGGCTCAGTTTTGATGCCTCTCTGGAGGAGGGGGTGCTTGTTTAGACATCTGAAGGGACAGAGGGGGAAAAAAGAAGCCACCTGAAGAGCATCAACCATGAGGGATGGGCAAAAGAAGATCTGGAGCCATGGTGAGAGGAGCAGGGACCAGGCCGAGGGTGGCGACAAGGATGTCCGGGTTCTGAGAACAATAATAACAGAGAGAGGGGAGCCAGAACCAGAGTCTGGGGTGAGAGTGGAGGCTTTTGCCATATGACTGGTGGAGAGGAGGGTCAGTTGTTAGATGTCCAGGGAGAGAAATTAAAACACTGTTTTAGGGGCTGGAGAGATGGCTCAGAGGTTAAGAGCACTGACTGTTCTTCCAGAGGTCCTGAGTTCAATTCCCAGCACCCACATGGTGGCTCACAATCATCTATAATGAGATCTGGTTCCTTCTTCTGGCCTGCAGGCAGAACACTATATACATAATAAATAAATAAATCATTAAAAAAAGAAACTTTAAAAAACAAACAAACAAACAAACAAAAAACGCTGTTTTAACACTTGCCGGCATTTTCACAAAAATGTTATCTTTAATACTTATGGATCTGATCCCTGTGAGGGATGTCCTCCAGCAGGCAAGTTCAGCCATGGCAGGTCTGCTGTTTCTTAGGAAGTGTGGCTAAAGGCAAGGGAAGCTGAGCAGGCTCTGGGCAATGTGCAGGTGAGAAAAAGTGGTGGAGATGGCTATCTGACTTGAGTCTGGATGTACAAGAGTCCCTTGACAGCCTTGGGCCATGTTCTCAGCCTATAGAAAACAAAAAAGCAGCCAGCAATGGCCTGAATAGACAGGGGCTCAGTACAGACTCCAGGAATAGCCTGGGAATCTAGAACATACAGAAACAGTTAGTAACTTGATTTTCTCAGAACCTGGAACACCTGCTCCAGCAATTACATAAGAAGAGACAGAGGTTCATCCTGGGTACCTATGCTCTGGTGCATGGTGAAGGTGTTAAAAGTAACACCTTCAGTGTGGTGATGGAACCAGTAAGCCCCCCCCAACACACACACACAAACACACACACTTGTGGCTAGAGAAGCTTACAGCATGCAGTTCAAGCTAGGGAGAAACCTCCCTCCCACCCGTGTCTTCATCTGCATACCAAACCCATGAGTGATGAAAGGCACTAGGGCGAGGAGGGCACTAGGGTAAGAGCAGTCAGGCTTGAGCTACAGCAGAGGCTGAGTTTCTCCCGAAACCTTGACCTTGGAGAACAAATGCATTTGGAAAAATAATCACGTTTTGGACATGAACAGCTTGTGTTTGCCATTTATAAAAACTGGCCTGTGAATGCTTCCCCAGTTGAATGAGTGTACTATGGCATTTGATGCATTTGACTAACTCAATATTCTGAAGACTTTCTGCTGTGAGAGGAATGCTTGTTCTGTAGAATTAAAATCTTGGTTACAATTGGGAAGGAAACTACAAAAGTTACTCCGTTCCCTGGCAGGGAAACAATACATTTTCTCTATCTGCTACATAACCTGTGTCAGTGAGAACTCTGGTGAAGCCTCCACATCTGGCTTCAGGAAAACACAGAATATTATTTCCAGGAGTACTCTGATTCTTAGACACACAAATATAAGTGTGGTTCCCTATACCTATATCTGGTATTCCAGCATTGGAGAGGCTGAGACAGGAGGATAGCAGCCTAGGCTACAGAATGAGACCCTGTCTCAACCACAAAAACAGGCTGGAGAGATTGCTCAGTGGTTAGAGCACTGGGTGATTTTTTTTTTTCCTCCTCCACCCAGGACCTGGGTTTAATTCCCTGTACCCACATGGTGACTCACATCTGCTTGTAATTCCAGTTTCTGGGAATCTGATGTCCTCTTCTGGCCTTGACAGAGGAAATGATAATTTATGGAGAGGACCCCCTCATCCTGTGTGCCTGCCTACAGTAGACCCTGAGGTGCTCCAAATTTTGAGAGAGTTTTGCATCCTCATTCTGACTACCTCTGGCCCAATTCCAGCCAGCTGCAAACTGTGTGGCTTGAGCTGCTTTGATTCACCAGTGTTATCAGCCTCCCAGTGCCTGAAGCACGGATAGGAAGAGGCAGCAGTGACGTCTCACTGTATGTAGTAATGCAATTTAGTTTCTGAAATTTATGTGTAAAATCTTGAAAGCTGATACTTTTTTCAATCCACCTCAGGAGGGACTAGGCATGGCATGAATTCCCGGAGGAACAATCTAATTTGCAAAATGGCTTCTGTTGTATAGTAATGCAATTCAAAATGATGGGAAAATATGCAGAGAAGATTTGCAGGAAAAATAAGAACCTGGTTTGGCATACTCCTTCCCTCCTCAGAACTGTGCTACTATGGAGGCCTACTCCACTTGCTTGCCTCCCAAGCTAGTCTTCTGTGCTAGTCATGCATGGTGGTTGGAGTAGATCTGAGCCCATCTCTCCTGGTGAAGGAAATACTCAGCTAGGGTAAGAATGGTGGCTGAGCAATGCTTGCTTTCCCTCTGGTTCCCCAGCCTCTTCCCTGTGTCTACTGTGCTGTGTGTCACCAGCCATGTTCCCAATGGGGACTATGACTGCTCCACCTTACGCTTTCTTTCCCTGTTACACCTCTCCCACCCTGGGCCTCAACTTATTGTCTCTCAGGAAAAGCTTCCCATGAAAGCCAGGCCAGGTCAGGCATTTCTCAACTACACACTCACAATACCTGCATTCCTCTTTTCTTTCATGCACTTAACACTTTTAATTGATTATTTGTATAATTATTTGTTTAATAAATGTTCCTGAAGGTGAGGACTGTGTCTTTCTCCATGGTGTCTTCCCAGTTTCTAAAACAGAGAATTATGGGCTATAATATGATAGCAGATAAACACTGCAGGGTCATAGGGCAAGGGTCTATTTTTAAGATAGGTGGAAAAGGCTGGTGGCCTACCAGGATCTTGTCTAGTGGTGTCCTAGACAAATGTTGCAACTGTGTATCCTTTTAGGATCCTTATAGGTAAGAACTCAAAAACTGCCTCCCAGGGATTTAATTTGGAAAACAGTCACAGCAGGAGTCCCTAAACACACACTCACCTGAAGGCTTGGCATAGTTAAAGCCCCCTCAGGAAAGGGCTGGAGAGATGACTCACTGCTTAAGAATATTGACTGCTCTTCCAGAGGACCTGGGCTCAGTTCCCAGCACCCACTATGGAGGCTCACTTACAACCATGGCATCTTACAACCATCTACTACTTCAGTAGCAGGGGATCTGATGCTCTCTTCGGGCCTCCTCAAGCACCAGGCATGCATGTGGTGCCCAATATATATGATACATACATGATATATAGATGCAGACAACCATCTACATGTACAAAATAAAATTTTAAACTCTTATAAGGTTCATGGCCAACATAGCAATTTAGCTCCAGGTCAACTTCTCATGGGGACCAACCACCAACTAAACAGACAAAGACTTCTTTGTGGCTAAGGTCCAGGGTCAGCTATTTGGTTACAATGATTTACCTTCACAATCTAATAATTAAGGCTCCTTTTTGTTTGCTTGTTTGAAGCAGGCTTTCATGTAGTCCAGGCTAGCCTTCTGATCCTCTGTCTCTACTTGTCAAATTCAGAGATTACAGGTTGGGTCGCCATACTTGGCTTAAATCTCAGTTCTTGCTGAGTTGCAGAGGAGTGGAGAACCAGCTTGAAATCAAAGCCACCAAAATCCTTGAAAGCAAAGAGAGGTGGGCTGCTCTGACCTGTCTGTTCAAGGTGATTTTGCATAACCCAGAGTTACAATCATACTCATCAGCAGGGCAGTGAACTCACTCAAGGCAGGGGACCTCTTGGGAGTTCGGCATTAGGATAGGAACGCTATGTAGAAAAATTTGAGAAACCTCCAGGAACACAAACCATCCTCTGGCTGTGCATTTCAGTTTGCCTCTGAACAGCACGGCCTGAGAGTCCAGACAAGGCTTTTCACCCTCTGAGTGCCAGGGCCTGCTTTAAAGAGCCCCCAGGGCAGAGAGTAAATGAGTTGTCCCAGGTCAGTGCCAGATGGCAGCCATGGGATTAGAATTCATGGGCTTGTTTTTTCCAGCCAGCTGCTCCCTCCCCTGAGTGCTCACGGTTGTATTAAATTTAGTAAGGTTTGTAGTCAAATAATCACAGCTCCTAAATAAAACAATAAGTCCAGAACATCCACTAGAAGAAAGGAAAACAGAGGGGTACCTTTGCCCCTGAAAACAGACAGTGAACTCTGGCTGAGGTTAGGATTGTTCCACTTGAACAAAACCCAAAGCAAACAAATCTCTAGGGATCAGGCAAAGTCCTCAGTTGTTCTTGTTTCTTCTCTATGAATACTTGTTGAAAGAGCCTGTGCTTAGCCTCATAGTAAGAGCCTCTTGGAAACTGGAATGTGCAAGTAAGAGGGGGCTAGGCTGTGAGACAGCCCAGGTCTAGGGCCATTGAACATTTTATTTTCAATTAATCAGTTACAACAGTGCCAGTGGCTCTATCTGCAGGAGTCTTACCTGAAAACACTTCATTGGGGTGGCAGCAGCCTTAGTTATTCCAGCCTAGATTCTATCAGGTCCACTCATGTCTCAGCAGACAGCAGATGGTCTTTCCTTACCCTTCCTGTCCCACTGTGGCTGGCTGCTGCCAGAACAATAAGCTAGCCTGTATATGTTTGGCTATTGACTGGGGTATATACTGTTTCAACAATTAGGGCAGTTTCTTTGACCAGTATTTTTGTTGAGGTATAGGGCAGGTCTCTCACTAAAGGATCCAGGAACCTATGAGTGTTGAAGAAAACAAGATCTCAGGAGGAAGAGGGTCTTGCACAAGGCCAGAGCATGACTTATTGGGAAGAATGGCCCCTGAGCATTTTTGCTTGGCCTCAGTCCATGTGGCTTTATGTCCTTACCTCATTTGCTGGCTTATTCACTTAGCTTAGCTGCGGAAGAAACCTGGAGGTAGAAGGGGAGCTTTCTACAGAAAATACAACCCATGTAAATGGTTGGGACTCTTCTGTCCCTCCACAGCCTCTACTCCCTTGGTATCACTTGGAGAATGGGCAGGGACCTCTTCTCCTGATAGTGCTCAATTAAAGTTCCACCTGTGGGCTCTGGGGCCACATGCAGGCCCTCCCATCCATGTCAACTGCCATCCTTTAAAACAATGTCTTTCAATCTTTGTTCTCATTGCTAGGCTCAAGTTTCAGTGGTAGCCATGGAAGGCTCTTTTTTTTTTTTTTTCAGGATTTGAAAGTGCCCAGTGTCTCTCCCTCATGCTCTGATTAAAGAGGAGAGTACTAGGGATGTCAAGAGACAAAGGACCTTTGTTTCCTCATCCCCACAGAGTCCTACAGCCTGGAAATATTTGGGTATCAGATTCTGGGCATGGACAGCTCAGGAGATAGCATGATTATCTCTAAAACTTACTTTGCTTTGAGAGTGATGGTGACCTCAGGAGAGTTCAGACAGTGTGTTGGGGAGGTAGGAAAGGTGCTAAGGCAGAGAGAACCTCTGTACTCACAGGGACAGTATTGGAAAGAGAAGTGGCCCTTTGAAATGAGTGATATGTTGAAAAAGGCTATCCAAGCTTGAAAAAACAGTGTGGGTCTCCAGTCCTAGCCAGGACAGGCAGAGCTTCTTTGGGAGCTATCCAGCGTTCTGAATCGCCTCTCTGGAACACGTGAGAGATCTGGGCAAGGCCTGTTTACTGGTTAGTGGTGACATTAACTGCTGCCAGTTCATCTTTGCCTGTGGCTGACTGCACCTAACTGCTTGGGTCTATGGCCTGCATGCCTGAAGTAGCTCCAGCATGACTGCAGTTACTCTCATAGCTGCAGCCTAGGCTTCTGACCAGAATGACTTTCTGGCCAGATTTCTAATAAGGAGTAAGATTCAGAGTCTTGGTATGTATGTGAAGAAAACATGCTCCTCAGTTTATCTAGAAGTTCAGGACCAAACCTGGTCCAAGAACAAGGAGACCATAGAGAAGAGGCAACTCTTTCTGTGGTACATCCTTAGACAATTCATTAACTTCTGTCACCCTCCCCTCCATACTTCCATACCATGATAGCACAGGCAGGCAGATGAACAGACAGACCGTATAAATTTTCCATTCTGTCACTGCAGAGAAGGTAGGTTCCTTTTTCTGCACTTAGCTGATGGATCTGCTTTGTTCTCATCTTAGATATTACAGGAAGTTGGCAAAGCACCCAAGCTTAAATAACATAGTATCTTTTCCTAAATTCAAACAGAAGTAGTCACTTAAAAAGTCCAGATAAGAAGAAAGGAGAAAAACACTACCTGTAATCTCATCTAGAACTACCCACTGTTCATCTCCAGGCATAGTCTCTCCTCTCTCCCCGTGTGTGTGTGTGTGTGTGTGTGTGTGTGTGTGTGTGTGTCTGTCCACATTCATGTGTGAGTGTCAGGCACAGGCAGTACAATGCTTAAAATAAATGGTGTGGTTTTTAATTAAGCCCTATTTCTATTATTTACTCATCTGTGTGGTTTCCTCCACAGAGGAGGTTGAGACCAGGGCCAGGCAGGTTTCTGCCACTGAGCCGCATCTGTCCAAGTTCCATTATGTGAACTTCATCAAGATTCTAACCTCCATGGCTCTCCATTTTCACCTTTAACATGAGGACTATCATAGTACCTGTCTCAGAAGGTGCTGGGGAGGACTAAGTGAGATGTATCATATAACACGTTTATCTACACAGTCTCTACCACAAGGTAAGTAGTTAATAAGGCACGTGCATGGAAGGTGTGTGTTACACACACACACCACTCTGTAATGCTGTTTAAGGCCTATTTAAAGAACAGATTACTCGCCATCTCAAATACAAGCTGCAGAGAAAATGGATAGGTCCAAACTATTTCATTTCTGTACAGTCTGACTTTCTAGTCCACAGGGGATGCCCTGAGACTTGGGTAATGGACTAGCCTTTTGCTAAGGAATGTAAGCACCAAGTCCTCAGTCCAAGGCCTCTGACTTTTAGCCTGGATTTGGCCATAGTCAGAAGGTGGCAGGGGCATCTTTTCTTGAGCTTTGGGGCCCAGTTCTTCGGTCACTTGCTCTGGACTTTTCTTGCCTCTCTGTTTAGGAGCATCCATTCCTCCTTCTCCTAGGAGCTTCTTTTTTTTTTTTTTTTTTGAGACAATGTCTCTCCATATAGCCCTTGCTTGTCCTAGAACTCACGATGTAGACCAGGGGTCCATCTGCCTCTGCCTCCTGAGTGCTAGGACGTGCTACCATGGTTAGCTCCCTAGGAGCTTCTTACATAAGTGTATCTGCCTAGCCTAGGCAAGCCTGCTTTCTTACCCTTTGAGTCCTGGCAACTTGACTCCTGTATCTACCACCTGTACCTCTCCTTATGGTCTCTAATAAAAAATAATTTTATTTTTTAGTTATAGGTGCATGCACACTTTGTGTGTGTGTGTACATGTGTGTGCAGGTGCCTATGGGTGATGGGGACCAGAGGCATAGGATCTCTTTGGGGCTGGGGGTTACAGGCAGTGAGAGGTGCCTAATGTGGGTGCTGGGAAATGAACTGAGATCCTACATAAGCACTAAGCCCTGTCTCCAGCCCCTCCATTAACTCTTGGGGCCAGTGTTTGGCTCCTAGTTAAATTTCCAATGGCTCACCGCCCCTCAAACCCCCACTGGATGTGAGATTATTGAACATGACTTGAGCAGGTATAGGACAGCACAGTGGATTCCGTTAGGAGTGAAGGGCCTGCCACTTTTCTAGGGGACCACACTGGGTATATATTTGGTAGAACTTAAGGATGACCTGCTTCTCAGCTACCATGTCTCCAAGCTCATTTGGATTAAATTTTAAGCACATTCTCAGTCACATATTCCTTATTCTGCAGTTTGGTGAAGACAGACACAACCACCTGGCCATTGTGAACCTTGGCCACTGTGCTCTAGGATTTCCCAAAGGCATTCTACTCCCCTGTCTGGAGCCTACATTGGGGCATGCATTGAGATGAGATGCATGACTAGGCAACAGGCTGCATACACTACCAAGGAGGCCGCTGTTCCAGGCACTGCATGCCATGAGGACAGGTCAGCGTAACTGGCTACAGAGCCAATGGCCTTCTCCTAGTGATTGTCCCCTGCTTTCACTTGTTTATTCTCCACTTGGCCTGGAGAATGCTCTGTGTAGTCTTCATTTTCCCTTTAGCATCCTTATCCTGGTAATGGCAAGCTTCTTTTCCAGCCAAATATACTAACACAAAACAAAACAAACCTGTTCAAAGGAAGCCCACTGGCTGCTCAGTTTCCAAGTACGTTTCCTAGTAAGGGGAATAGGGGCTTCTCTTGCATGAACTCAGTGGCCGGCTCTTTGATCACCTCCCCCTGGGGGGGGGGGTAGAGCCTTGCCAGTTCACAGAGGAGGAGGATGCAACCAGCCTTGATGAGACCTGAAAGGCTAGGGTCAGATGGAAGGGGAGGAGGTCCTCCCTTATCAGGGAACCAGGGAAAAGGCATAGGGGGAAAAGGAGGGTGGGTGGGACTGGGAAGAGATGAGGGAGAGGGCCACAGCTGAAATATAAAGTGAATAAATTGTAATTAAATTAAATTTTAAAAGGTGGTTTTACCCTTTATATTTTGAAATAATTAAAGTTTTTATTACATTTATTTATTTATGGGGTAAGGAATGTATTATAAAGCACATGCAGAGGTCAGAGGTCAAGAAAACATGTGGTTAGGCACTTCTTAAAATGTCTTTTCAATTTGCCTAGTATTTCTTAAAACATTGTTTTATTTTATTTATTTGTGTCTGAGTGTATGTATGTGTATAACATGCATATAGTGCCTGAGGAGGCCATAAGAGGGTATTGGATCCCCTTGAACTGGAGTTATAGATGATTGTGAACTACCATGTGGGTATAGGGAATTGAACCTGGGTCCTCTAGTAGGGCAGCCAGTGCTCTTAACTGCTGAGCCATCTCTCCAGTCTTTGCATAATATTTTTTGTAATTAGTTCAGGTTATAGACTTTGGAGGAGAATACAATGGAGGTAATAAGTTCTCATTATGGCACACTGGAAAGTACATGTCTCATTACCAGTAAGATTAAAAAAAACTTTTTTTTTTAAAGATAGGATTTCTCTGCATAGCAGAGTCCTGGCTGTCTTGGACTTGCTTATGTAGACCAGGCTGGCCTCGAACTCACAGACATTTACTTGCCTCTGCCTCTAGAGTGGTGGGATTAAAGGCATGTGCCACCATTTCCACCCTGTTCTTCTTCCTTTCTTTTCTTCCTCCCTACCTCCCTCCCTTCCTTCCTTCCTCTCTTTCTTTCTTTCTTTCTTTTGCAGTGAGATTGGGTTGGTGCTTGATAGATCTCTCTGTTGTAAAATTACTGTTTTATTATTTTCTATTTTTCAGAAACAAATCACTTAGTCCAGCCCATATTCAAAGGGAGAAGAATTAAATTCCAGCTCCTAGAGAGAGTAGTATCAAAGAAAGTGTAGATACATGTTTAAAACTACCATAGTAATTAATATATGAAAGCATCATACAACTATTCAAGTATCTTGATTCTCCTTAAAGTGTCACCCTCTGGATTTAGCAATCAGTGAATGGTGACAGCAGCTGTTGTTACAACTATTGTTCCGGTAGTAATTTTCACTTCCCTCATTTTCTACAAATATAAAATTTTAATGAAATATATATGTATATATAAAATTAGGATTCTTCTGAAAGGACTATTTGTCCCTTTGTCTATTTACCCATTTACTATACCAGTGTGGACCAGTGTTTACTTTACATGGGTGTTATAACCCTGTACCATCACTATTTCTTACAGGTTGCTCCTGTCTCCCTTTGGCCTAACTGTGGGTATCCCCGACACATCCTCTTTCCCTTTAGACCTCTTCCTGTGCAGCCCGAGCTGGCCTTGAACTCAAGCTCTTCCTACCATGACCTCCCAAGGTCACTGCCATGCCTGACTATATATACATTTTTGTTTTTCTTTCATCTTTCAAGTCATCTTATGTTTTTAAAAACAAAGTATGTGCAAAATGGATAAATAAAGCTTAAAACAAAATTTTAAAAAACCTGTGTGTGTGAGTGTCAGAAAGCACATGGAGAAGTCGGAAGACAACCCATAGAGTTGGTTCTTTGTTTCCACCTTTACTTGGATTCACAGGATTTAAATCAGGTTTCCAGGTTTGCAAGGCCTGAGCTAGCTCGTCCACAAATTCATTATTATTATTATTATTATTATTATTATTATTATTATTATTATTGAGGCAAGGTTTCTCTGTGTAGCCTTGGCTGTCCTGGACTCACTCTGTAGACCAGGCTGGCCTGGAACTCACAGTGATCTGCCTGCCTCTGCCTCCCTGAGTGCTGGGATTACAGGTGTGCACAACTGTGCCCAGCTCACATTCATTACTCTTAAAACAGTGTTCTAAGAATCAAAATTACTCATTACAGTACTCCTTTGCCCAAGAGACTTCAATGCTTCCCACCACTTAAAAATTCATTCAGTACTTTTAACAACACGATCCAATTCGACAATCAAACTGTTTCCCCGATTGCTTATCTTTCTAAGTCCTTTGTTCTTTCTCTTTGCCCCAGCTGTCAACCCTCTGTGTGGGTGACTTCCAGTGACTATTTCTAGTTTGACTGTATTATTTTAAGCCATTAGAAAATGTGCATTGGCTTCTTTAACTTAAAAAAGCAACGCATGTTCACTGAGGACCAGACAACAGAGAGCGAATGAAGCAGCAGGCTGACTCTCCCTCCCCTACCTTTACACTATTTCCTATGTGCAGATGTTTGGACTGCGCGTATGTCTGTGCACCTCATACATGCCTGCTTGCCCTCAGAGACCAAAAGAGGTTGTAGGATCTCCTAGCACTGGAATTACAGACAGCTGTGTGCTGCCGTGTGGGCACTGGAATTGACCCTGGGTCCTCTATAAAAGAAAAGTGGTGTTCTCAATTGTTGAGCCATCTCTCTAGCCCTCTTAGTTGTTTAAAGAAATGGTCTTTCAAGATTTTTCAACATCTCTTACCTTCCTATTAAACTGTTATTCCATAAGAGGCAGATGCAAAAGCATGTATGTAGCTATAAAAGCATAATGCAAATCTGAAAAGTTACATTCAGAAAATACAGGCATTTATGTTTGTATTGCAACTTACGTTTTCACAGCTTTCCCCTTATCTTCTCATTTAATCTTGTGATTATAGGACATAGAAGTATTATTTATTCCAATTTTGCAGAGAGGAAAAATAAAGTTGCATAGTTCCCACGTAGTCTCCAAGCCAGGACTAGTTAACAAGTTTTCTGGTCCCTTTCCTACTTTGACTCATAAAAAGGCTGTACTGAAAACACTAACTGGAGGAAGGATGTCCAAACATGCATGATCATGGCTGTAGCGTGAGGGGTGTGAGAGTGAACTCTCCTCCTCACTTCTCTTTGCTGGTGAAGTTGAAGCGGCAGGAAACCTGCCGACAAGGAGTTAAGAGGCAGGAGGATATATCTGTTCATTGTGAGCTTTTCATTTCCAAAGAAATGCCTGTCTCCTCACAGACAGGATCTGCAGAACTAGAGAAGGAAGGGAGAAGATGTGAATGGAGCATGTGAGGAGGCCTGCTGAGGGGGCCCAGCAGGAACAAGACTGGCCAGATGAGTAGCCCACAGGTACGAGGTAACATTTCCGTCCTCAGTGCATTCGGCCAATATGTCCATACAATACCTGGCTCCAGACATATGTGGATGATAGGACAAAAATTGCCTGTGTAGGGATATGCCAGAAAAAGAGTATAAGTTTTTTAGTATTTGTTTTACAAAATAGAAAAAGGTATTAGAAAAAATAACTGACTTATCAGAACAGATTTCAAGACAAAGGTGAATAAAGAAGAGGGTGAAAGTTCTTATATAACTAGAACTGCTGCTGTTGTACAAAATGTATATACAGCTTTAGACACAGATGGAATCAAGACTACCCACATTTCATATGCATCTTATGATGGCAACTTTTATGTTATATGCTTTGTATGCCAAGGAAAAAATAGATCATAAACATCTTTTCATATAAACATTATTTATTATTAGTGTATCATGTGTGTGGACACAGATGACGCAGTATATATGTGGAGGCCAGAGGATGACTTTGTAGACACGGTTCTCTCCTTCCATCTTCATGTGAGACCTGGGATCAAACTACAGTCACCAGGATTCTGCAGCAAGCGCCTTTACCTGTCGAGTCAGCTCATCTAGTTGGCTGGTCTTCTTTTCTTTTTAAACAAGGTTTCATGTATCCCAAGCTGGTATTGGATTTGTTATGTAACCATGGCTGGCCCTAAACTTCTGATCCTCATGCCTTGGCTTCCCAAGTGCTAGAATTATAGATATTAGCTACAATGCCTGGCTTACCTCCCCTTTTATAAAAGACTTCCTATATATGCTGTGGAAAGAATGTCCATGATTTAATCAGTCACCATGGTGGTGGTGGTGGTGTGATGTGTATTCCTGGCAGTTCTCAACTCATTATGTAGACCAGACTGGCCTTGAACTCAGAGAAATCCTCCTGGCTCTATATCCTGAATGGTTAGATGTTGTATTAAGCCATTAATAGTTACTATTGATATATCTTTTAGTAAAGCTGCGGTTAATCCTAAACAGCCGTATAACACAGAGACTAGGATTTATTTAGTTAACCTAGAACACAGTGCTAGGCAATAGTTATTCCATCCTAAACTTCCAAGCCCTCATAGTTTCCTAACATTCATTATACTTGCTCTTAGTGATATCTTAGGTCTGGTCCATTCTCCACGTCGAAGACTTCTCCTCCAGCCTCTGCTCTACCAGCTTCTCTCCTGCCGCTTCTCCTCCTCTGCCTCCCCCTCCTTCCTGTTCTCCTGCTTCCTTCCTCTCCTCCGACTCTCAACCAGGATGTCCCACCCTATCCTCTCCATGTGGCTGGTTGTTTTAAATGGCAAATTGGAGAACAAATGGTGGCATGTTTACATAACCTTGAGACAGGTGATGCTTAGAATAAACATTACAATGCAATGTCCGGACTGAAACCAGATAGTGGGGGAGAGAAATCAGCATTTGAATGAACAAGGGTAAGATGTATATATTTCAAAAGAACATTATACCAACACTTAGATTATAGGCATGCACCACCATGCCTAGCCTCTTTGTTTTTTAAAATTTATTCTTTTCAGTATGATAATGTTGCAGCTACTGTAGCTTTATGTTTATTGTAACTATTTTAATGCTACATTATAAAATAATATACATATTTGTTTTCATTTTTAAAGACTTTATTTATTATATACACAGTGCTCATGTACACCTGCACACCAGAAGAGGGCACCAGGTCTCATTATAGACGGTTGTGAGCCACCAACGTGGTTGCTGGGAATTGAATTCAGGACCTTTGGAAGTGCTCTTAATCTCTAAGCCATCTCTCTAGCCCTGTTTCATGTTTTTTTTTGGTTGGTTTGTTTGTTTATTTTTTTTAGGACAATGTCCTACCACATACTTCATGCTGGCATTGTGATCCTCCAGCTCCAGTCTCCAGAGTTTTGGGATTAGAGGCATGGACCGCCACGTTTAGATGTGTTTATTCAAAAACAGTTATAATGCCTAGTAAAAGGAAGTCTTTGTACACTTGCCTATTTTCCTAGTTTAACCAAATTCCTAGAGCTAGGAATGATGCTCCATTGTCAGTTGCTCTGGTTTTGAATTCAGGAAGACCAGCTGTTGTGTGGCTTTCAGTGAGTAACTTTTGTTAGTGTCTCTTTTCTTTTATGGGTACAATGTTACCTACTTGTAAGCCTGGTGTTAGAATGAAAGGGAGTAATGAATGTAAAGTGTTTTACAGCATACCTTCATGGTCAACAAGTGGAAGCTGGGTTTTCTTATAGGCCATTTATTTCTCATTTGCACGTTCCCATCTTAAGTATTTCTCTGCCACAAGAGAAGCCTTGGCATGCCAGATCACCAGAGCTTTACTGTAATCAAGACTGGGTCTGCCTTTCACAGGAACGCCTTAAAGCTAATTTCCACAGTGCTCTTTAGTGACTAAATCACAGAGGCAAACACTCCCTCCTCTCTCTCAATTATCTTTATTGGGATCTCAATCTGCACGTTTACTCCCCGACTATGCAGATCAGGCCGTTTGCAGGTGGCAAAGGGGCCATGGAAAACATGTAGGGAAACAGACTCTGAAATGCATGACCCTGGAACAGCAGCAGCCCACATTGAATTCCATCACTCGTGTCCTTCCACAGCCGGGCTCCACAGCCAGCTCCTCCAAGTCCTCCTTTACACAGCTGTAATTAACCAGGACCTGTTGATAACTCTGGGATGTACCAAAAGGGGGCAGTGTGGTACTACAGTTAAGAGAATGGGCTTTGAATCCAAACACCTGAGTTTGAACCGGCTCTGCTGCTTAGCTGTGTTCCTTCTCTGTAGGAAGCATATACACCCTTCACAGAGTGGTAAAGGTTAAGGGAAATGTTGCATGTCTGATAATGTACACCAACAGGGCACATGTTAAATATGATAGAATGACATAGGTGCTCATTCAACAGGTAGTCAGAAAAAGTCTTCTAAGTGACAGGCACTCTGCAGGAGTATAATGTAAAAACAGAAATGGTCCCCGCCTTCAAGGAACTTAAGACTTCATAAGGCCTTATCATAATAGAACAATTACCCATGTATTTCTCAAATTACACCTGTGACAAGCACAATAAGGAGAGAAGGACCCTGAGGCAAGCTTATAAGAAGAGTTGGAGTCAATCCAAACAAGGTAGAGGTACAGAACGAACATTTCAAGAGAAAATAGGTACAAAAGCTGATGCAGACGGGTGCAGATCTTGGCGGGAAATGAGTGAGGCAGGAGGCAGGCAGTGCTGGAAGCACCAGGTATGAAATGAGCTGTATGGGAAGGCTAGAGGCAGACTCTCTTAGGCCTTGCAGGTCCTGTGAAGGAACTGAGTCTTTTTATTTTCTTTTAGGCAGGGGCTCATGCAGCCCAGGCTGGCCTTTAACCTAGTATGTAGCTGGGGATGACCTTAATGTCCTCGTGCCTCTATTTCCGTGTGCTGGGATTACAGGTGTTTACTTCCATAACCTGTGCCAGGAGTAGTAAGTGTAAGAGATAAGAGCCTTCCCTTCCTCCTCTGACTCTGCTGGTGCTTCTTTAGGGAGTTTGAGAAGTTCAGATATGTTCATATGTCCTAGATTCACCTTGAACCACTATGTACCCCAGGCTGAATTCAGTCTTCCTCAGCATCTTCAGTACTGGGGATTACAAGTGTGCACCAAACCTGGATTTTGTTGGTTGTTTCATTGTTTTGAGACAAAAGGTCTCACTATGTGGATTAGCCTGGTCTTGAACTCATGTTGGGATCACAGATATGCATAACTATAGATCACTGATAATTTCTCTTCATGGGATAAAAGAGATCAGGTTTCACATAATTCTCTGGGGCCATCCAGGAGAGGGGAGCAAAGAAGTAATCTGTGACAGGTCCATTCTTCAGAATTTGTCCCTTCAGGTTCTCTCTGTTCAAGGAAGAGCTAGGCGTAGGGAGGAATGAGAGTGGGTGTTGAAGTTGTCTTTTATCAGAAATCCTATATTGTTGGCCCTGTGAATTTGTGAGTCCTATATATGTTGATTCAACCAAAGCTTGATTGAAAACATTAGGCAGAAAATGTCTGTACTAAACATGTATAGATGTATTTCTAATTATTCTTTAAGCAATATAATAAAATACCATTTATACTCAGCATGGTGGCACATGGCTTTAATCCTGTCACTTAAGCAGAATCAGGTAAATATCTTTGTGTTCCAGGTTAGCAGGGTTACATAGTAAGACAGTGTTTCCAAACCAAACCAAATCAAATGAAACAAAATAGCTATTTACATGGCACATACATTGCAAGGAACTTTGGGAAGACTTCAAGTACATAGGTGTGTACTTGCACTGTAAGTTTCTTTCAATTTCGTTTTTCTTTGAGACAGTTTCTGCCTATTTTGTCCAGGCCAGTACTGAACTCATGTGCTCAAGCAAGCCTCTTGCTTCAGCCTTCCAGTCTCTGAAACTCAGGCAAATGCCACTGTGCTTGGTTATCAGATTAGTAAGGGCTTGAATATCCACAGGTGGGCAGAGGGTGGAGGGACTGGCCCTAGGGCCGGCCCTTACAGATTCTGAGGAGCCACTCTCCTGGGCAATGGCCGCCACCATAGTGCGCCTGATGTCTTCTGGTTCTTGCAGCTAGTCTGTCTAGCCTGCACTGCTTAGGCTTCCGCCTCCATCTGAAGCTCTAGCGCATGGAACAGAGCTGGGTAGTAAAGGTGTAGGACTTGGATAGACAGGGTCAGGGTCTGGGTGGATACTGGTCTGTGCGCAGGAGCTCCCAGCTCGGGGTGTCCTCGTCAGCTGGCTCACTGTCAAAGTCTGGGGCACATGAGCCCACGGAGCAGAGTCTCTTCTCTTAAAGAAGAACCAAACAGGGGTGGGGTCACAGGGAGCATAGGAATGCCCAAGTACCAGAGGATGGTAACTATTTTGCCCTCAGGGGTATTTAAACATGGTAGAAGTGAGAGAAAAGGACATGAGTGCTGCCCTTCCCATGCCTTCCTCAACCTCTTCCAGCCTATAAACAGGAAGCCAGGCTTGGGTCCCTGCCAGGACCCAGGCTTGAGCAGGAAGCTCAGGAAACAAGTTTGGAAGACTCTCCTCAGTACAAAAGTCCCTGGGAAGAGGAAATGGACCCAGCTCCCTCAAAGAGCTCTCCCAGAGGAAGAACAGCCTGGGCTGTTTGTACTCCCCATGTAGGTCAGGCACGGCCTAACAAGAAATCTGAGAGCTGCCTCAGTGAGGGCAGGTCCACGTCAGGACCCTCCCCTCAGGACACAGGTCACCAAGGAAGCAGGGTGGAGTCCTCGAGGTAGATCTGTTGATGAAGAAGGAGATGATGGTATGAGATAGGTCGGTGCGAGGGAGATGCAAAGGAGAGAGGGCCTGTGACTAGGAATGCTAATGGGGACGAGGAAACTCAAAATGACCATCAGGGACTGCTGAGAACATTAGGAAAGTGGATGTGGAGGAATCTCTGTAATGGGCTATAATCAGGCTAACTCTGAACACCACAAAAAGTTGGCTGTGCGCTGAGGATGGTGGACTCCTCACACCTCAGAGGGGAGCTGGAAATGCACAGTGCACCTACCAAGCACACTCCCCAAACAGTTGAATCTGAATCTGATCAAACTTGAGAACTAACTACTGGCTTACAGAGATGTGGGAGAGAAGAACAGGATTAGAAATACCACAGGGATAGATAGAGTGTGGGAAACACAACAAAAGACTTTCAAACAGATAAATTGCAGGAAAAGAAAAGGTAGAAGAAGGGACTACAGATTAAAGAAATGTCAACTAGGACTACGTAAAAGCCCATGCCATACAAGCTTGACAAACTAGGTCTGATGCTGGGAGCCTAAGTAAAGATGGAAGGACAGAACTGACTCCATAGGGTTACTCTCTGATTCATCTCCACATGCTCACACACACGGGCACATGCACACACGCACATGCTCATACACACACACACACACATCGTACATTTTCCACTCTCACTTATCTCCTGCCACCACACAATCTTCCTCTTCCCTAAACCACTAGCCAGAGATCCTTGCTTGGCCTTTCTGAGACTGTGATTTCTTCTACGTCAGGGCTGTGAGCAGCAGGCCAACTGAGGGGTCCACAGGAAGCTCAGTGCAGGCTCCCCTCATCAGCTCTGCAATCTGCATGCCAGCAGCTGCCGACTTTCCTACCAAGGGGCAGGCCTGCCCCAGACAGAATGGCTGCCACATTTAGCTTCTGTGCTAAGAACATGAACCTGCCATGCTAAAGGCATGCTGTCCAGGATGGCATTCTTTCTTCCCTCCTCCCTCTGAGACCTTGGATGCCTTTCCCATCTCCAGGGGGATACAAGCCACACAATGCTGGGGGACTCAGGGAAGAGCTCGTCATCAACAGAGCCTTTCTGCACTCATTACATATTAAATAGCACCACACTATTAATAGACCTCCCAGTCCCTCAACAGAGCTGGCAGCATGGTTAAAGGTTTCACTACCAATGGGAGCAGGGCTACGCTGGCCCTCCCATGTGTGCATTTCTGAAAACACTGGGTGCTGCAAAGGTAGAGGACGGAGAAAGGCCAGTTTGGAAGGGCCTCGGTGGGGAGTCCCTGAAGCAGTCTTCCCTGCCAAAAGCACCTCAGGGCCTTCTCATCCTGTGGTATGAGCGCAAACAGCACTTCCTCACAACACCTTACCTGACACTCCCATCTCACTGTTATCATTCATGCCACCTTTTCTTGTGCTTCAACCATTCAGCTCAGTTTATCTCTGTGACTTTGGTTGTGCTCTTTGTTTAGGGTCTGTTTCTCCCACTGGGCTGCCATGTTTGCTCTCTTGATGATTCTATTTCCAACTTCTGGTGCAGTGTCTTGCACACAGCAGATGCTCAAAATGTTTCTTTGAATAATGAATGAATTTTCAATCCATATATCCCCCTGAAACTCCCACAATTCTTCAATATGTATGTTTCTGCTCCCTGGCTCCCACCTACTCATTCCTCAGAATCCCCCAACTCCTATCTGCTCTTACTCATCCTCAAACAAGCCAGCTGTCTTCTGTAATTCCATTTCACGAGACTAAGTTTCTTCTTTTCTGGGCTGTCAAGCTCCAGGACTAGATGTTTTCTGCCAAAGAGATAGAGGAGGAGCTGGGGGACAAGTATCACAGGGCAGCTCACTGAAGTGGTCATCCTGAGCCAGAATGTCACATGCAAAGTTAGGTACTAGACTGGATAGAGCTCAGAGCCTTGAGACTAGTTGACAGCTCACAAGAATAGCCAGGGAAGCAGAATTATTCTGACTTCCAAGAATGGATAAGAGTGAGTGAGTAGTCTGAGATGGGAGAGAATTCTTAACAGGAGAATATTCTCCAGGTACCAATAGGAGAGGGTAAAGGGGTTGGCTGGTCCTGCAAGAATGCTGGCATCAATGGTAAAAATAAACAGCTTTGAGGCCTCAAAGGCCCATGAAGCTTGTACTTGTTTACAAGTTGTAATACCCTGAGCCTGAGATCAGGACTTTGGTTCCTGTCTGGCTAATGCTAATGTCTCTTGGTAACAAAAAGCCAAGCCTATTCTCTGTCTTCAGCCCCTACAAACAGGTATACAAATGAGTGACAAGAACTCTCCCAACCTACGTCACAAGGTGGGTCAAGTGCTTATGAAATCTATTTCTTCTCTCTTAAAAAGAAATATAGGATAGGCCTAAGACTTTACATACTTTACATTTTATATGAAAGTCACACAGGAGTGAAAGATGGCAAGCTTACATCTTATCAAAGGAAAGAAAGGGAGACCAGAAAAACGTGGTGTCTGGAGGACAGGCCTAGAAATATAGAGAAGATTAGCAAAAGCTCATCACAGAAACCAAGTTCTGCTCACAGCATATGGAACATGACTGCCTCATTCAGCCAACACAATTCCTGGTACCTGTTTTGGAAAGAGCATGGCATTTTCCAAAGAGCAGTGTGTCCCAGGTGCTTCAGCCTCTGGCCAGCTGAAGAGCCACTACCTCAGGGAAGAGAGGGAGAGGTGTCCCTTCATGCCCATCCGGTGGGGAAGAGGAGGAGTAGGCACCCCTTCATGCTCCCATCCAGTGGTCCTGCGTCTTCCTTGTGAAGTCACTGGTGGCTTGAACTCTAACCTTCCTTTCCTAATGCCTGCCCTGTCCTTTAGGACTCAGAAGCCTTAGTCATGTATGTGCTCTGTTCTCTGAGACTGCTTATCCATAGACTGAACAGCTGGAGTTTTCCCAACTGTTCTTACATGATACAATTTCCATTCTTTTTGTTACCCACGTGAATGATGACAGCAAAGAATTCAGGGTTTCAGGCAATGCTGATCAGCACAGAATAGGATAGAACAGGACCATCACCTCCTCAGATCTGAACTCCATATTTCTGTCAGTGTAACCCAATACTACTTTAGCTTTCCTGGTGGCTAGTTCATATATAGACATATTAAACTTCCTGTCCACTGAGGCACTAGCTCCCTTTGAAGGTCTACCTTGCCTACCTAATTACACAGCCTTACTTAGATTCCTATTTAAATTCCATCTTGATGAATTCAAATAACTATCTTTCTGAGAACAAAGGTTATATTACATACACCCAGGCATGTTGGCACATGCATGCAATCTAACACTTCGGAGGCTGAGGCAGGAAGATTATATGAGTTTGAGGTCACCCTGCACTACATAATGAGTTTCAGGTCATTGTGGGATGCACAGTGAGAACCTGTCTCAAGAAAACCAAAATTAACAACAGAAAGGTTTATGTCACATACATATGCTGTTCTTGATTACAATGAGCTGCCATCTCACAGCCCCTGTGGCACCTTACCTGGCTGCCAGTCAGCCCAGCCTACCATGCAGTTTCAGCTCTGCCTCTTGATTTTACACTGCTAACAAAAGGGCTACCATACTTCAAATATGCCCTGTGTTCAACATAACAAAAGGCAGAGCTATTAAATATGATCATGAAACAGGCAGTCACAGTAATGTGGGCTGATTAGATCCCATGGACAGGTCTGTATGGAAAAAACTTGAAAGTAGCTTTCCATTCGTGTAGCTAAGACAGTGGGAGGTGGGGGAATATTTCAGAGAAACCATAGAAGGAAAAACAGGGTCCCTTTAGCCTGAGTAAAGCAAGGAAGATGCTGCGGCTAGAAGGCTCATAATTGCATTTTATGGACAGCCAACCACCTGTGTGGTAGTCATAGGAGATCTCTGCCTCATTCTGCCTCTTTGTCCCTCTTATCTGTTCAGCAGTGAAGGATCCACCTTCTCACCCAGCCCAACAGTTTCTAAAAGGTCATTAACTTTGTATTTGTTCATTCTTCAAGACTCAATGCTGAAGATCTGCTTGGGAAGATTGAGCTAAGAATGGTCACTTTTCAGTTCTCGAGAGCTATGTCACAAGATCACAGCCTTCAGGGAGACCGACTCTCCCTTTCCTGTGTTGTCTGCTCAGGAGAATGATAATTATTAAGAGGAGCCAGGATGGTAGGGAGAGCATCAGAAAGCGCATTCCACCCACTGAAAACCATGGCAGACCTGGAAAGCCAACATGCCACTTTTCTCATAGTACCAGGATTCTTTCTCAGAATCTACCTTAACACAATGCCCCAGATAGCCTCTACAGTTCAGTGAATAGCAGGGGTATTTAATGAGGCTTCAGATGAGGTTCTGGCACACCCCCTAGACCAGGAATCCTTTTTTTGTTTGGAATCCCAATGGCATTCCTCCTGACAAGATATTTGTTCTATATTTTTTTATTTTCCACATTGCCTGGCTGAACATAAAAGTCAGAGCACAGCCCATAGGCCAAAAGAGAAACAACTGAGGCACAGGTATCTGAACCAGAACTAAAAGTAGCATTTAAAATGGCTAAAGCACACAGAATATGAATTTTATCTCAATAAATATATTAAAAAAAAACAAACTACCCACAAAATTGAATGCAAGGAAAGTAATTCTTTTTCTGAAATCATGAGAAAAGCAAGCATGTGTGCACACTTCTCTACCAAAGACCAGTAAGAACTTCAAGTCAGTCACTGACTCAAGCCAACAAGACCCCACCAGGCCCAACACTGGCTGAGATGGTATGCATTCTGAAAGGGGCTCAAAACAACAGGGAAGGGGCTGGAGAGGTGGCTCAATGGCTAAAAACACTTATTCTCGTAGAGGACCTAGGTTTGACCCCCAGAACACACATGGTGGCTCACAACCACCTGTAACTCCAGTCCCAGGGGGATTTGATGCCCTCTTCTGATGCCTGCAGACCCCAGGCACATACATGGAACACAAACTAAACACTCATGTACATGAGATAGACTCTTCTAAGCCAGAGACTAGAGACTAGTCCATAAAACACACTGGCTCCCTGAGATGTCAGTACTGTAACATTAAAACAATGTTCTGGCCTGGTGTGGTGGTGTACTCCTTAGCCCAACATTCAAGAGCAGAGGCAGGCAAATTTTTTGGGGGGGAGGGTCAAGGCCACTGTGATCTTGTTTCAAATTTATATATATATGCATATATATATATATGTATAAATGTATAACTGCATGTATACATGCATGTATAAATCTTGGGAAACACTGAGCTAACAGCTGAGGATGCTGCTTCACTACAGGACTTCCTAAAGCCTTTACATGCTAGTAAACACTGCAGCAGGATAGAGTAGGTAATGTTTTCCCAAGAAATTTGGGTAGGAAGCATTTTTTAGCTTAAGTATTCCAAAGGATCAATACTCTTACTATAGGAGGTACAGCTCTAAGTCATTTTTGGCTGATGACTCACTAATTCCTTTATAGGGATACAATTAATATGGGAACCATAAATAACTTACCGCCTGCCTGTAATTAGACTAAAATTAACCATATAGTGAAATATACAGATTCTCACTTCACAGTTTATGTGTTATACAGATTTGTTTCTTCCACAGAGTGTCAGTATGTAGCCCATGCTGGCCTGGAGTTTGCTGTGTATCTCAAGCTAGATCCTCCTGCCTCAGCCTCCCCAGCTTTGGTATTACATGTGCGTACTTTATGACCAGCAATTCAGTAAATCTTTTTAAATGAAAAGTCTGGTGCTGGAGAGATGGCTCAGTGGTTAAGAGCACTGTCTGCTCTTCCAAATGGACCGGGTTCAATTCCCACACCTACATGGCAGCTCACAACTATCTATAACTTCAGAGATCTGACATCTTTATACTAATACACATAATATAAAAGGAAATAAATTATTTAAAAAAAGAAAAGAAAAGTCTGAGGATTCTGACTTATTTAAAATTTAGATTTTTTTTTTAAATTTTTTATTTGTTTGTTTGTATAGATGTGTGTGCTATGTGAAAATGCCCACAGTGGCCAGAAGAAGGTATTGGACATCCTGGAGCTGGAGTTATAGGCAGGTTTTTTGTTGTTGTTGTTGTTGTTGTTTTTTTTTTTAAGATTTATTTATTTATTATGTATGCAGTGTTCTGCCTGCATGTGTGCCTATAGGTCAGAAGAGGGCACCAGATCTCACTATAGATGGTTGTGAGTGAGCCACCATGTGGTTGCTGGGAATTGAACTCAGGACCTCTGGAAGAACAACCAGCCATCTCTCCAGCCCAGGGTTTTGTTTTTTAAGACAGGGTTTCTCTGTGTAACCTTAGTTGTCCTTGAACTCACCCTAGTTGGCCTCGAATTCACAAAGATTCTCTTGCCTCTGCCTCTGAGTGCTGGGATTAAATGCCTGTGCTGCCCCACCTGGCGTACAGGCAGTGTTGAGCTACCTGATGTGAATGGTAGGAACTGAACTTGGGTTCTCTGGGAGAGCTGCCAGTATGCTTACCCAGCAGGCCGACTCTCCAGCTCTTTGGGTGTGCTTGTGCGGGCTGTGCGAATGTGTGTGTCAATGTGTGCACACATTTGTGTGAGCACAGCTGGGGGCAGAGATCAACGTTAGGTTTTTCCCTTATCACTTCCACTTTAGTTTTTGAGACAGGCTCTTTCACTGACCCTGAAATTCACAGATTGCCTAGACTGGCTGGCCAGTGAGCTCCAGGAATCCACCTGTTTCTGTCCCTCCAGTGCTGGGATTATGAACCCATTCTACCAGATTTACTAGCCACACCTTTTCTTCCTTCCACCAGAACCTCTGGTTAACTGCCTTGGCCTCATCTTTCTATTCTCACCCCTCTTGCTGCTCCTTGTACCATTTTTCCCACAGTCGTCTAAAAGGCACAGTACAGCTAAACCCAAGAAGTAGTCTCTATGTCCCCTTTCCAGACATAAGTCTTGTCTTGGGTTTCTACTGCTGTGATAAAATACCATGAACAAAAGCAACTTAGAGAAAAAGAGTTCATTTCAGCTTATGATTCTCAGGTCACTATCTATACCTGAGGGAAGTCAGGGCAGACATCTGGAGGAGTGCTACTCACTGGCTTGCTATTCATGGCTTGCTCAGCCCACTTTCTCATACACCCAGGACTGTCTGCCCAGTGGTGGTGCCGCCCACAATGGGCTTGGCCCTCCCATTTTGATCACTAATTAAGAAAATGCCCCACAGCCTTGCTTTAAAGCCAACTTTATGGAAGCATTTTTCTCAATTGTGGTTCCCTCTTCTCGGATGACTCTAGCTTGTGTCTAGTTGATAAGACAAACACACAACAAAAACAAGACAAGACTCCATCTGCTCTTTCTCTGTGCCTGTGTGTGCATCTCTGCGAGTGTATATGGGTCCTGTGAAAAACAGAGATGTGGGATGCCCTGGGATTGGAGTTACTGGTGGTTATGAGCTATACAATGTGGGTGCTGTGAACCAAATTTGGGTCCTGTAAGAGTTGCAAGCATTTAACCACGTAGCTGTCTTTCCAGCCCATTGCTCTTTGCTTTTTAACATAGGCTGGCTTTGAATGCATTATGTAGCCAAGGATGACCTTGGGTTTTGGATCCTCCTGCCTCCCTTTTCCAAGTGATGGGATTACAAGTGTGCATTTCCTCACCCAGTTTGTAAGTGGTGAGGCTGGAACCAAAGGTTTCCTGTTCAAGCACTCTATCAACTGAGGTACAGCTCTGCCCTTTCCCGGAGGGGAGCAGGGCCCAGAAGCTAATCAAGTTCAAGTAAAAAAAAAAAAAAAAAAATCTCTACTTTCAATTCCTGTTCACTCTGGACTACCAGCAGTTAAGGGTAGTGCGTTGTTTAGGGTCTATGAATGACTCAGCCTATATGTCAGCTACCATGGGATCACTTGCCTGTCAAACCACCTTGGAAGCTTCTGAGAAGCCAAGCCACCCGTAAGGGAAGCTTGTTTCTTTGGTACCCCTTGCCTGCAATGAAGTAGCACCCAGGTTCCAACTCTAAGTACAGCTTGCGGGGTATGTGATGCAATCTCAGAAAAGGGAGGTATGTGTCCTTTCCTGGTATGACTCTTGCAGATAATGCTGTAGCTTGCACACAGTCATTGTAGAATAAACCAGTGACAGGGTGCAGAAGTCAAGCCATAAGTTTGCCCAAAGAAATGATAAGAAGTCAGGCTAGAAACTTACACAGGCCATAGGATTGCAGATTACACTGGAATCCCAGCACTTGGAAGGTGGAGGGAGAAGGATCCAAAGTTCAAAGTCATCTTTGGCTATGCTGTGATTATCATTTTTGGCTACACACAGAGGCAGAGGCAGGAGGATCAGGAATTCAAGATTATCTTTAGCTAGTTACTGAGCTGGAGGCCATCCTGGGTTACATGAGACTCTATCTAGAAATGAATAAATTTAAAACCTGCTATGGTTTCTTGCTGTCACCAATTCCCTTGTACTCAGCAAAGCCGGCTGCAAGAGAGAGAAATATTTAAAGGAGCACATATCTCAGTGACCCTCTGAGGCTGAGTGGTCACTGTCATCTTAATGTTTGGTTTCCTAGAACTCCCAAGTCCCCTCTAATCCCAGAAGTTGAGCAAAGGAAAAGAGACACCTTCTATGTAAGAAGTCTCTAAAGCAGGGGTGTGGCTTCCACATTTCCTGAGATGGTCCTTTCCTCCATTCAAATGCCCATATCAGAAACCTTGGAGTCATGTGATCCCCTAGCTCTGCACCCCACTTCTAAAGAGGCTCCATGTCCTGCCACTGCACTTTATCCACATCTGTGCCCCCACACCATCTGCTTGGGGTCACCTCTCACCCACCTCCCTGCTGACTTCTTGCCCTCCAATCTCATTCACCACTGGAGTGTGACCCACGTTCATATTTGTTTCTCATAATTACAGCGTTTAATTCATCCCAAATGTACTACTGTTTCTTCCTCCACATCCACTGCCTGGAATCCCTGCCTTTCCTGCACCATGTTAGACTGGGTTCCTAACCCTCTTCTAAGATCTGGTCATCTATGAAGCCCTCCCTTACCACTGGACTGGAGCCCACCTTTGCACTGAGCCCTTCTTAGTTCTCCTGTGGTACTCATTATCCCATGATGCCTCAATCAAGCCTGCTCTGGACAAACTCCTGCAGTGAGAGTCTATGTTCTTGAGCCCAACACAGCATCCAGGATCTTTCTTAGTATTTTTTTTTTTTAAGGAGGAGCTGTGTAGTTAAATACTAAAGCCCTGGCAAACCTAACCCCAGTTTTCCATAGAGGAAAACAGAAAGGAATGTTCTCTCTCCAGGAACCACATGAACTTACTAAGAGGATCTACCCTGGAACAGGAAAACCACCCTGACTACAAGAAACAACTTAAAGGCACTGAGAGCAAAGCATACATAGAGGCTGGCCTTCCACATTGCTGACTACTGTCATTGTGATTCTCTCTTCCACTGTCAGAAGCTCCTTTGACCCAGGCCCCTGAGATAACACCCTGGCAATGCCCATCCCTTAGAGTCAGCAGGCAACAGAAGTCTAAATCTTCTTCCAGCTCAGACTTCCAACAGTCAGACAGTCAGAATGGTCAGGTGGTCCTCACTCTCAGGACCACCATGCACTGCTACTCATTCGGACATAATCTATAAACTCTCCTGTCATCGTTCCAGCCCACCCTTCCTCTGGAGATCCATAAGCAGAGCCTTTACTTGTCTCTGTATCCTCAAAGTACCAGGAACTGAGCAGGCATGTAGCAAGCACTCATGAACTAAACAAATGAGTAAATGGGTAATCTGGTTTCAGTGAGGCTAGACTAGCATTCTCTCAAGCGTGCAGGGACCACATCTGTTGCCATATGCCACTCTGTAAATATCTTATGCCTCTGACAGCACAGGACGCAGAGTGTTATTGATGAAATTAAATACTTAAGAGCTCTATTTGTTTTTCTTGCAACAAATCTTTTCCAAGCTGTAGATTATGTGGCTGTACCAATCAGCTGAACAGACAACAGGCCAGAGGGCCTGCCACTCAAACCAACAACAGCCCAGATACTACTCAGTTGCTCAACAGAGCCCTGGGTATCGGGGAGTTGCCCTGGATCAGTAAGGTGTACAGCACAGCTGGGAAACAAATGGGCCAATTCCAAAGTTTCTGGAAGACACAGCAGGAGCAGAGCCCAGGGAATAGGTCACCAAGAAGAGCTTTCATTTCTTTCCTAAGGAGGCAAGAAGAAACCCTGGGGAGCTCAGAGATAGGCTGGGGCCTGGTTCAGCTGCTGAGATGCAGCCGGGCCAATTAAATAATTGGCATGATAGGGAATGAAGGGAAGCCGCTCCTTTTGGGCAAATTCCCACCCCAGACAGGAGGCTAAAGGCAGCTGTAACAGCAGCAGCAACAATAGGGCAGGGATTTCTTTCTCTGCCTCCCACTAGCTGAGAGCTAATGCTTAAATTAGCACCTTGGAAACACCCAGATCTACTGGCTGTACCATTTCTCTGATCTGCTGCCAACCTTCCGTTTCAAGATGAGTTTCTCTTTAAACAAACAAACAAACAAACAAACAAACAAACAAAAATGCTTCTCCCACTGACCATCTTTCCAAGTGAGGAATAGCCCCTGCATTTCCTTAGTACTGTGGGTGGGGAGGATTATTTGATGATGGAGCCCAAGACACAGGTCTCTGTCTGTACACCCAGGTCCTAAAAGGGGCCAATACTGGGGCTGCTGTCTTTTCTTGGGGTCTAAGGAGGCAGACACCACTCTGCTCTCAGGGAACTCTCATAGAGTGAGCAAGAGAAATAAGCTTTTAGTGAACTGTGTGCTCCAGCAGGCCAGGGCCCGATCTCAACTTATATTGCTAACCACTGTGTCCCTGATATCTTGTGTAGTTTCTGGAATAGAGTAAATGTTCAATAAGTATTTGGTAAGTCAATTTTCTGAGTCAATATATTAGGTTCCATGATATTCTTTGGAAGGGAGAACAAGGAACTTCTGATTAAACATTAAATGAATAGTTTGTGTTTGTTTTGTAATTGGAAAAACAGTTCAAGGAGGAAAGAGACTTCCTAGAGGTCCCCATAAATAATAGCAAAAGTGGAAAAGGTCACAGTGGACCTGAGCCCGGGACCCTCATTTTGAGTCTTTCTGCCTTCTTCCTCTGTGCTGTGACTTCTTGATTCCTTATGACCAGAATGAGGGTTCTTGTGGAAATGCTACACAAGATTCTGCTGTTCTCAACAGAATAAAGGGCACCTAAGGAGTTTGGGGGGTTGTCTCTAGACTCCAATATGGGAAGAGAGTCAAGAAATAGGGTACTGTCTATGACCCCCAAGTGTGAGACTATATTGTTATTTCTTTAGGATTCCCCAGCCTCAACACAGAAATCTCTTGCATACTATAGCTTTTAAAAAGAAGGGGGGGGGCAGCTACAGCTATTCTAATAAGCTCCTCCTCGCCACAAACTTCTCTGCTTTAGAGCCACAAAAAACAGAAAATCCTGGATTCTTCTACCCATGATTAAGAAAGAGGAACAAGAAACAACAGTCATCGAGGACAACTGTGTAATCCTGTTGGCCTTACTTGTTCTTCTCTTTCCTTGCACAGCTGTTATCTTGAGAACCAAAGATGAGAAACAAGAACTACCCCCTTCTCTTGGGCTTACTGGGTGGAACCTAGGCCCTTTTCGGCCACACATGATTAGCTTAGAACTGGAAGGACTCCCTAGTTTGAAAACAAGGTTAGCTGAACAGGGAACCTATTAAGCAAGTACTAACTCAGCCCAAGGTCCTTTTTTACAATCACAGAACAAACTTCTCCCTGGATATTTTCTGGTTCCCAATAATTCAGTAGTAGCATCAAGTAGGAAAAGGTCCTGTAGCATCTCTCAGTCCAATATTGTACATTTCTATAAAGCCCATCTGTTTCGGCTTCACAAAATGTACAAGATGACACTTTATCTCCAACGAATTATCCAGCAAACTGGCACGAAGATTGCCATAGTTCCTACCTTCCCACTGTGGTCCACCTTGGCTACTGTAATAGGCAAGTACTTATCTAGGAAACCACAAAGCATATCATCTGTCAGTGGGGAGCTGAGGGCCCAAGGGAAGAACCTAACATACAGGAAAGACACTTTGAGCAAGGCAGCCATACCTTTCGGTTCCTGGCCTAGCTTGCCTTTTTTTTTTTTTTTTTAGCTCTTGCTAGCACAGGCCCCAAGGTGGGTTAAGTGAATGAATACTGCAACTGCATTCTTTCCCTCACCCTTCTCTAGGCCAGCTGGCGAGGCCTCTGGCTTTCCTACCCATTTGCTGACAACGATGACAGTCAGGTAGTCCCAGGACAACGGCCAGCAGGCATCCTCTTCTTTAGGCCATGCCTCCACAAACTGGCATCACCCTCCCCCTTCCATTCTCGGAGCCGGCATCGATGACATCATTCCTGCCTGACTCCAGGACCGCAGACCGAAGGCAGGATCCCCACCCTGCAAAGACTCCAAGCACGTAGACCTAAGATGACAGGGGCTCTTCCAAATTCCGAACCGCTTGGCACAGCCGCTCCAGTACAGCTTAACCTCCTATCCTGGAGATACTTAGCGTTCCCACGGACACCCTTGATTCTCCGTCTAGCCACCACTCGTTCTCCCCCTTCCAATTCTGATGTCCCCAGCTCGAACTGAGGCTCCTCTCTCGAGAAGGAAATTCCGGGGTCCTGCCCCGAACCTCTGCCCCCATCGGTGCCTGGTTTCTGTTCAGCTTTGCTATCTTTATCTAAAGGACCACTGGGCAGGCCTCTCCTTTTCTAAAAGCCTATTTCCAGTTCTCCTTAGACTCATCTCCTGGCCTCCTCCCTCGCCCTGAGCATCACAGGCCTCGAGGACTAAACGCCTTTCTCAGCCACCCACATCTCGACCCCCTGGGCCTGCTGCCAAAGGTGCCCTGTGACATGCCTTCAATAGGCCTTCACTAACGGTGCGCACTACCGTGCTTCCCTCGGTCCTATCCGACCGCGTTCTGTGCCCTCCGCCCTTCCAAGTCCTTCGCTCGTAATAACCGCAGGTAATCTCCCATGGTTTCCTAGCTCTGCAAGTCTCCCTCCCCCGGGGATGCGTTTTCAGGACTTCCCCCCAGCCATATCAGATGGCGCCCCCTCGCACAACACCCGCGGCCTAGTTTCTTCCCTCCCCTGTGGCGTCGCCCCTCCCCGGCCCTGGCCTGCCCGCTGCCCGCCCCCTCACCAGCGGCTGCATCTCCGAGTGCGCGGTGGGCACCTGGAACCGGTCGATCTCCTCCATCATGGTGCCGGCGGGCGAGCGGGCCGGGGGCCGGGCGCGGCCAGAGGACGCCGAGGGGACCGCGCGGGGCGGCGGCCCCAGAAGCCCGGCAGACGCTGTAGACTAGGCCGCCCAGACCAGTCGGGCGGATGAGCGGATGGAAGGACGGACAGGCGGCGATGGGCTCGCGGGTTGACTGAGGCCGGCGTAGCTACGTAGGGTTGCCTAGAGCTACGGCGGCAGTGGCCCCGCGGAGCCGCAGGTCTTGCCTCGCCTCCTCCTCCGCCGCCGCCGCCTCCTGTCAGCAGCTCAGCCACTGCGGTGACTCTGCAACTCCACTTCCGGGTCCGGGACACCGCCCGGGTGCTGCATTATTCATGAGGGGGCGGGGTCTGCCGTCCCCAGCCCTTCCCATTTGCGGGAGCTCCCAGTGCGCACGGCGGGCGGACGTAGTTTTCGCCGAGGGGGCGGGGCTTAGCGAAGTCAGAGGCTCCCTGCACGTTCAAGCTCCGCCTCCTCTTCGTGCCGGGCGGGGGCGCTGAGTGCGCCTGCGCCCTTGGTGCCTGTCGGTTGCTCGGTAACCGCGTCAAGGAGGAGCCGGCGCTGTTCTACAAGGGCGCCGGGACCCACAACGACAGCTGTCCCTGAAGAACCCTTGGTGACTGGGAATTGAAGTGGAAGAGAGTCTGCATTTCCTGTGTGTGGCCAGGGAGAAACTTCTCCCCAGGAGAGGGAGCGTTTTGTAGGTTTTTCAGGGTTTGAGGTGCTTTCTACTTTTGCAGCAATGCCTCAGAAACAGACGCATAAGCAGGTAATGTCATACTGCTGCCTGCTGTTTTCTGATGACCTCTGACCTTAACCGCCAATTATTCCTTGTTGACCTCCAACCTCTCTCTCTTGTGTTCCCACTGACCTGATTTTCCTGTTCTCTCTCACAAATCCTGTCCTCCTATCCCGTATTTTCCTGAACCTACTGTCGTTTTACCCGAATACGTATTTTCTTATTATTTCCACCGCTTCAATGACCCGTCCTATCTAGTCCACCCCCTTAGCCCTCCCTCCCTCCCCTGCGTCCTTCAGTCTCATTCACGTTGCCCTCTCATTCTTATCCCAGAGGATTTTTTTGTTCAACACTACTGCATGGTCAGTGCTAAGTGGGGACAAGAGGCCATTTACCACATGGGAGGACAGATGGGACACAAAAGAACTAACTGTTCAGGAGATGTGGAAGAGAATAGAGTGTGTGCAGGAGTCTGGAGCAAGATGTCAAACGAGGAAGATAAAGTCCCTTTTCCCAACCATGTTCTATGACCTCAAACACGAATTTCCACCTCCCTATGAGCCCCTCATCCACTTAGCCACATGACCATTATGTCTATGTCACCTAGCAAGATGTCATCCCTTCTCACAGGAGAGTAGAACCACCCCCCGGCATCATCACAGATGATAAGCTAGTCTCAGGTTCTCAAGGAGCATTCTGGGATATAAAAGACTCTGTTCTTCAGAAACTGCTTCTGTAACTTCTAGCAGGGTTTCTATTTTGTTTTCGTTTTTTTTTTTTTTAATTAACTTTTCTATGTTTTAGCTTAGTTTGTTCTAACTTGACATTACCAAGGTCTAGCTAGTTACATATAATAAATTAGATTCTTTTGTATGCTTCAATTTTTGACAGAGTTGTACAAGAAAGTCTTTATGCCTTAGTCCAATTGAGGTCTCCAAAGCTCCTAACCGCTGGTCTGCTTTCTTTTACCACAGATGATTTTTTTTTCCTAGCAACTTGTAGTTTGAACAGAGTGAGTTTCTTCAGTCCCATTAGGGGAAACATTGACTAGTTACATTAAAAGCAGAAAGAGGTGACAACAGCTAGGAAGGAGGGACATGTAGGCCCTGGGCCCTGCACACATCAGCGCTGTCTGCTGGAGGGAAGGGGTATTTTAGTACAGTGTAAATAGTGGTGTGTTGTAAGGAAGGGCTAGATTGTTCTGGGTTGTACTTATCATGGTCTTGTCTCACTGTGACTCAATTTATATCAGTACTAAGTACTAAGGTATAGGGTTACCTAGACATGCTTGTGACATTGTCTGTCTCCCAGAATAATGGAGGCAGAAGGATGAAGGATTCTTGGGGCTGAAGGAGAGAAAGGCATGCAGGTTGGAGCAGTAGAGAGGCTTCAGGAGGAAGACAGTGGGACTTAGAAGCCCATTGTGGTAAGGAAAGATCAGGATTGGGAGAGAGGATAGAAAGAAGCTTAAACTATTTGTTCATGTCATGACAGTGGATACCCCTGGAGCTAGAATTACAGATGGTTGTTAGGCACCTAACATGGGCTTTGGGAATCAAACCTAGGTCTTTTTCAAAAGCAGTGCATGCTCTTAATGGCCAAATCATTTCTCCAGCCCTGCTTTTTTTCTTTTCTTTTTTTTTTTTTTTTCTGTTGTTCTCAAAGTCTCAAAAGTCTGGGCTCGTAGGGCCCAGATGTCCTTTAATGGGATAGCCATTGCTACCCAGTATACTTCAGACCTTGGCATTAACTGTATGCAAACTCTTCCATCAGTACACTGATCTGCTATCTCTCTGCAGACACTATCTTTCTCCTCTAGGCCCTTAAAATGGCTCTTGCTAAGTATAGCCTTTCCTGTGTACTGCCTTCTGCTTCTCCTTGGCCTGTCCTAAATTTCCTTTTTCTTTCTTGTGTGTCTGTCAAATTTCAATACAACATTCATATTTTCCTATAAAAGACTAAGTCTACCTTCTGGAAACAGAACAGGGTGACATGCCTACCACTGTGTAAACTTTGCTGTGGGAGGGATCAAATCTGTATTCTTGTTCATCTTGGATAAAACCTTGCATATGCTTAATTGTGAAAAGAAATTAGTCAAATATTAATCTGAATGCATGAACTCTTCTTTGGAGGTCTCAGTTGAATGTGTTTGAAAGGTGAGAAGGAGTGAGCCTGGGATGGAACTTAGTGGGGTCTGGTACCAAGGAAATGCATGTGTAAATGTGTTCCTCTGGGTTCCTGTGTGTGGCTGCTCTAGCAGCAGGGCTATGAATGATTTGGACTTGAGTTAAGTGCATCTGTGGCTTAGGAGACTAAGAGGTTACAATCCTCTTGGGGTAGCTACTCCTTCTGATGCAGTAATTTCAGCTGCTGTCTACTCTGAGCAGTACTGTCCTAGGTATTGTAATATAGAAGGAAATGACAGAAATAAAAACTCTTGCTCTCATGGAGCTTATTTTCTATGTGGAGGTAAATTGTCAGTAAGTCAATAAATAAAATACATGGTGTATTAGGAGGTAGTAGCTGCCAAGAAGAAAACAAATCAGGGTGCTGTAGTTGGATATTCTGGGGTCTAGATGATTATAATTTAAATAAGGTACTCAGACACAGCCTCATAGAGGCAAGAACACAGCAAGGACCTTCAGGAAAGACAGGAGGTATGGGATCACTGGGTTTGGGTTTGGGGTGGGGAGCCTTCCAGACAGATGGCAAAGCAAGTGTAATGCTCCTGAGGCTGGGGCCTATTGCTCCTGTTCTGGATTGGCGAGGGAGGGAGGCAGGTCATAGGAATAAGGTCAGAGTGGTGCTCTTGCTGCTCTCGCCTTTGTGCCCTAGAGTTAATCGAATAACACCATATTAAATTGATCATGATTGTACTTCTTAAATCATAATTTGTAATTAAAATACATAAATGCCAGGCACCATAAACCATGACCAGCTCCAAACATCACTGGTAATGTGCCAATAGCAAAGTGTCCTTCCTAAAAATGGTGAGCATGCCAAATAGCTGTGTGTGTTATGTGCAGGGGCTTTGCAGCATTGCCAAATATTGTCTGGCAGACAGACTTCTTAGTAGAAAACCAAATTAGAGTCTTCTGTGAACTCCAGTTAAGAGCTAATTTTAGTTTATGACTAACAAATTTTAGTACCTTTTTATAACTCAGTTGGTTATCATTAAAAGGGGAGAAAAAGGTCTGGAATTTTGCACAGTTTACTTATAAAAGCTCAAGAAAAGGACTTACATTTGGACAACTTTGTGGTCTTACAAGAAGCCCCCTGAGGCAACACTTTCAGAAATAATGATCTAGATGAAAGGTGAGTAGGTAAGGGCAAGGTACAGGATTAGGGGTGAGGCTCAAAGAGAGCATTAGATAACTAAGAAATTTCTTCCTAGACCTTTTCACTTCACTTCCTTCTAAATATCTCTCAGGTCAAACCACTCCCACTCCCAGGCCCAATGTCTAAGCCTCTTCCATCTAGAATGCTACAAAAGCCTGTGGCTGCTCACCCCATACCTGCTCATGTCCTTTTGACTCCATTCTCTACATTGCATCAAAAATGATTTTTTTTTTTTCACCAAGCATTAGCGTACAACAAAAGCTTGCTTCAAGAAGCAAAAGTCTGAGTCGATGAGATGTCTCAGTGGGAAAGGAGCTAGCCATCAAGCCTGAAGACTCGAATTCTATCCTGAGAACCCACATGGTAGAGGAGAAAACCAGTTCCCAGAGGTTGTTGTCTGACCTCCACATTCATTGTGTGGGTTCATGCATGTGTGCACTGGTGTGCTCGTGTGCACGCACATGTGTGTGTGCAAACCCTCACATGCATGATACATGCATGATGTAGCACACATGTGCATGTACACATACATGTACACAAATAAATAGATAAATAATAGTGTAATTTGAAACAAACAAAACCTCAAATCTTTCCATACTGCCAGTATGATTAGGATGTCTCCCATTCAGAACTCTTCAGTGGCTCCACTGATTTTTGAGCAGAAATGATCCTTCAAGGGCCTGTATGGACTAAGAGTTGCTCATGTTTAGTGTATACTATTCTTCCCTCATAATTCATTATTGTACTTCTTTTTATGTGCTGTCCTGTTTATGATATTTTGTTTTGTTTTGACACAGACCTGTTCCACCTAGCCCAACTGACTCAAACCTTGAATCCCTCATCCTCCTGCCTCTGCCACCCAAATGCTGCAACTACAGGCATGCCTGCCCAACCCCCCCCCCCCCCCCCACTTGTGCACTTTCAAGTCTTAAAGTCTTCACTCACATATGTAATCCTAAGACTTTTAACTCAGAGGTCAATCTCCACAATGTGTGTGTATATATACACATGCACTACATGTATATGTATATATGCATATGTGTGCATGTATATGTATTCATATATGTATATTATATAATTATATATATTATTGTGATCTATGTTCCTTTCTTTCATAGCATGCATCATCATGTATAATTATTCACTTGTTTGTGTAATTATTTGATCATTGTGTCTCATGAGCTAGTCTGCTCACTGGAGCAGGTCTTGTGGGTACTTTTTTGTTTACAGCTGATTTCTCAGGCCATTTTTGACAGTGGCCATTATGTCAAAAACTTTCAGTGAATGACTAGTCTTGAATGAATGAGGGAAAATGGTATGGAGGCACCATACCATGTCTCCCTACATTGACTCTGGGAAGAACAGGGAAGACTTTTGCGAGAAACACCAACATTTAAGGTATGAACAGATACATACGAATCCAAAATGGAGAATAAGAAATAACCAAAGAAGTAAAATGATGGTGAGGCAACTCTTCAGAGGCCAGCGGAAGGAGTAGGCAGTCCACCATGTGGCCTGCTGCTGAAGCGTCCATGGAGTAAGCACTAAGGCACGGTCTTCAGATGCAGTGATTAGGAATTCATTCAGGACTTTGCAGAGAACAACTTCAGAGATAAAAAGTGAGACTGTGAACTAGAAGGCACTGAAGACCATATGGGCAAGGATCTATTTTTTTAAAGATTAAAGTAAAACTTGAATATATTAAGCCCTGTGGCAAAGGGTCCGGATGGAGAGAAGTTGAAGATAAAGGAGAGAAAAATTGAATTATGACTCGATTCAAGTTTCTGAGAAGGTGGGACGGGAGCAGACAGACAGAAGGAGGGAAGCTTTGAAATGGGAGGAAAAAGGATATGGGCCGAAGATGATAATTTTGAGGTTTCATGGCAGGAAGTTGAGAGGGTTTTCTCTTCTCTTCCCCTAATAGTGTTATGGAATTCCTTCTGGAAGTGATAACTAGAAAACAAATTTTGCCAATGGCTGTTCCATTTTGTTATGATTACAGTCATGCTATTTTCAGTATTATGGTCTGAGGTTTGTCATGCGCAATTATCAGATTACAAAACAGCTGTGAGCGTTTGAAGCCAGAATGCTCCACCCCGCCCCCCTCATTTGCTGTGGAGCCTAACACATTGTTAGTGTTCGGGACATGCCAGGTACTCGAATAATAATGGCAGTGGGCTGTTGGGTTTATCTCTGGGCTTTGCAGCCTGCAAGCCAATGCTGGCTCCCTGGCTCCAGCTGTGAGCAAGCCACATAAATGTTTCTGCTGCTTAGGAATGTGGGTGGTGTGCGTAGTCTTCCCAGCTTCTGAGCACCACAGGGTGGTGTGGGAGAAGCAGAGTCTTCCCAGCTTCTGAGCACCACAGGGTGGTGTGGGAGAAGCAAAGAATGTAGCTGTTGACCAAACTTTGGTTCCACTTCCTTGAGTGTCACCACTCTTTGATTTTGTTGGCCTTTAATGTCCTTCATTCATCCTGTCTTCCTGCTTCAAGAGGTCTTGGGAATGGGAATCAGCTCAGCTCTGCTCCTTTAGCTGTCGTCACTGCATCGGGGTGGATGGTTACTGGCTGAGGGAAGCAGGTGTTGAGTAGCTAGTGAGTGGTGGAAAGGTATGTGTGAAATACTAGCTTCTTTCCTTCTACAGAAGTCTTTCATGCTGCCTTTATCCTCATAAAGGCAGTCCAATCCACACACAGGAAGGGATCCTGACTGGTGTTTAGCTTAGGTTCTTCCTCCTCTTACTATTATTTCCCTTATATCTATTTTCTTATATACTTGTTCTTCCCATGTATCATGTGTTCAGGTCCAGCCCTGGAGTATAAATGGATCAAGTAATCTGTGGGTCCTTGAATAGACAGATGAAAGCTTCTTGCTTTTGTAATAATGATTTATCCTTTCTCTCTAGAACACCAAAGCCATTTCTCTTAGCAATATAGGCCTAGTAAATTCTTAGGAATATGTACAGGTGGGGCTCTTTTCCTTCCAATAGGTTTAAAACCACATAAACCCATTGTCGACTGACCATATTGTGAGTCAAATGCATTTACTACATATTACTTAGCAAGCATTATGGTTTGGCAACACAGCCCACTCTAGAGTGTGAGCTGTTTACCCTTCTGACCACCGAGCTGACAGAGCTTTACCTCACTGTTGCAAGCATACTGAGTAGCGCTGGCATAGGAAAGGGTCGCCTGTGCTGAATGCATATCACTTTCCCCATCATAGGTTGAGAAAACAAGTCAGAGCATCCAAACCTATAGGCTGTCGATATCGTAGGCAAATTCTTAGTGTTGTAAAAACCAGAGCCTCTTTCACATTAGCTTTAAAAAAAGGCAGGTGGGAGAATGGGCAGTGCTGTGTGGAGCACTGCAGGGGGCCCTGAAACAAGTGGAGAGCTCCGTAGCTTTGTCTGTATCTCACCTTCTCTTAGGGGCTGTTCTTTCTCCCAGTCAGCCAGTGTTTCCATGGCCTCAGCTCCCTCGGAGCTTTGTGTCTCTAGCTCATCAAGTTTGCTCCGGCTTTCCTCTGCCACACCAGCATTTCCATCAGCATCTAACTGCTGACTCTCTGTGGCACCGGTTCAGGCTCCTAGAGAAGGGCTCTGATTGACCTGAGCTTTGTGACTTTAGTCCATGGAGTCTGTTATCAGCATGAGCAAAATTCTAAGGCTCGTTAAGAGCCAAAGCTGGGAGCAGGGCAGTTTCCCTCAGAAAAAGCTACTTCTTTATTCTTATTATTATTATTAGAAGTAGTAGTAGTATTAATTCCTTCAATCTAAAATATAACTTGGTTTACATGACAGTAACTTTTGTGTTGTTTCTGATAAATCTCTTCTTTCTCATGAATTGTGCACAAAGGGGCCTCAGATTTCTTCTAGTTCACTGCCTTCATTCAGGGCCAATATTTACATTACAAAGGATAGGTCCTTTATAAAAGCCCTTACTCTAGAACTTAAAAAAAATAGCACATTTCTGCAATGAATTTTAAGATACCATATACATCCTATATAACTCTTAAAGATGTTACTGTAGGGGTCCATTCTTGCTGTCATGAAGCAATTAATGCTTCCCAGAGTAAATAACTATAAATGTGATCGCAATTCTAAGGCAGCCATCTTAAGGCACTGAGCCATGAGCAGTACAGGACATTGATTCCTGTAGGAAAGAAACACCCAGTATTCGTCACATTTTACCCTTGCTCTCTGCCTCATGACTGTGTCTTGATCATGGTTTGGTGTTAGTGTGGAGCAGAAGACAGATGCTAAGCTATGGAGATTGGTGAGAGCAGGCAAAGGAAGTCTTTGTGAGCATATTTACAAAACTGAAAGCATTGCTGTCTTGGATGGACAGAAAGGAAATCTCAGCAGAAACGTAGAAACAATAGGAAAATTCACTATCAGAAGTGAAAATTTCATTGGATGGCCTGACAGCTATCACAGTGGACTATGTTGCTAAGCAATGCATTTGGTATCTTACATGCATCAAATTCAATTTGACTTACAATGGGTTTACATTGGATTTAAGTAATGTAACCCTGTTGGAAGTAGAGAAACATCTGTATACATACCTTCCAGTTTGCTAGGCCTATAAGGGGTGTGTTCTGGGTACATGTATGAATGGAAACAATCCAATTTGCAGAACCAGAAAGAAACAAAACAAAATTTTTTTAAAAAGAAGATTTGGTAATCTGTGGCAATATACCATGTGCATATTTGGAATATGTATGTTATTGAAATACTAAGAGGAAAAACAAAAGAGGGGGAAAAATGTAAAGAAATAGTGTTTAGTTTCCACTCACGATAGGTAAAACGAGACTCCATGAGCCCAGCTGGGTAAATAGGATAGAGTCTGCTCCTTCCTAGTAACAGCTTTGAAAACCAGAAGATAAAAGTGAAATCACTCCCTCTGCCCCTGGGCTGTGCTCAGCAGGTCCCTGAGGACTCCACTCACCAGGGGCTGGGAAGCTACCCTGGACTCCCTGCTGCTGTAGAGCACCTCTGGTGCAGGGAGGAAGGCAGTCTCCGTGGCCCTGGCTTGCTCTTCATGCTGCTTCACTCAAACCCTCAACAATTTCCCAGTTTGCTCCAGTTTCACTTCCTAGGGGAGCTAGTTTCCAAGAATGCCCTGAAGATAGCCTGACCCTGCTCTGCCCAGTGCCCAAGGACCAGTGGGAGCGAGTGACAGCTGGTTCAGGGCCTTCGCACCCTATGACTTTCATGACTTTCTGCCTCAGTCCACACCTTCGCCACATCCCAGGAAGTAGCTGCTAATCTGTCCAGCTCAGGCTTTTCCTAGAGATCTTGTAGTCTCTTACAGATCTGGTTTAATCCCTAGCACAAGGGAAAAGAAAGAGAGAGAGAGAGAGAAGGAAATGAAAATACCTGAGATGTGGGGGTAGGGAGAGAGAAAGACATATTGCTTACAGGGAACAGTGATATAAATTATGTATTACTTCTCAGTGGAATCCAGACACAAAGCAATTATATATTAAAAGCACTGAAAGAATTCTATATTTCACAGCTCTCAAGAAAAAAAAAATGGTAGGATGGCTGAGATGGCTGAGAGTGTAAAAGCACTCACCATGCAAACCTGACAGCCTTAGTTCAGATCCCAGAGCCCAAGCGGGGGTGGGGGGGGTGGGGGGGGGTGGCGCACACCTGTAGTCCCAGCACTCAGGGAGGCAGAGGCAGGCAGATCCCTGAGTTTGAGGCCAGCCTGGTCTACAAAGTGAGTCCAGGACGGCCAAGAATACACAGACAGAGAAACCCTGTCTCAAAAAACAAAATTCCACCAAATCCCAGAGCCCACAGTGGAAACACAGAACTGACTCCCAAGAGTTGTCCCCTGACCTCCATATCTGTGTACTTACAGACATACATACAAACACACAAATAATGAATAATAATAATAATAACAACAACAACAACAACAAACAGCCTCAAGAAGGATAAAGTATATTTTCAAATAAACCAAAGGTGAGAGGATTTATTATAATTACACATCAAGACCAAAATGTATTAGTAATAGGAAACATGTTAGTAAAAGCAGAATACTAGCTTCCCCCATCTGTCTTATTTTTTAAAGAGTATGTGACTATTTAATACAAAAGAAATTATTGTTATAGTCAGGTGGGGCCCATAATGTATGTGGAAATGAAATATGTGACAATATAGGGTAAAGGTAGTGGTGATAAATGGAATTAAAACGTTGTAAAATTTTTGCAAGTGGGTTCAGTGATACACTCCTGTATTCGTAGCTAGAAGGTTAATGTTCTGAGACCCTGTCTACAAAACAAAGCAAAATTCAGTATTATTGCATTGTGAAGTATAATGTTGTCGGTTTGATGTTCATTTCTGTTGTTTGTGTTCTCTTTAGACAGTCTCATATAGCCAATGCTAGCCAGAAATTTGTTATGTACTCAAGGCCAGCCTTGAACTCTTGAATCCCTGTTCTCTACATCCCAAATGCTAGAATTACAGGAGTGTGCTACCACACCTGGTTTAGTGTTTTATTCTTGGCAAATAGTGCATGTTGTAGACCTGCCAACAAACACAGAAATGCACATACTAGAAAGAGGCATGGTTGAGAAAACTGAGAAAATAAAATCATACAGTAAAAAATTTTCCAATTCTCACACACACACACACACACACACACACACACACACACACACGGAACATAGTAAAGGCAATCACACCAATACTTTCACCTAAGAGGTAGAGTTGATCAAGCTAGAGTAAAAAGCTCAAACCCAACCCAACCTATATTTTGCCTACATGAGATAGTGTTTAAATGTAAAGATGTAAAGAAAATATAAAATATGAGGGGAAATGTATATGTAAGCCATGCATAGCGTACACCCATAACCCTAGCACTTCTGAGGAGGTCAAACCTAGTCTTGTGGCTACAGAGTGGGTTCCAGACCAGGCCGAGTTACATAAGGCGCTGTCTACATCAGCAGCATGCATGCATGTGGCACTGTAAGAAGCTTTCTTATTCACAAAGTAGGTTTCAAAACAACAAGTATTCCCATTTTATAATGATTAAAGACGAACTCCAGAAAGAGAGGGGGAAAACCCACCACAAATTATATGCACCTACTACTAGAATCTTTAAATATGTGAATTAAGAATTGGCAGACCTAAAGAGAGAGAAGTAAGTATAGAAACAGAAATTTTCAGCACTCTCACTGATTGAGAGAAAAAGTATGAACAGTATTGTTAACCCAATTAACATTTATAGATCATTACACTTAAGAACTGCAGAGTGTTCCCAGAGATCAACTGTACTCTGGGATTAAAAATAAGTCTTAATGTGTTTTTAAAGATTAAGCTCCTACAGATTTTAAATCTATCAAAATTAAATGTCTCCACTGAAGACAAAACATTTCAGCATAGTTTAGGCAAAATGAAGTTCAACAATATGTTCAAAATTTCTAAACATGAAGAGCATACTTCTAAGTGTCCCATGAATGAACAGCAAAAACAAAAACAGAGAACCACAAGAGAAATTAGAAGATACCTTAACTGAAGGTATAAAAATGTAAAAAGTGTAAGGTCCTAAAGAGTGGGGCTTATCAGAAGGGTATCAGCTGTATGAGAAGTGTACAGCTTTTTAAAATGCTCTGTTAGGAAGGAAGAGAGGTTTCAGGTCAGTTTTCTAAGTTTCCAGTTAAGAACATAGAAGAGGGCCAGCGAAGGGAGATGCCTATCAGTGCAGAGTGTCTACTGCCCTTCCAGAGGACCCAAGTTCAGTTCCTCTAGGAGGACTAAACGTACACACCAACACATGTGTACACATAAATAAAAATAAAATTAATCTTTAAGAAAAGAAAGAGGCCAATGAGATGGCTCAGTGGGTTAAGGAGCTTGTCCAGCCTGATGAGGTTTACAGGCTACCTTACTTTCTGAAAGGTGCTTTTTGGGCTCAGGAGAGCGTACTCCAGTTACTCTTCATCTGCCTGCACAGAGAGCCTGGTGCCTTGCACAGCACACTGTGGTGTCAGAGTATAGCAGCTATAGACTACATGGCCACTGATAGCCAAGGGCTTTCTGGTGCTGGGCTCTGAGTGAGCATTCTTTCCGTACTGTCAGTCCTATGAGGAGGTGCTAATGTTCTTATCTCTGCAGACAAGAGCGTGGGCTAGAAAACACCTTGTTCAGTGACCACTCAGCTTGTGGCAGAGCCAGAAAGCCAGCATGGTTTGCTCTGCAGTTTTGTCTTCTTTTCTTCATCCATTCATTAATTCACATTCATTCACTCATTCAGAGAGTACATGTGTGTGTCCAAGAGGAAGTCAGAGGCCTCTGAGCTCATCTTTTAAACTACACCCTGCTTTGTCTTCTGTACCTTTATCTGGGAAGAGGCCATAGAATTGGCTTCTGCCCTTACGGGTTTCCAGGATAGCCAGGGCTGGGATTTTGACTCTCTCATCCTCTGGGTTCTGGTGGCAAGTGCCTTTACCATCTCTCTGGCTTTTTACACAAGAATTTTATACAAATTCTTGAAATAAAAGGATAGACCTCTATTCCTGTAACTTTTATTATTATTATTATTTCTTTTTCCTTCTTTCATTCCTTTATTTTCTTCCTTACTTCATCTCTCTTTTTCTGTGTTCAGGGCTGAGTTAAACTTCACACTTAGCCCCTCTAACTTGCTTTTTTTTTTTTTTGCTTAAGAATTATAAAAGTTCATTTTATTTTTATATTTTATCAGCTTACAAATAATTGGGTTTCATTATAGCATTAGCACTTTCAAACAAAAATTTGTCTTTGTTGTTTCTTTCCTATGCCTTCTTCCCCACCTTCTCTCCCTCGCTTGTACCTACACCCCAGTTGCCTACATTCTGCTTTCATGCCACACATGACCTTTCAACCCCCCTTCTTTCTAATGTTTTCTTCCCCTTGGCCTTCAATCTAGTTTCTTGGCATATACTCACCCTTTTTATTAAAATTTATTTTATTGTTTATGTGTATGGGTGTTTTTGCCTGTATATGTCATGTGCATGCCTGGTGCCCGTGGAAGCCAGAACAGGTCTTCTGAACACCTGCATTTAGAGTTACAAGCAGTTGTGAGGCTCCATGAGGATGCTGGGAATTGAACCTGGCTCTTCTACAAGAGCAGCTGTGCTCCTACGGCCAGGTGTAGTGGCACACGCCTTTAATCCCAGCACTCATGAGGCCGAGGCAGGTGGATCTCTGTGAGTTCAAAGTCAGCCCGGTTTATAGAGTGAGTTCCAGGACAGCCAGGGCTGTTACTCAGAGAAATCCTGTCTTGTAAAACAAAACAAAACAAAACAAAACAAAACAAACAAACAAGTTGGGGAACACATACACACATTATAATCTCTGTTTCTATCTATGTATCTATCTATGCATGTATACATGCATGTATGTATGTATCTATGTATATATACATATATGTATCTGTGTATCCATCTATGTATCTATCTATCTCTATCTGTCTAATCTATCTGTATCTGTTTGCTTGACAGTGGTGGTACACATCTTTCATCCCAGCACTGGGGAGGCAGAGGTAGGCGGATTTCTGTGAGTTTGAGGCCAGCCAATGCTACACAAAGAAACCATGTCTTGAAGAAACAAAAGAGCAGCCAGTGCTCTTAAGCCTGAGCCATCTCTCCAGTCCTGAATGCACTCTTTCTTTAGTACTATACTTTGGAGACTTTCCACAACACATGAATATGCACATCTTTAACTTTTCAGTAACTGCTTTTTAGTTAATAATTTACATGTACGAATTGTTTTGTTTTGTTTAGAGACAGGGTCTCACTATGTAGTTCTGGCTGTTCTAGACCTTGCTTTGTAAACCAGGCAGCTCTTGAACTCAGAGATCCACCTGAATCTGCCTCCAAAGTGCTGGGACTAAAGTCATATGCCACAAATTTTGAAGTGTGCACACATTTAGAATGATTCAGTTGAACTGACTAGTGTGTGTTACTTCACAGTTCACCTTTAGTATGTGTATCAATAGTTAAAGTTTACTCTTTTAACAGTTTTTAAGAATGCTAGTCAGGCCGGGCATGGTGCTGCATGCCTGTGATCCCAGCACTCGGGGAGGCAGAGTCAGGGGGATGACTCTGAGTTCGAGGCCAGCCTGGTCTACATAGCAAGTCTAGGACAGCCAGGGCTACACAGAGAAACCCTGTCTTGAAAACCAACCAAACAAAAAATAAAACAAAACAAAACAAAACAAAACTAGTCAGATACGAGACTGCATGTCTTCCCCTCTCCCTACACCATCATCACCCAAATTTTTTAAGTGTAGTGCATTGTTGAAACTGGAGAGATGGCTCAGCAGTTAAGAATTGCTGCTCTTGTAAAGGACCTAGGTTCAGTTCCCAGAACCCTCATGACAGATCACAAACATCTATAATTCCAGTTCTAAGGGGTCCAGGACCGTTTTCTGGCCTTCACAAGCAAAGGCACACGCATAGCGCACATACACACATGTAGCCAGAGCACTCATAAACATGCAGTAAAAGCAATAAACAAATCTCTTAAAAACACAGTGCTTTCTGTGAACTATTGTCACCATGTTCTGCAGCGATCATTCTTTCTTAACATGTGCACAGTAGTCCATTGACTTGCTGTATGTGCTGTGTGTATGTTTTCGTAAGTGTGCATTCACGGGTGTGTGCATGCAGGTGACACTAGCAGCTGGCCTAGGGGGCTGTTACTTGGGGTAACCTGCTTTGTTTGGTTTGGTTTGGTTGGTTGGTTTTGGTTTTGGTTCTTTTGAAATAGGGTTTCTCGGTGTAGCCCTGGTCATCCTAGAACTCTCTTTGCAAACCAGGCTGGCCTTGGATGCAGAAATCTGCCTGCCTCTGGCTCCCGAGTGCTGGGATGAGAGACAGCTGTGCGTGCTAGGAAATGAACCCATCTTTTGGTTCTGAGTTGATCCTTTAATGGCTGAGCCCTCTCTCTGGCCCCTGGTTTTGTTTTTTAATGATGGAATCTCTCACCAGGACCTGGGGCTCACAGATTAAGCTTCTTTGGCTAGCCAGCAAGCCCCAGGGATCCTGCTGCCTCTACCTCCCTAGGGAAAGATCATAGACATGTACCACCATGCCATGTTTTTATGTGCATGCTGGGGATTGAATTTAGATTCACATTCTTGCACAGCAAGCACTTCATGGACTGAACTAGCGCACCAGCACCAGCCCCAGCCTGCTTCATTATATTTAACGAGGTGCTTCTTCTTCTTCTTCTTCTTCTTCTTCTTCTTCTTCTTCTTCTTCT
>NW_026594322.1:193348-195564 GCF_907164565.1 Psammomys obesus | reverse complement strand
TCTTCTTCTTCTTCTTCTTCTTCTTCTTCTTCTTCTTCTTCTTCTTCCTCTTCCTCTTCCTCTTCCTCTTCCTCTTCCTCCTCCTCCTCCTTCTTTATTGTTGTGTTGTAGGCGGTTATTAATATTTACTATTGGTTTATCTTCTGGTAATGCTGCTGTTAATCCTCAGCAGCTGTATAACCAAATCACCACACAGAGACCGGGTTTTTAGTTAACCTAGAACACAATGCTGGGCAATATTTACTCCCTCCTAAACCTCCAAGCCCTCAGTTTCCTAACATTTAGATTTCCCACATTATACTTGCTTTTTGTGAAATCTTAGGTCTAGTTCATGCTCCAAGTCCTCCAAGATCTCTCCTCCAGCTCCACTCTCCTTGCTCTCCTCCTAGCTCTCCTTCTGCCCCTTCTCTTTCCACTCCTTTCCTGCTCTCTAGCTCCTCCCCTCTTTCCTGTCCTCTGGCTCCTCCCATTGCACAACATTGTATCTAGTTGCTTTATTTTGTCCTGTTTACACAAGAGTTGAGACAGGATGCTTATAATGAGTATCACAATTGAATATCCGGATTGAAACCAGAGAGTTGGGGGTGGGGTGGGGGAGAAATCAGTATTTGAATGAACAAGAGTAAGGTGTATGCATTAAAAAAAAAAAAACAACAACAACATTATACCAACATTGTTGAGACAGGGTTTCTCTGTGTATCTTTGGCTGTCCTGGACTCACTTTGTAGACCAGGCTGGCCTCAAACTCACAGAGGTCTGCATGCCTCTGCCTCCCTAGTGCTGGGATTACAGGCATGCACCATTGAGCCTGGCTGACTAGGTGTTTCTTCATGAATATTTAGCAGTATTGTGAAAATGCTACAAATACATTTGACTGACAAAGTACGATGTTTTGAAGAAGCAGGAGGCATAAGATATATGTATAAAGTTTCTATGTGAAAGGCTCAAGTAGGGTTACCAAACTGAGGGGTATATGATTGTGAAGGTTTTAACTTTAATTCTGTGTGTATGGATGTTTTGTTTGCATGTGTGTTTGTGCAGCATTTGCATGCCTGCTGCCTACAGAGACCAAAAGAGGGGATAGGATCCCTTGAAATGGAGTTACCAACAGATATGAGCCACCATGTGGGTGCTGGGAATTAAACTCCAGTCCTTTGGAAGAGTAGCCAGTGCCCTTAAGCACTGAGTCATCTTTCAAGCCCTGGGATACATGCATTTTAAATTTGGTCCTATTTCCAAATTTCCCTCAGAACATTTGCATCAACTCATTCTCTCAGAACAGTGTGTGATGTGCTTGCTACCTTGCATTCCACTGTTCCCAGTCTGAAGTCCTCTCATTAAACTCTCACTGTGCCCCTTCTGCTCCCACTCAGCTCGGGGATTTGAAATGCACTCACTGGAGCTGTTTGAAGATGTGTTGGTGAATTGCCATTCCTTTGGAACTGAGAGCTTAGACGTTTTTAGTAACTAAAGCTGCAAGCTTGTGAGGTACTTAGTTTCAGTTTAGCTTAATGGAAACCTGTTAGTGAGTTTTAAAATAAGGACCAAGACAACTGAAATGGTAAACACAGTCTCTTGGGCCTCAAGAAAGAGGAAATGGCATCTGTGGGTTTGTGTGCTTTGAAGAACCCCTCTTTCCAGGAACAGTCGTGTTGCCTTGAGTTCTTTAGTGACATGTGAGCTGCTGAAGACCAGCCATTCCTAGGGTGGGTGCTTCCTAACACGCAACAGCCCATCAGCCCCTGTGTGGCTCAGGGCAGACAGGTTCCACACACAGAAGTCACACACTGCTGCCAGCCACCATTCGTCAGACAGGCACAATGCTATGCTTTCTATGCATCCACTCACTGAATCCTCACAGTAAGCCTGATTGCCCAAGAGGGGATTGCTATGAGGAATGTTTTAAAGACAAAGACTCTGAGGTTTGGAGAAGACAACTATTTCTCCTCGAGTCATGGAATTAGCCTGCAACTCGGTGGACACTCAAGGTAAGGTGGACTTCAAAGCCCACACCTTCCTCTCCATGGCTTGCTCTAACCATACCCTCATGTTAAGAATGATAAGGAATAGCCTAAATTCTTCTTCTTCTTCTTCTTCTTCTTCTTCTTCTTCTTCTTCTTCTTCTTCTTCTTCTTCTTCTTCTTCTTCTTCTTCTTTCCTTCTCCTTCCTCTTCTTCTTCTTCTTCTTCTTCTTCTTCTTCTTCTTCTTCTTCTTC
>NW_026594322.1:120080-193338 GCF_907164565.1 Psammomys obesus | reverse complement strand
TTCTTCTTCTTCTTCTTCTTCTTCTTCTTCTTCTTCTTCTTCTTCTTTTCCTTCTCCTTCCCCTTCCCCTTCCCCTCCTCCTCCTCCTCCTTCTTCTTCTTTATTTTATTTTATTTTTATTTTGAGTCCTTTACTGTATAGCCCTGACTAGCCTGCAACTCACTGTATAGACCAGGTTGGCCTTGGAACTCAGAGAAATCTGGCTTTCTCTGCCTCTTGGGTGCTAAGATTAAAGCCCTGTACTTCTAATCCTTTTAAAATTATTTATTTAACTTTTTTTCCTACTTACTTTTCACTCCTGAAGACTTGAGACTTTTTAAATTGCTGGGTGGGCAGTGGTGGTGCATGCCTTTAATCCCAGCACTTGGGAAGCAGAGGCAGTCAGAGCTCTACTCTACAGGTCGAGTTTCAGGACAGCCAGGGCCAATCAGAGAAACCTAGTCTCGAAATAACAAAACAAAACAAAAAATTAAATAACCTTTTTTACCCTAAATTATGCTCAGAGACACCTATGCTACTTATACTGTACAAAACCAATCAGAAAACAAATTAATTGTAAGTGCTGGTAGATGCACAGCAGGCGGTAATAATTATCATCACTCACAAAGGTGAGGAAGTTTGTTTCCAATGTACCCTTGCATCATGAGCATCATTTATATGAACTTTTCTCAAGAGCCTTATCTTTAAAATGAGAACCATTTCCTGCTTTGTAGGCACCTCTGAGGAGCCAGGGTACTGCCTGCCTAAGGCTTCTGCAAGGGGCTACACTGAAGGTTGATTATAAACAAGGATAGTACTGGAAGCTCGATGAAGCCAAAAGATATAGTTTTAAAAGAGTTGTTATTAGTTATTATTATTATTAATTATATGTATATGTACTTGCTTGTGAATGCAGATGTCCATAGAGACCAGAGGCATTGGATACCTCTGGATCTGAAGTTACAAGGTGGTTGTAAGCAAACTCAGGCCCGCTAGAAAACTGGTCTAGGATGGATCTTAAACTAAAGCTCATACAAAAGTGTGCTGAACCATGCAGGCGATCCAGTACTGTGCCTGAGGAAAGAGCTGGCACTGTGCAGAGAGGCAGCATCTTTGTTGGTGTTTGTTTTCAGAAGGGGTTTCTCTAACAAGTTCTGGCTGTCCTGGAGCTCATTGTGTAGGCCAAGATGGCCTTGAACTCACAGAGATCACCTGCCGCTGCCTCAGAAATGCTAAGATTAAAGATGTGCACCACCATGCCTGCTGAAAGGCAGCATCTTAACGAGGGAGGCCTGCCCTGACAGAATGGTGCTAACTGGCCAGACATAATGGTTGGTGGTGTTGAGGTAAGGGAGAGAGATGCTTGGCACAGAACAGAAAAATTCGATGGCTCAGGAAATGGGGGCACATAGCATGGAGAAAGACAGAGTTTCTTTTTTCCTTTTTTACTGAAGTTAATTATGAAATGAACTACAGACTTGAAGACAACACTTCATTGATGACAAAAGATGCTTAGATAGGAATGGAATCAAGGGTCACCATCATCTCAGGCACAGAAACACCTTACTTTTTGCAGGATTTCTTAGCGTTACCTGTGGCCAGGCTACCACTCCTTTTGCTTTCACAAGAAAGCCTTTTCCTCTTCATGTCTCTTTGGCCTGCCTTTTGGCCTGTCTCAAGCCACCTTCACAGCTGGAGCTACCACCTGCCACTCTTTCTCCAGGAAAGAAGTTGTGTGGGCAGCCTCTCATAGGTAAGCCACTGTCTCCTAGCAGAGAAGGCTGCAGGGGGCACACCCAACCTCCCATTGGTTCAGTCTGACCATCAGACACTCAGGTCCAGAATCTCTGCTTACATGGCTCTTTCTGCTTACACATGGGAGTCCTCTATGTGACTGAGCATGACTAGGAGAAGAAATGAGGTCATGACAGGACACTTGAGTTTCCTCTCCTAAACAGTGTGTGTGTGTGTGTGTGTGGGGGGGGGTTCTTGGAGACTTTAATTCAAGAGAGCAACATGATCACATTCACATTTTACAAAGACTGCAGTGACTAAAGTGTGCTCTCAAATTATGTTGACTTGGGATCAGTTGCTCTATCTCTCTAAATCTTTACTCTCTCATCTGTAAAGAAGGGATAATGACCCCACAGGCTGATTAAAAATATTAAATGTGATAATATACACAAATCATTTAGTGAATGGTTATCCCAAAGCAAGTGTCTGCCAAAGCAAGTGTCTGCTAGTTAAAAATGGTGTTAATGATAAAGTCAAAGGGGAGAGAAACTGGACACAGGGAAACCAAATGTAGTTAGTCAATAAGAACAGGAGCATGTTCAACTGTGAAGGCGCTCACGCTGAGACACCTGGCTTCTCACTAATGACCAGAGGTATGTTGCTTGCCATAGTGGCCTGGGTAGGCTTCTTCCTGTCCCACTCTGAGGTAGCTTCAGTTGATCATATAGAATAGCCTGCCCATGAGAAGAGGGCCTTCTGTGGTCAATGGCATAAGAATGGCAGGCCTCCTGTGCTGGGACTTCTAAGCCACCTCCCACATAGACTGCAGTGCTGTGATTCTTTTCATAGTACTGTCCCCTTTTGTAAACCAAAAGAGACAAGAGAGTGTCTAAATAAAACCTAATTGGGTCCTTAATCTCACAAAAGCCAGTGCCAGTTCAGTATAGAGAGTAGAAGGGAGCCTGCTCAGAGGGAGGGAGGGAAGTGAGGGAAGAAGAGGAAGGGGGCTAGGAGAGGAGAGAGATGGGACAGAGGCCAGCTGAGTGGGCTTTTTTAGGCAGAGCTGTCACAGCAGGTAGGAAGAAGAGCTGGTGCTCCTGGAAGAAGAATAAAAGCAAAGGTGGAGTGCAGGGAAGGTCCACGGCAAGCTGGGGGCTAGAAGGAGCCTTGAGAGATTGCATCTCAAAGCCCTGGCTATAGTAGGGTAGGAAGGCTAGACTGGAGACATAAGGCCAGGCTGATGGAGTTCTGAGTGCCCAGGGAAGGAGCCTGGGCTTTCTTCTTCTGTGATTTGATGGTTTCTGGAAACAGCCATCAAAAGCTTTTCAGGAATTCAGGCTTGTCTGTCTCTGGCGTCTCCTTCTGGAAGACCAAGGGCCCAGAGTGGCAGCCTGACATTCAATCTCCTTTGCCATTGTTAGGAAGTCAGGGCTGTGGCTGATTTTATTGGTCTGTTTTGCATTTATTATAGTGTGGCTTTTATAGTGTGTTAATTGAAATATTTCCAACTGCCAAAAACAATCACACTCAAAGTGCCTTGTCAGTTCTTTTTCATTGCCAGATAAATGTTTTACAGACACTTACAGGACAGTGGTGACTGGACACACCCACAGGGCATGGTGACTGGACACACCCACACTCCACCTCCTTCATTCAAATGTTAGATTTTTGTTTGATGAAACATTTTACTGTCTGTGTCACTGTTCTTTTCTTACCTTTTTTTTTTTCTTAAAAATAAAACAAAACATAAAACCCAGGTTGGAGAGATGGCTCAGTGGTTAAGAGTCTTTTCTGCTCTTCAGTAAACATGAATTTGGTTCCCATCACCCCTATGGGGTAGCTCACTTGTAAGTCTAGCTCAGGGGTTCCTATGCTGTCTTCTGACTTCCACAGGTTCATGCACACAGGTGACATAATACAAATACTCATACATACACATAAATAAAAATAAATATTAAAAACATCACCTATGAAATCTTGTTCTGTTGACACTAAGCTGATAAATGGTCACAAAATGACATCTTTGTTGTATACCCCAAGCTGGTAAGGTAGCACTCACACACTCTTACAGCAGCCTGGCACAGAGCTAGCTTTCAGGACTTATGCTGAGTGGGCATTAATACCAACTTGCATTCTAGGTAAACCTGACAAGTGCTCCACTGCTTAGCTTAGTGCACAAAAAATAAACAAATGATCCACAAATGTTTATCAGGTTGAATTGAGCATGTTTCTTGTACTAGACAGCTTCTGAGGCAGTACTTGATGAAAAGAGGTTTGGTTGTTGTTTTGTTTGTTTTGTTTTGAGACAGGGTTTCTCTGTGTAATAGCCCTCCCTGTCCTGGATCTCGCTCTGTAGACCAGGCCTCGAACTCAGAGATCTGCCTGTCTCTGCCTTCCAAGTGCTGGGATTAAAGATGTGTGCTACCACTGCCCGACTAGAAAAAAAAAGGTTCATTTTAGCTCGCAGTTCCGGAGAGACTCGGAGCATTGTTTCTCTATTATATCTGCTCAGGTGAGGACCGCACAGCAGAGCCAGCACAGGAGGAAGGATAATGTCTTGAATCAGAAGCAAAGGGAGAAGGAGGTGCCAGGCTTACTCCTTTTATAAACACTCTCTGGGAACTACCACGTTTCAGATTACAACAGTACCTTTATGCCTTCCAAAGGCATGTCCCCAATATCCCAAGGGTTTCCCACCAGAACCCATTAAAGGTTCCATTGCTTTCTAGTACCCAGCCTGGGGCCAGGCCTATAACATGTGAACTTTGGGAAGACAGTCAAATTATATGCTCTTGAAAACATGACATTTAATGTTTTAAAAATGTATTTGTATATGGGTATTTTGCCTGCATGCATGCCTGTGTACGATGTGCTTGGTGCCCTCAGAGGTCAGAGAGGTGGTGGATTCCCTGGAACTAAAGTTACAATTGGTTCTAAGTCTCTGTTGTGGGGACTGGAGTTCACACCCAAGTTCTCTAGAAGAGCAGCCACGTTCTTAACCACTCAGCCATCTCTCCACCACCACTCCAGCCCCTGCATATGACGTTTAACAAACAGAACTGGAGCAAGTTATCATGTCCGTTCTGTACTTTTCACTGATGAGAAGTCTAAAGCCCAAAGAGGAAAACTTTTTCCCAAGGTTATCTTCACCAATGAGGCTGATGGAATTCCTTAATCTATTCTGTAAATTATCTCAATACCTTCTGTGTTTGAGCATTCCAGGTGATGGAATATAGTAATATTCCAACCAAATAAACTCCTACATGAGGCTGGGTGATGATGGTGCAAGCCTTTAAGCACAGCACTTGAAAGGCAGAGGCAGGTGGGTCTGTATGAGTTGGAGGCCAGCCTGTCTACAGAGTGAGTTCCAAGACAACTAGAGCTACATAGAAAACACCACCTCAAAAAAACCAATGTTTTTTTCCCAAATAAACATCTACTCATAGGGGCTTATATGTATTCCAAACAGGTGTTATAAATACAAGATGCTTTTGAAACCCCATATTGCTCCGTTCAGTGCTGAAAGTACAGGTGTATACCACCATGTGTTTGTTTTGCACTTGTTGGTTTGTTTATTTTATTTTATTTTTTGACAGTGTCACTGTGTAGCCCTGGCTGGCCTGGAATTCACCGTGTAGACCAAGCTGGTCTCAAACTCAAAGAGATCCACTTTTCCCTGCCTCCTGAGTGCTGGGATCAAAGGTGCAACTATGCGCTGTGCAAATGAGCGTGTGTGTGTGTGTGTGCGTGTGCGTGCGCGCGCGCCATAGCACTTATGTGCAAGTTAGAGGACAATTTGTAGACTCTTCTCTCCTTCTACCATGGGTGTCTCAGGGATCAAACTCAGGTCACCAGGCTTATGAACAAGTTGCCTTTATCCTCTGAAACATGCTGCTGGCCCACCAATCCTGGGTTTGTGTGGTACTAGGAGGTGAATCCAGGATTTCATACATTGCACTGAGCATTCTACCAACAAAACTACATCCTCAGAGTTTTGCATATACTCTAAAATATTTGCTGAATTAGTTATAAGTAAATTTCCCAGTACTAAGTTTCCTGGGTTACTCTTCATGGGTTAGTTGTGGTCATGCTAAAATAGGGTTGCCTCAGATATAGGACCTCCTTAGTTCTCTAAGCACCCATGCCACTGGAAGGTACAGCATGGTTCTGAGAGTTGGGAAAGCTCAAAGCCCTTTGCTGCAAAGTTCTTGGGCAGAGCCTCCCTAGCACATAATGCATGCTCTCCCTATGCGGTTTCACCTGTGACTTATCTTCTATTTTATTTTCCCTTTAGAGTATCAATGTGACCAGAGGAGCCAGGAAAAGAGTAAGTACTGAGACCACCATTCATTCAACAAGATCTAATGGCATTTTTTTTCCTATGGAAAATATTATCTATATATTTTTAGAAAAGTTGAACAAGATAGAAGAACCTTAAGGTTATGCTTAAGCTACTGCTTAGGATAACCTTTTATTTAACAACCAATGTTATATCCTCCCAGATATTTTTAAGTATATACAAAAGTACACATATTCACTTTTAAATGTAACAGAACAGCATTATTTTATGAACTGTTTTCACATAAATATTTAGGAAATCTTCCATTCCTAATGCACTTTTCTTCTATCATTTAAAATTATTACATAATATTTAACCATATGTCCCTTAAGGCCATGCCATACTGTGTTCATCGTGCCTCACTGTAGAGGAAATACAGCAACATTTCCTCTTTTTCACTATTATGACCAACCTTCTAATGGGCAACCACACGCCTGTCCCTCTGGGCGTGTCTTTGGTTATTTTCTTATTACTTGGGTAAATATATTCACATTGCTCTTTAGAAAGGTTGTACCTCTCCCTGGAATCTCACCTTCCACACTGAATGCTCTTCTTGTTGTTTTCCAGTATTATTGTGGAAGAAAAAGTATTGCTTTGTTCTGAATGTCTTTGATTGTTAGTAAAGATGAACACTTCAAATACCCATGGCCGCTTTGGCAGGATATTTAACTCTAGCAAGCAATGCAGAGCTTCTACCCCTGAGTTTGTTAATTTAAAGAAGCAAAGTACAATACAGTATTTGCTTTAAGAATCATTAAAAAAAAAAAAAGAGTAATTGATGTGGCAGATTGGAAGGTCAAATACTAGTTTGGACAGCAGTGGTTGATGAACAGCTGTCTCTGGCCTCTCCCTGGCTGGCTAAGCGCTTGACGTAAAGTCCTTGGTGAGTGGTATGGACTTCAGCTTCTAGGCTTTATGGAAGGCAAGAGGAAGAGCCAGATCTTCTGCTACCCTGCTGGGGACAAAGGCCCACCACAGTGTTTTGGGTGAGCCCTGATCCCAGGAGAGAGGTGGCCATGATCTTCCAGGCCCTGAGAACCATGGCCTCAGCAGTTCCTCTGGAGTCTTCCATGCACAGTGCTCTGTTGGACATTATGTATTCTGTGCACAATGGACGGGACTTGGTTTCAGTGAGGACCTGGGAATAAAGGGTTCCTGCAGCATCACTTGTGTATCCAAGAAGATTCTCTTGGGGTTTTGTTTAGGATGAAGATTCAGGGACTGATGTAGGAGAAGGCACTGATGACTGGTCCCAATCCAGAGCCACAGTGCGACCCCCGGACCAGCTGGAGTTGACTGATGCAGTGAGTGAGCAGCCTGCTCTCCTCGCTCTTTTTCTTTCCTGCTGCTTCAGAGATGGGCTCTTTCACAGTGCAGATTAAAAGCCTGCACAGAGCTTACAGGGGCCCTGAGGTCCTGAGTCTCAGAGGTGAGGGGCGGGGGGCAGGAGGAAACCCAAGCACACTTTATGCATGACCCTCTTGGTGTTTCTCTCCTTCAGGAGTTAAAGGAAGAGTTTACTCGGATCCTGACAGCCAACAACCCACATGCACCCCAGAATATTGTCAGGTACAGCTTCAAAGTAAGTCATGCCCTCCTGGGCAGGGCCTTGATGTGCTCTGGAAGCAACAGTGACTGAGCACATTGCCAAAGCTTCTGGCTATTTCACAAGTGATCACTTGTAAAATGAGGTCCTTGGCTAGAAATTTACAAGGAGTGTTCCAGGGTTTGGGGATCAGAGGTCAGAAGACAACATTACGGAGCTGCTTCTCTTTCCCCCCTGTGGAGATCTAGGCCATCAAACTGAGGTGGTCAGGTGTGGCAGCAAGCTTAGCCACCTAGCAGGCCCTTTTGAAATTTCGAAATGAATCTCCCTACAAGTCTTGCTAATTGAAAGCCTTCCTATCCCAAGGATTCTTTCCTTGTGGTGCTGGCACTGACTCCAGTAAGCTGAGAGCTTTGCACACACTGATCAAATATTTCACCATGAGCTGTGTCCCAGCTTTTCATTTCCAAGAATGCCTTTCTCATATACAGACACATTCTCCAGCAACACAAGCTGTTGGGTTTTAGAAGCTTAGCTTTTCCTCCAGGCAGAGCCCTGGATAGAGTCCCCTCTGAAAGAGCTGTTGGCCTCACATCCACATAGGATCTTTCCATCTGAGAGCAGTCCTGGCAGGCTCTGGGCACATGGTCCCTTGATGGGATAGGCAGGTAGGTGACTCCCAGGGTAAGCGTGGTGTGAGCAAGTTCTGAGTCAGAGACAACGCTGTTTCAAGCCACTGCAGGGTCAGCGCCCGTAAGGTCTGTACAGAATTCCAGAGGACTTTTGAGCGGAAGCAGAAGTCATACCTCTGTTTCTTATTTCACTTCGGGGCTTTTTTGTTCCATTCCTACTGTGTGCCAGCATCCTATATGAGGTATTTTTACACAGACTATCACAGACAACCCTCATGTTTCTTTGATAGAAAACTATTGTTATCTTCTTTTTTTTGATTCTGCTGTTAAATTACATAAAACAAATGGCAAATGTCACACAACCTGGGTTCAAGGCAAGATGTGAACTAGTTTGTCTGACAACTACCTAGTTTAAAATTGCTTCTTTTAAACAATTTTGCCAGCTGTAGTGGCTCACACCTGTGATTCCAGCACTTGGGAAGCAGAAGCAGGAACATCATTGTAAATCTGAGGCCAGCCTACGATATATCCACATGGCAGACCCTGTTTCGGCAAACAGAGAAAACAAAACATTTTATATACACACAGACACACACACAAACACACTAGTGGGGAGAGTTTTGAATATATAAGAAGAAACCTGTAGTACAAATTTCAAAATATTCAAAAATGGTAGAAAGTAAATGTCCCTCTGTCCCTGTCCTTTTCAGCTTTTTATTTGTTTCATTTTTGAGACAGGGTCTCCCTATACAACCCAAGCTGACCTCAACTCCATGATCCTTGGGTGCCTCAGCTTTGCTGGTTATGGGTTTATACCTGTGTTTTGCCATGCATGACTTCGTCTTAGAGGTGGTTTTGTCAGAGTACGGTTTACATGCCCATAATTCACCCATTTAAAACTTACAAGGACGGCGTGTAGCTTATTCATAAATTATACAACTCTCAACACAATCAATTTCCAGGCTCTTTTTGTCCTCGTTTTATTTCTTAGAGACAGAATCTCATAATCCAAGCTGACTTTGAGCTTGCTGTGTAGCTGAGTATGACCTTGAACTTCTGATCCTCCTGACTTCACTCCTGAGTGCTAAGATTACAGGTGTGTACTTCCATGCCAGGCTTAAAATATCTTTATTTCCCCAGCAGGAGACTCCATACCTCATAGTTGTTACTATTCAACCCTCCATCTCCTCTAGCCTGTGGAAGCACTAAGTTATTTTTGTTTCTAGATTTGCCTATTCTGGACATGTCCGGGGATGGGTCCTATACTTTGTAGTCTTGTGTGTTGGGCATCTTTCATTCAGCATCACATTTCAATTTATCCATGTTATAGCATATGTCAATACTTCATGTCTTCTTATTGGCAAATAATATTTCATTCTATGATATGCTGCATTGTCCTTACCCATCCATCAGTTGAAGAACATTTGAATTGTTTATTCTTTGGGAAATTCTAAGTAATGCTGTTTTCTGTTCAGATTGTGTAGTCAGCCCTTTCACAAAGATGTTGAAGCAAATCCTAATGTATTTCCTAAAAGATACTAATCAAGAGTTTTGCTAATGGTCCTCCTTGGGCAGCTCACTTAGGTTAGAAGGAAACCTGTACTCTCTGAAGTCATGCTACACTGTGGCATACCTTCCTGTCTTGCCATTAGGAAGAGGGTGCCTCTGGGACTCAGTGGCAAGAGCATGACAGGCAGGTGTTGCCTTTCCATTTCAATGTTCTCTTCTTGCCCTTCCTTTGAGTAAACTTCCAGCTGGCTCCCAGGAAACCTCACTTTATGTTTTCAGTATCTCTGGCCTCTTGAAGTTCTCCTACAGTGCCTGTCTCTATTGGTCCTGCAAGGTCTGGTTCTAGGTTCCAAGGCTGCTCCTTTCCACTGATTTGCTAAATAATCTGAATTCTATCCCTACATTGAAAAGGAAGTTCCCAAGTAGCTGTTAAGGACAGAATGGAGGCAAAGTCTTAAAGAAAACTTAATGGGTCATTTATTCTCATGGGGACCTCCGTCATCATCACGCTGTTAGTTTCTGTTTTATTGAGCATTGATACTGAGCACTTATGTGTTAGGCGTTGTGTTAATTGATTACTTTCATTATTGTCAATACTTACACTATCTTGAAAATTGGATGACATTATTTTATCTGATAGAAGAAGAAACTAGGGCCTGGGGGTTTATGATAAGGTCATGGTCATAGTAAGGAGCAGACTTAGGATCTGAGGCCAGTTCTGCCATCAAAGGCCATGCTGCTAACCACTACACCTTTCCATCCCATCCACCTGAATTACTGAGAGGAGAGGCTTCGCAGTGACTTTTTAAGGCAGAGCCTCACAAGCTGTTGTGATAGTGGCCTTCCCAGACTCCCAGGCCAGGGATGTCTGCTAGAGCCAGAGCCTATAGCCTGTTTTGATTTTTTTTTTTTTAATCTCAGGGTGCCATACAAATATAATTATCTTCCACATGATGTGAAATGGTTGAACAGAACTGTTTTAAAAGGAAAGGTGCCTCTGGTCTTCAACTCCATTTTGTGGTTGCTAGGAGTCTAATCAACAAGGAGAGTGCACAGGAACTCTAGATCACAGGTTCTGTGAAAGTAGGAACTGTGTCTGTTCTTGCTCAGCTTTATATCCTGGGCACCTAGGAAATACTTGGCACGTTATAGCTGCTCAAAAATTCCTTGTTAAATGAACAAATACGGTTTCTTGGGCTTGAAGCCCAGTCCTGCTTCTCATCTATGTGACCTGGACAAGTGCCAAACCCAAACTTTCTCTGGATTCTGTGGTCCTCCTGGACAGAAGTAGGAGATTAGAGATTTGGTTGTCTGGGCTATTCTGTCCCCTCTGACATCCACTAACATGGTGTGGCGAGGCTTTGGCAGGTGTACTGGATGATTGTGTCTGACTTGCCCAAGGTCTGAGCGGAGGCAGGTGAACTGGGGTCCCTTGGCATGGATGCAGAGGCCAGGTACCTGAGCCAGTGATCCTTAAGTGTGGACTGCTTCAGGCTTGGAGCAGGGGATATTGAAAAATGAGGCTTTGAGACCAAACATAATGGCTCACACCTTTAATCCCAGTGCTTGAGAGGCAGAGCCAGGCAGCTTTCTGAGTCTGAGGCCAGCCTGACCACATAGAGAGTTCCAGGTCCATGTGGATCTCACATTTTTTAAAAAAGTGATTTTTAAACAAGTCTTTGATGAGAACTTTAAAAAACAAATTATTTTATTTGTCTTTCCTTCTTTAAGCAGAAACACAGTGAAAAACCATGCTAACAAGGGTTACTGCTCCTTTAAGAAGGGCGAAATGCTGGCCTGAGAGTAGCAGTTCTCAACCTGCATGCCTGACCCCTTTGAGGTGGACTGACCTTAGGCATCATCTAAGACCATCAGAAAACACAGATATTACATTACAATTCATAACAGTAGCAAAATCACAGTTATGAAGTAGCAACAAATAATTTATGGTTGTGGGTCACCACAACATGAGGAACTGTATGAAAGGACTGCAGCATTAGGAAGCTGGGGAACCACTGTTTCAGAGAATTAAGGCAGACTACATTCTGACAGCAGACAGAAGGACAGAATGACAGGGATCCCTTTGTGGGATCCCTGGTCTGATTTAGTCCCTTTCTTTCCAGGAAGGCACGTATAAGCCTATTGGTTTTGTGAACCAGCTGGCGGTTCACTTCAGCCAGGTGGGGAACCTGATTCCCAAAGACTCGGATGAAGGACGTCGGCAGCACTACCGTGATGAGCTAGCAGGAGGTAGGACTGTGGGCCAGCCTAACGCTGCAGCCAAGCCTGGCTCTCTGAGGACTCTGTCCCTCCAGAGCTTTGTGGGGCCTCTACTTCCATGATGTCCAACAGCAAGCTGTTTTGGACAGTCCTGAGAGCCCCTCCCCCGAAGTCAGGGAAGGCCCAGGGCATAAGCAGGATCTGAAAGGCAGGAAGAAAATGACCCTCCCTGCTAGAGCCTGAGCAGGTGTGGATCCTGAGCTCATCAGCAACATCTTGTCAAGGCTCCCAGGAATCTGCCAAGGTGGTGACTTCAGATACAGAAATCTTTGAAGAAGACGAAGAACCCAAAGAAGGAGAAACTGAAGCTGGGAGTCAGACAGATATACCTGCTGCAACTGAGGTGGGTGGTTGCTCCTTGTCCCCACTACTCCAGATAAGCTGTGGATGGAGGCTTTCGGGGTGGGAAGTAGAGGCTGCCAATGCTTCAGGCAGCATCCTCTCGCCTGCCCGCATCCTACTTGATCAGGGTGTCCTTCCTGATCTTTGTTTCCAGATGCCTGAAAAAGTGATTGAAGAAGAACTGATGGCTCCTATGCAGCCCAGAGAACGAAAACTAACTAACCAGTTTAACTTCAGTGAAAGAGCATCACAGACCTTCAACAACCGGCTCCGGGTAGATCCCCTTTTACTATGAAGCTCTGTGCTGTACAATGGGAAGGCAGACACAGGCCTGAGATAGGTTCTTGTAGGCCTGAGACTGGCAGATGTAACAGGGAAGACCAGTTTATCTCTCCAAAGAGAACCGCAAGCCATCTAGCCAGTTGGGGGGTGGCTAGAGCCCTCAGACCTCACTGAGAGGCTGACACTTGGGTTAGACTTGAAGAGAGAGTTGAAATCAGGACTGGAGTATGCCAGCGACATGGGGAGTCTTGGAACAATATAACTGAAATTGATGGTCTCTATCAGCTTAGACATGCTAGAATGTTTCCTGACTATGAAGGATCCAGGCTGAGAGAGCCTGGCAGGTTTTAGGTAAGATACACACACACACACACACACACACACACACACACACACGCTCTACAGTAGTACATCTATGATGGAGCGTAGCACCCTGTGTGGTCCTTAGGCTGATGTTGGATAATAGGGTGATACTTAATGGGGAGGATGCAGAGAGCACATTATTAGGGAGAAACCTTCTCTTGTAAGGGACATTAGCCCCAGCACTTGTGGGAGGCTGGCCTCTGTACCCTGTGTCTGGAGACTGGTGACATGTTGGCTTCTTGAAAATCTGTCCATCTTCCACCTGGACCCTTTCTTGATTAAAAACTGGTGAAGTTTTTCTTCACTGCCCTTGCCCTTCAGCTTAGGCTACTGAAGGAGGCCAAAATGGAAGAACAAATGTGGGATCTGAATAATTAAATCTTTCACCAGGCTCTTCTTTGCTTCTGTTACATCCCTTCCTCAGCTCTAACCAAAATGCTACTAAAGATGTACTGTTGGGTTAAGTGAGGGGGTGAAGCCATCCATGGGCCTCGGTTGTCACTGTTCTCTAGGATCGGGAGTGTCAGATGGAGCCTCCACCGAGGACAAACTTTTCAGCCACAGCCAATCAGGTAAGATCCTGGCTCAGCCTGAAAACTGCCCTCATCTGCACTCCAGTACATCCTGGAGCATTCAGCAGCGATAGGCTCCTCTGACAATCTGCCTTGATTATCCTGAGAAGCCAGTCTCTGAACGCTAGGCACATCAACAACAGGTACCCAGCAGTAAGCTCTGCACCAGCCGCATGCCTGTAGGCCAAGGTGGTACATGCTGGAGACATGGCTTCTGGAGTTTCACCTCACAACAAGTGAGAATGCTTGTTCCCAGGAGCTTTAGGGAGCCTATGGCACCCTGTGACTGGCTTTAAAGTATCAAAGTACTTTTGACTGCCTTTACAGCAGCCTTTGGCATTCTTGCAGAACCCCCACCCCCATCCTTCCCCATTAAGCCCTAGTGGCTGGCAGTGCTGACTTGGAGACCTAAGCTCAGGCCCAAGCTCGGCTGGTTCCTCTATGAGATCCTAGGCACAATATGCTTCACTTCTTAATGCTTTTGTTTCTTTCTTTGTCAATAAAGGATGATAAGCTGCCTCACAGAGGTGTTGGAGGTCTCTGAATGAGATAGCAAATGCTGAAGTGCCTTGCGGAGAGGCCTATTGGCCTTCAGGCAAATCTTTAAGTGTAAGGTGTGCCTGTAAGGGTCTGGCCTCCAGGTGGCAGTGACTGCCCAGTCTAGGGAACACTCTGCCAGCTGCTGCATTTGCCCAGCACCAGAGCCTTGCTGCTGCTTCTGCTGCTTGGGCTTGCCTTCAGGTCCAGTTGGCAGAATACTTATTTATTTCCTTCTGATCTTAAGATGTGGACAGTGAAGTAGACAGCCACTACTTGAGCCAAATAGGTTTATCCTGTTTCCATGGAGGCAGACACTTTTTCCATTAATATTGTGTGTGTGTTTGAGTGTGTGTAGGTCAAAGGACAGCTGGCAGGACTCAGGTTTCTTTCCACCATATGGTCCTAGAGATTGAACTCAGGTCATCAGGCTTGGTGGAAAGTGCCTTATCTCCAAACTATCTCACCAGGTTGAGTAAAAAAAAAAATTAAGATTTATTTATTTATTATACAGTGTTCTGCCTGCATATACCAATACACCTGCATGCTAGAGGAGGGTGCCAGATCTCATTATAGATGGTTGTGAGCCACCATGTGGTTGCTGGGAACTGAACTCAGGACCTCTGGAAGAGCAGCCAGTGCTCTTAACCTCTGAGCCATCTCTCCAGCCCATAAGCTTTTGTAAAAACATCTTTAAATTCAGTTTTAGAAGTCTCTAACAAACTGTTGGTTACACAGTTTTCTGCCTGGTGGGGGTGAAACCTAGAACAACATTCATTGATCTCCAGCTTAAGATTCAGACTCTGTGCTAGCTCAGAGGAACCCTGAAAACTCCTTCCTGCCTGTTCCAGGGTGATTAGCACGGAAGACAGACTTTGACCATGTAATTACAATGAGCCAATTGGAGTGTGCTATGGAGACATTTGACGGGGGGTAATATGACCAACTCTTGCAGGCTGACAAGCTGGCAGGAGTGAAATCTGTGCCCTGTGGTGACTCTCCTGTCTTGCTCTCACCCAGTGGGAAATCTATGATGCTTATGTAGATGAGCTTGAGAAACAGGAAAAGACCAAAGAGAAGGAGAAGGCAAAGACTCCAGTGGCTAAGAAACCAGAGAAGATGGCCACGAGGAAACTGACATCTATGGAGTCCCAGGTTTGGCGGGGGAGATCTACAGCTGTCACAGAATGTCTGAGTGGGATCTCGGCTGTGGGTAAACAGAAGCTCAGCTCTTTACAAGGTTTCACAGATACTCAAAGGTTAAGGCTGATATTGATGGGTGATTTTTTTTTTTTACCTTGGGAGAAGATGTGATAGCAGAGAGAATTGTGTCTGGCAGTCCACATCTCTCGAATCCCTATTCTGAGGGTCAGAAGGGTTTGGGAATTGCCGGCCTGAGACAGACTTTCTTGACCAGTTTCTATTGTCTGTATTGCAGGGAAGTTAAGGGTCTGTTCACAGTAGGGGTGTGATCTAGAGATAAGCCACTCTCCTTGAGCCTAGGGTGAAGATGATAAGTTTCTCTGCCCTCAGTCTTCTGTTTAATTATGTCTGATAAAGTGATAGTTAGTTTTGTTGTCAACTTGACAACTAAATCACCTAGGAAGAACTACCTAGGAAGAATGGCCTAGGAAGACTCACCTAGGAAGAAGGCTCAGTGAGGAACTGTGTGGGTCAGATTGGCCTTTGGGAATCTCTTGGGGGAATTGTCTTTTTAAAATGTATTTTAATTTTTTATTTTATGTAATTAGTATGAAGGTGTCAGATCCCTTGGAATTCACATTATAGACAGTTGTGAGCTGCCATGTGGGTGCTGGGAATTGAACCGGGATCCATTTGGAAGAGCAGACAGCGCTCTTAACCACTGAGCCACAGGGAATTGTCTTGATTGCATTAATTGATGAGGGAAGACCCAACCTATTTCAGGTGACACTATTCCCTGGGTTTGAGCGCTGGACTGCATAAAAGTGGAGAGCATGAGCTAAGTATCAGGCATGCATGTATTCATTCTCTCTCCCCGACTGGGATGCGAATAGCTGTCTCAAGTTCCTGCTGCCCTGAGCTGCCTGCTATGATGTATTGTAACCTGGAATTTTGAGCTAAACTAAACCATTATTCCCCTAAGTTGCCTTTGCCAGGGTATTTTTATCATAGCAGCAGAAGTGAAACCAGGTCAGTGAGCCTTCAGGGCCATGCTCCAGTCCAAACCTAATCCTAGACACTGTCAACATCAGGTCAATGGATGTAGCCACCTTGAGTTGGAGCCAAGTGTGCGTTTCAGAAAGACCTTGGTTGTGGGCTTAGAGCAGTGCAGCCAGCAGGAGTGTGGGGTCAGCACAGAGCAGTGATTGAGCCGTAGAGTGATGGCATGGAGGAGACCAGCACAGGAGATTCTGGAGAACCTCGTTTATTCCCACAGCAGAGAAATATCTGGGTCAGGAGATGGAGTCCCAGAGCGGAGATCCTATGGGTGTAGCCTGCTTTGGAAGGAGGGTCACAGAAGCTAGAGGCTGGTTTCAGCACTTTGGAGAGCGCTCAGGGCGCCTCTCGGGATGGCAGTTCTGCTCCTCTCCAACCATACTAAAACCCAGCTCAGTTAAAAGAAGTTGTTTCTGTATCTCAGGTGTGCCCACTTCCGCTTAGTTCTGTTCCATGATCCTGATGTCACATTTGAAGGGATGTTGATGACCAAGAGACACTATCTTTCCGTTTTGTTTTTGAGTCACTAACCAAGCTGCATGATGGTGGACAAGCTGAGTTCCTCAGTCCGTGAGTGGCATAGAATCCCCACCTTGAGGGCTGTGAGGATCCTTGTTTCCCTTGCACCCTTCCTCAGAGGAAGGGGATGTCAGAGGAGGTTCTGGTCTGGGTTAGGGTCAATGTGAAGATCTGTGAGGGTTTGGGCTATTGGCTCTGCTCGAACCCACAATGGCAGAAACCCCAACTGGAATGATTAAGACCCAGAAACCAGGAGGAGACTATGGCTGAAACGGAAAACTTTCCTGAGGCTAAAGTCTGCCAAAGCTGATGCCTAGCGTTCCCCATAACTCTGGGTTCTTCCAGCTTTGCTAACATGGAGAACAGAGGGATAGGCAGATTCTTACCTGCTTTCTCCAGGGAGTACCTTGGTAATAAACCTCTCCCCAAAGGAGGTGAGTTGTAGCTGGGAATGCCAGCACTGAGCCGGGCTGTCTGTAGACTAGAGAACGGCAGGAGCATCTCTTTTTGCCCAGGCCTAGAGCGTGAGCACAGGAGCATCATTTCCTCAGAGACCTCAGTCTACTTAGGTTGGTAAAAACCTCAGGTGTGGGCAGCGAGAAAAGTGTAAGTTCATGAGACCCTACGGGAAGGTCTCCAGTAATGGACCTCAGGTCTCAAGCTCATCAGCAGTTTGGCTGAATACACTGAAAGGAAGATTTGGCAGGCGTAAGGAAACAAACGGGATCAGAAGCCACAGTTCAGTCAGAGCCCATAAAGAGATGTGGCTACTCCAATAGCACAGCACCTAGAACAATGGAAGTAATAACCCACTGTCCTCTCCTCTGACCATAGCTAGGGTCCTGTGCCTTCAGGACAAAGATAGTGTAGTCAGACTGAGCAGGAACTAGCTTCCAGCCTGGCCTTGATAAAATGAGCTGGAGTTTTCTGAAGCCTCAGCTCCCCCAGGTGTAAAGCCATCTTAATGACATCATATTTGCTAGGTTGTTGAACAAACCTGAGATAGTGTGTGTGCAGCACCAGCATTATTACAGTTAGTAGCATGCCACACCAGGGCTGCGGGAGCTTGGAAGAGAAGGAAGTGCTGCTGGGAGGAAATGAGGTACTGCCTTGTATAATAAAAGGGGTTACCTGTGGCAAGAGAAGAGAGTTCAGATTGCAGGCAGACAAGCCAGGGAAGTGGGGTCAGTTAACTGACTCTCCATCCACAGTAAGCCCTGCCTCTCACAGGTCTTGCCTGGGAGCTATAAAAGGAGGGGATTATGCTTTGGGTCAAGAAGTGAAAGAACTGTGTGAGAACCGGTAGATCTGAGCACTGTACTTACAGACTCCAACGTTTGCCCTCCTTGCCCAGTTTTCTGAGATAGAGTCAGTCTGGAGTGTCTTGAGGGACCCTCTGGGAGCCATTTCCCAGAGGCCAATGTGAGCGCCTCTACCTGTAAGCTGTGCTTCTTTTGAACACATGGCCACCAGGATGAGCTAAACCCACATAGGTGTGACTGTATTTCCTCCCCACAGCAGTCTCTGAGGGAGATGCTGTCCATCCAGCCTCCCTTTGTCACATGACTCTATGACTCAGAGAATTCAAGTACCTGGCTCAGGGTTGCTTCCAGCTCCTTCCTGCTTAGTGGACTAGGAAAGAAATACACACATATCTGTGTGATCTAGAACCTAGTTTCTTTTTAAGTTTTCAAAATAGATTTTATTTATTTAATTTGTGGGAGGAGTGTCTCACAGGAGCCAAGCATGTGTAGAAGTCAGAAGATAATTTGTGGGAATCCTTTCTCTCCTTCCACAATGTGAATCCCGGGGACGAACTCAGGTGCTTGGGTTCTACCCACTGAGCAACCTTGCCAGGCCTAGAACCGAGTCTTTCAATCACAGCCCAACGTGGCCTCTCCCAGGAGTACTAATCTCAAGAATGACATGTTCAACTCATGGATCCTTCTGGACGCCCACATAGCTTATTCCCTCTAGCCACTCACCCCAAACTCTTTGCACTTTTCTTTTCTAGAGTTTATTTTTTATTATTTTTAATTGTGTGTATGTGGGTAGATGGGTTATGTGCACATGAATGAGGTGCCTTTGGAGTCCCAAAATCACGAATTGCTCTGGAGCTGGAGTTAGAGGCTTTTGTGTGCTGGGGAAGGGACTCCAGTCCTCTGCAAGAGCAGTAAGGGCTCTTAACTGCTGAACCATCTCTCCAGCCCCTTCCTGTGCTTTTCTTGAAACCCTGAACTTCTTGCTTCTCCAATAACCTGCGAAGTGGTTTATTTTATGGGCTTGTGGAAGCTGCTTTTTCATTCAGGTGTTGTTTTCTAGGGTAGAACTTGCTGCTTTGTCTGTGGTCTGAGAAGGGCCTCTGGTTAGCAGGCCCAGTTTGGCCTTGCATTCCACATTCAGCTCATCTCTACCCATCTAGGCCTCTGTGACTCCCTAACCCTGAAACTAAGTAAGGAGTTTGGGCCAGGAGATCCCTGAGGCCTTGTGTGGGGATCTGTTGCTCCCTGGTGTGAGAAAGCCTCTGCCACCACCAACGCCTCTAACAGGGCCTTGAGTGCTCTGCCTCCAATGCCTCCCTGGTCTCTGTTCAATGCCTTTTCTTGAGCTCAGAGAGGTACCTTTTCCAAAACAGACTCCAGATGGAAGAGTGAGAGGCAGCTTTACCCAGGGCCCAATACATCCACTCTGCCCCCTGTGCACCTGTAAGGGAAGGGCTCCTAGCATGTGGTGTCTGTGTAGGGTATATTTGGCTGTGAACCACTTCTGAGCCATAGGTAACCACAGGGTCATATGACCTTCACAGGCACTAACTGATAAAGACATGTGCCTTTCCATATCTCACAGAGTGATGACATCACCAAAGTGTCCCAGGCTGCTAAAATTGTAGAGCGCATGGTCAACCAAAATACGTATGATGATGTTGCTCAAGGTAAGACCTAAGAGGATAGTAGATATCATCATTTTTAGGTGTGTGTGTGTGTGTGTACATGCGTGTGCTAGCATATGTAAGTGTTCTTCCTTGTCTGAATGTACACTACATGTGTGCCATGCCCACAGAGGCCAAAAGAGGACATAAATCTCTTATAACTGGTGTTATAGACACTTGTGAGCTTATGGGTACTGGGATCCAAACTCAGATCCTTTGCAAGTGCTCTTAACTGCTGAGCCAACTTGCCAGTCCTGACAATAGTATTTAATATTCTTCACAAAAGACGAACATTTGAGTGTTCCATGCTAAATCCTATAGTAAAAGGGAAAAAATAAAACCACAACAAAACCAAAACCAACCACCTCACTTCCTCCTCTGGGTGCCACTGAAAAAATAAGACTTACGCAAGTCCATCATGAGTGGTGGTGTGAAAACAGTGGGCACAATGACATGATCTGGCATGTAGCAAAAATGAGCTGCAATGAATAGCAATGTGGTGTCACCTTCCCAGCAGTCCTGGGGAGCAGGCAGAGCAGGAATGATTACTCTGACTTTGCATATGTGCCTCAGAGGCTAATGCTGCCTGAGTCTTGAGTAGCAAAGAGAAGGCAGATTTAGGTCTTGAGCTTGTGCCCTAGTCTTCACCCAGTTGGCTTGAAGATGCTGACACAAGAATTCATGGGAGAGGAACTTCTCTGGAGGCCCCTCCCCCAAGAAGAAAAAAATAGGTGGTGGTACACACCTGTGATTCCAGCACTGGGGAGGCAGAGACCTCCCCAGTGAGTTTGGGGCCAGCCTGGGCTATAGAGTGAATTCCAGGACAGTGGGGCTACACAGAGAGACCCTGTCTTGAAAAACAAAACAAAACAAACGAGCAAACAAAATAACAACAAAAAAGGAGAAGGAGTAGGAGGAAAAGAAAAATAAACCTGAGGTGCACAGAAAAGGCAAAGGATGGCCTCAGGGAGCACTCGGTGCCAGGGACATGCAGGCTCTGTTGAGATGGTGCAGAGGGAGGCTGTACTCAGCAGAGCATGGCATGAGCAGTGACTTTGTGGCAAACATTGGTAGGGATCGACACTGGGGGCAGGGCGAGCAGCAGGCTCAAGGGCCCAAACAGGAGCTCTTGGGATATGGTGAGAATTCAGGCTGAAGAAGCGGTTAAGGGCCTTCTCTCTAGACAGCTGCTCTGCTTTGCCAGGCAGAGCAAAGCCCAGTGAGAGCAGAGCAAAGGAGGGTGTGATTGGGCAGAATTCAGGGACAGAGGTGAAGGTATGGGATGGAACAGACTTCTCCATGCCTTGTCAGGTTGTAGCATAGCGAATGGAACAAGGGCGAGCTGTGATAGTGGAAGAACAAGCACCAAAAGCTCACTGGGAAAGGGCTTTGTGCCAGGCATTGTGGGGTACATGTAGCCATAGCATTTTATGTTTTCTGAGCAGCTCTGCGTGACACGGAGAGCATTGTCATCCCATTTTACAGATGAGAAACCAAGCTAATATGCTACTACTTGAACAAAATCACAGGCTGTGGGAGTTGTGAGTGGTGGAGCCAGAACTGGAACACAGTCCCCTTGGTAGATCTTTTGACGGACTGCTTTACCATGAGGCTACAGCCACGAGCTGGAGGGGGCATTTCAATGAGCAGACTCAACAGATCTATGTAGCAACTAGTTAGTGATGAGGCGAGCAGGGAAACTGATTCAGAAATGCCTCAATCCTGGGGGCCTGGGAAATTGTGGTATCTCTGACAGTGCTAAGGAAATGGAATACTTCCCGTGGTGTGAGCAGCACATTCCCAAGTGACTTGTATTTCCCTAAGAGCTTGTGCATTTATGTGGAGCAGCCACCTCCAGAACTGCCAATGCCATGCTGCTGGCTGGTTTTCTTTGCTGACAGCCTAGGGTCCTTCTTGGTGACTTGATGCTCATTGCTCACCCATGGGACACAGAAACTAAGGCTCTGAGACCAGCAGGCCAAACGAGCCCCCTCATTATTGTTCAGGCTGAAAACAACCTTGAGCTTTTCAAAGCTGTCAAAGTGCACAGCAGCTGTGAATGGATTTGTCACTCACACAGCTTTGCTTCCTGAGACCCAGTCTCTGCCAGTGGCCCACCACAAGGCGCAATTAATACCCATGGAGAAATTGGCCTTGTGAACCGCTTTTATTTACAAGAACACAGTCACATTAAAATGCATTGAACTTTGATTTTTTTTTTTAATTGTACAGTGTTTTCCCTTTGGGAAAGTGTAATCATGAAAAAGAAATAAAAATAAAGAAGCGTTACCAATTAATCCTCACACTGAAATGAGGGATTTTCAAAGTTCCCCCATGCTCAAGAATCTTGATGTGATTAAGGCTCACACCTTTCTGACCACTCAAAAAAATTTTTTTCCCAAGAGAGTTTTGAAGTTAGGATGCAATCCTACAGCCTCAAGGTATGGAACATTGTGGGCAGGGCTGGGCAATGACTGGGCAGACTGTAGAATTAGAGAGCTCTTTCTGATTTGCCATCTCACCAGAAAGAAGACAGACCATTTCTTGACTGTTGCTTTATTTCCTTGAGCTCCTTGAAAGGATGTTGGCACAGTGTCCTGGAGGCACAAGGGTGGATATAACGTTGCCCTACTCTCTAGGAAGGAGCTGTGTGGCATGGAAGTCAGGCAAAAAGACTGACAGATGTCTCAGTAGAGGAGAGGCAGGGTTGGACTAGAAAAGAAATTAACTCTACTCAAAAGAGCCATGTATGCAGGTATGGTGGCTCATGCCTGAATTTGCAGCATTCAGGTGGCTGAGACAGGAGGGTTGCCGTGAGTTACAGACCAGCCTGGGCAATGTAGTGGGAAAAAATAGAACTAGCTACTTAGAAGACTGAGGCTGGAAGATCACTTGAGCCCAGACATTCCAGTCCAGCTTGGGTAATATTAGGTTCCAGGCCCTCTAGCTACCACATGCAAATTCTTCTTCTCCTCCCTCCCTTCCTCCCTCCCTCCCTCTCTTCCTCTCTCTCTCTGTCTCTCTCTGTCTCTCTCTCCTTCCCTGCCACCAAAATTAGGTCACACTCCTCTGCAACTCTCTCCTGACAGAGTTGATAAGCAACACTTGAAAGTGAGACTCCATTCTCTAAGAAAGAAAAGGAAAATGAAGATCCTATAAAAGAAAAGAATGTTGACTAAAATAAAATAAAGAACAAGTAGGAGTCAGCCAGGCAGAGTAAGGCATTCTAGACATGGAAAAGCTCGGAAGAAACACAAGGACAGCTGTTAAGAGACGAAGTGGAGGTGGTAGTGAGGAGCCTTGATCTGACCATAGAACCTAGTTCAAAGAGAGCCACTGAGAAGATTCAGGGGCATGGGGAGGGCCGTGTGCTGGAGAGAGTTTGCTCTTGCTCTGCTAGCCCTGAAGGGCATGGGCTGAAGAAGAGGTATGGGGGTGGGGAGGTTAGGAAGACCAGCTTGAAGAATATAATAGGCAGGTAATGGCTTTGGGGATATTAATCTAGGTAGTAGCAATGAGTTTTAAAAAGATGGATATAGGGCTGGGCGTGGTGGTGCTCACCTTTAATCTCAGCACTTGGGAGGAAGAGGCAGGCAGATTTCTGTGAGTTAGAGGCCAGCCTGGTCTATAAAGCAAGTCTAGGATAGCCAGGGCCACGCAAAGAAATCTGTCTCAAAAAACAAAAACAAAAAACAAGAAAAAGGATTTTAAAAGACAGGAGGAAAATAGAAAATATAAGAAAAGATAGATGCAGGCAGTAGTGGCACGTGCCTGAATCCCAGCACTTGGGAGGCAGAGGCAGGAAGACCTCAGTGAGTTCGAGGACAGCCTGGTCTACAAAAGGACACCAGGACAGCCAGGGATACATGGAGAAATCTATCTCAAAACACCCCCCCCCCAAGGAAAAGAAAGAAAGAAAAGAAAAGGTAGAAAGAAATCAGCCAAAGATTCCTAAGCTTTCTAGTTTAGGTAAATGGAAAGGTGAGGCTTCTGGCTAACTTAGCAAAAAATGAAGGCAGTGATGATTTTAAGGAGGAAGCTGAGTTTTGGGAACCCATGGCTAAGTGTCCAGGTGGCTGCCTTACAATGAGGTTTGGAAATGAGTATAAAGTTGGGCTGTATTTTAGGGATCTAAGTGGCAGAATGAATAAAATTATTAATCAATTAGTTTTATTAACTATAAATTAACTATAAATGTAACTATAAATATTATAACTACAAAACTATTAACCAATTAATTAATTAATGGAACTATTAATCAAGAGATTAGGCCTTTTAAAGCCTAACCCTTGTCATCTGGTTGCTCTCAACTGAGCTTCCAAAGCACTGAGGAAGCTTGCAAGGGTGAGGGATGCAAAGCGGGATTCTGTGCACTCTGGATGCTTTACTGTAATTTCCCCCAACAACTAATATACATAGAGAACTTATGTGTCTGGCACTTTTCTAGACACTTTGCATATATTAAATCCAATCTGTATTTTCACGATAGTCCTTTGAAATAGGTACTATTACTATTTCCAGCTCCAAACACAAAGAGGTTCATTGTATTGCCCAAAGAGGTAACAATTTGCTTCAAAGTGTCAGTCCCTATCTGACTGTGTCTATTTGTGTTTAAGATTTTAAGTACTATGAGGATGCTGCTGATGAATACAGGGACCAGGAGGGTACGCTGCTTCCTCTCTGGAAATTTCAAAATGACAAAGCCAAGCGCCTGGCTGTCACTGCCCTCTGCTGGTGAGTACAGCTATTGCAGCAAACCTTGGCCCCATCAAAACCCGAGCCCTAAGATAAGACTATTGCACTTTACACCCAATGAGACATCGGCACAGTGGGGGATAGGACCTGGATTCTTATTGGCTCTCAGGGCCATCTAATGTCTACCATTGGTAAGAATCTGAGCTGGACAGTGGATGTCTGCAGGGCACTTGGTCACCCGTGCTCACAGGAAAGTTCATGTCCATGGGAGGGTGCTGTCTGTTTCCTGTGTCAATGAGTTCACATTTCTTTTGCAGGAATCCAAAGTACAGGGATCTTTTTGCAGTGGGACATGGCTCCTGTAAGTGCTGTACTTATTCATTTGTTGGCTCATGCAAACATCAGACACTAGGTTCCTAGTCTGTTCAGAGCTTTTTGCCAGGGGTGAGAAATACAAAGATGACCAGGATGTAGTCAGTGGCCCTCCGAAAGAGCTTGCAGGCTAATGCAGTGGCTCTTGACCTTCCTAGTGCTGCGACCCTTTAATATAGTTCCTTGTGTGTGGTGACCCCCACCCATAAAATTACTTTTGTTCTTACTGCATAACTGTAATTTTGCTACTGCTATAAACTGTAATGTAACCATCGTGTTTACCAAGGTGCTAGGTGATCCCTATGAAAGGGTCATTTGACCCTCAAAGGAGTCACAACTCACAGGTCGAGAACCACTGGTCTAATGGGAACACGCACTCTCATTTGGGCAACTTGTATTGGTCAAAAGAATAGAGCTGAACATGTCAATTGAAACTCAAAGAACAAAGGGGAAAACTTTGTAGCACAGGGACCAGAACAGGCTGAGTCTGCAGGCAGGCCACCCCTCAAAGCACATTTCAAAAAGGAAACCACTGAGGGGATTCTAGAAGAGCAGGGACAGGTTCAGTACAGGAAGGACAGCAGGCCTGAGACTGAGGCTGGGGGGCCAGGTGTGGGTGTGCCAAGGAGAAATGGAGAGAAGTTAGCCACTCGGGGAGTAGGATGGATTCCCTCCCTGCCCCTCACCTGGCCTTCCTGACCTTGCCTGAGGCAGGGCAGAGGTGAGCAAAGGCAAGTACTTGAAGTTTATTTTTCTGTTCCTGAGCCACTGGAGAGCACAGTTATCTGTGCTTCTGGTCCTGCCAGGACATGCTCAAGGTGGGCGGTGGCACATGCTGATAACTGTGTCCAGGCAACTTGCTGTTCCTTCACGTTACTCAGGCCAACCAGAAGCACCCACCACCGAGCTGGATGGTCCCTGTTCTTAGTGGGAAGGGTCCTACAGGGCAAGCCAGGCACCACTCCCTAACGCTGACAGCTTGTTCTTTGGCTGGGAGAATTCACTTCTGTGAACAGAAAAACCTTTCCTTTCTCCAAGCTGCTGCTGGCTGGCAGGCATACAAGCTCCTGGTCACTGCCCCTTAGATTAGCAATTCATTCTTTGACCAGGGTAGGGATTCAGGAGAGGGGGTCAGGGAGAAGTTGGTGTTTGTCATTCCTGTCAGGGAGGAGGCCTTGGAGCTGCTCCCAGTCCTGTGGTCTGGGCTGCCTTTGAGGATGCCCTAAATGCCTGCTTTGTGTCCCTACTCCTGAGGGTGGGCTGCTGCCAAATGGGAAGCACCCTCCCCTCTGGCAGGGAACTAGCACATTCCTCCCCCTCTGCTGCAGCTACTGGGCCTGGCATAGAGCCTAAGGTTGGGTAGGCCCTCCCAGGAGTGGGTGTGGAAACCCACGTGAGTCCCATGCTCTCTGCTTGCAACTGAGGTGAGAGTGTGGGATCCTCTGCAGAAGGTGGGAGGAGAAACTCCATAAGTCCTTGCCCATCTTCTAGCCAAGGTCAGATGCAAGGTCATATGGAGGCCATCCATGGGAGGTGGCCTTAGTCAGGAAAGTTAATACCTTCCATGAGGGAATGGCCTCAAGTTGACAGGCTCACTGCCCTCCTCTGGGCAAGCATTCACCCAGGAAATGTTTCTTTGTCTTTCATCTCACACAGCCCCAGTAGCACCCACGGGCAGCTATAGTCCTCCCCTGGAGGACTATCTCTTCTCAATATCTCCATCTCAGTACCATCAGGAAGCCTGGTATTCACACACAAGGCTGATTGTTGCTGCTTTCTTGTTCCTGTCTATTGCACAGCAGATCCCTAAGCAGAGCAAGGGAGATAGGGAATCTCTACAGAAGCCAGTGGCAGGGGCAGTGCTGTTCACTGCTGTCACTGGCACAAGAGTTACTGGCCAGCTGTGGGCCTGAGCAGGGCCAGCTGAGCATTGGCTCCTGAGATCACCTGAGGCATCCTAGGTTCTTAGACTCCCCAGAAGGAAAAGCGCAAGGTGAGGCAGCACCTGGTTGTGGACAGGGTCGTTGTGAGAAACAGCTTGTCTCACCAGTTTCTAGCACAATCTTTGAAAGTTCCCAAATACCAAACCCCCAGGGAGAAAAAAAACTGGCTGAAGACAAACACTGAATGAGAATTCAGGTTTACTGGTGAGTTTAATCCCATCAGGTGCAGACCAGGCCTCTTAAGCTTTCTTTTCCCCCTAAAATTCCTAGATGTTTATTCTGGGACTCAGCCACAGAAAAATTAGGTAGTGTCTTAGTTACAGTCACTACTGCTGTGAGAACCAGGACTAAAGCAACTGCGGAGGAAAGGGTTTATTTGGCTTAGGCTTCTGCATCACAGTTCCTCACCAAAGGAAGTCAGCACAGGAACTCAAGCAGGGCAGGAACCTGCAGGCAGGAGCTGGTGCAGAGGCCATGGAGGGTGCTGCTTACTGACTTGTTTCCCATAGCTCGCTCAACCTGCTTTTCTATCGAATCCAGGACCACCTGCTCAGGGGACGCACAGCCCACAGTGGGCTGGCCCTCCTCTACCAATCACTAGTTAAGAAAATGCCCTACAGGCTTGCCTGTAGCCCATCTTATGAAGACATTTTCTTAGTTGAGGTTCCTCCTCTCAGATGCTTTAGCTTGTGTCAAGCTGACATAGACTATGCAGCACAGGTGAGACAGGCAGACATATTCTGGGGCCTGCCACATCCTTAGCACAGTTCCTGGGGCTAGATACAGAGAGAAGAGGAAGCCAGGTGCTAGTGCCTTAGACCTTTAATCCCAGAACTTGGGAAGCAGAAGCAAACAGATCACTGAGAATTCAAGGCCAGCCTGGTCTAAAGAGCAAGTTCCAGGAGAGCCAAGGCTATACAGAGAGGCACTGTCTGAAAAAGACAAGAAGAAGGAGAGGAGGAAGAGGAAGAAGAGGAAGAGGAGAAAAGAAAATATAAGCAGCAAACCCGCATCTCTTTTCCCACCACAGCTTCTGGTAGTAGCAGCCTGCTAGGATGTTGAGAGTGCAGAGACAGGGGTGTCCTATAGGTCAGGCTCCATATTTCCAGCACAGGGAGAAAGAGGCTGTCAGCAGGTGAAAGAAGGCAGAGGGATATTGGAAGACAAAAGGAGTCAATTCAGGAAGAGATGGTCTTGGAACAGCTGGGATGTGACTGTGCCAGCCTGTGATACCGAAGGGGTCCGTTCCAGATCATTAGCCAGCTCATAGCAGGGAAATGGAGACTCTGCATGGTCTTTCAGGGATGGCAGAGTAGATTCTAGAAAATCTCTGTGCTCCCAAGGCTATCCCATAGGAGATGTGGCAGGAAGGGCAAAGGAGCTGCCTGGCCTCTAGCCCAGCCTTTCTCTGGGGCAGCACCTCAAAAGAGAACAATAGCAGCCCTAAATTCTGAGCACTAAACTCACTCCAGCTCTGTCCCTTGAACTTGCCCTGGCCAGAGAGAATTTAAATCTTTCCCAATCATTTATTTGTCAGCTTCACTAATTAAGCAGTGTTAATTTCATTTACTGAAAATGGAAATTCATCCACCTCATTTCTCCCTGTTCATCCTCCACACACAAAATCCATCACTCCTTAGCTTCAGGCTGTGTAAAATTTACAGGACTAATTATGTTGTCAGGTCTCTTTGCAAATACAGTCCATAAAGGCCACTGTGCTTGTGGGCTTGCAGCGCAAGGGCATTCTGTTGTTAGTTTAATTACTGGTTAGTTATTTAGGTTCTCAAATGTTTGCCTCGTTTTCCCTAAATCAAATTAAATGTCCCATTCGATGTATTCTGTCTCCAAGGACTTGCTCTTATTTCCCACACTATTTAAATACAACTCCCAATCTGACAAGGGTGCCTAGGAAAACTCTGTTGAGAGCCTGAGCCCATCTTGGCTGATGCCTCTGGCCATGACTGAGGTTTGGAACTCTCTGGGGGGCAAGACCCTTTTTTTTTTTCCAAGCCAGCCTTGGGCTGGTCCCCTGCCTATGGAAATTGCAGAAATCCCAACACAAGGGGGCATTTCTCTTCCAAGTTGGCAGAGCCAGAGGTAGGAAAGGGAGAGAGAGCTTCACTATTAGAAGAGCAGAGGACCTCTGTGCCCATCCTGTGACTTCATAACTGCTTCTCTATCACCCCAGGAGAAAGTGTCACTGCTCTGCCTCCTAAAATTAGAGTTTGGGCCGCCCTTCCCTGAACCCTCCTCATGTTTGGTTCCTGTTGCTGCAGCAGCAAGCCACTACAAACACAATGGCTTAAGCAGCACATTTCTTCTGAGTTCTGGAGACAGAATCTCAAGATGGACTACACTGAGTTAAAATCAGGTGTCAGCAGGGCTGTGTTCCCTCTGGAGTCCCTCCAGGGAGCACCTGTTTCTTCTTCTGTTTCCAGCTTCTAGTGGCAGCCTGCATTCCATGGCTTGTGGCCCTCTTCCAGCCAGCAACCGCATCATCCTGACATCGGCTTCTGCCGTCACGTCTGATTCTCTGACTCACTTGCCTCCTTCTTTCCCTTATAAGAACTCTTACCATTACATCAAATCCACCCGGGTAATCCAAGATAATCTCCCCATCTCAAGGTCTTTAACTTAATCACATCTGCAAAGTCCCTTTTGCCATACAAAGTGAAATATTTATAGGATCTAGGGATTAGGATGTGGACATTTGTGGGGGTCATTATTCTGCCTATTCCACGCCCCCTCCAAGTGTCTCTTGCATGACTTAATAAGGGAGTCATCAAACAGCTGCTGCCTTGGAACCAGTCCTAGGCTGGCCTCAGTTAGGATGCCACAGTGTGAGAAGAAGCCTGCTAGCTATGGCTGGCACGGTACCTTGTCTCTCCGGTCAGCATCTATGTCCTGCTGACCGCTGACCTGGCTCAAGCTCTGTGCCCCAACATGCCCTCCACCTGCCTTGCTCTCCTTAAGTCCTGACTAGTCAGTCCTTCTGCAGTCAGGATGCTCTACAGTGCCCACCCCCATAATTGAAAACCGCACCAGACAGGACTGGCAGTTGTGGGTGTGAGGCCCCATGACAGATTCCAGTTAAGAAGACGTTGATTGGGCTGGAGAGATGGCTCAGTGGTTAAGAGCACTGTCAGCTCTTCCAAAGGACGTGGGTTCAATTCCCAGCACCCACATGGCAGCTTACAACTGTCTGTAATGCCCATTCCAAGAGACCTAATACCATCACGCTAATGTACATAAAATAAAGATAAATAAATATAAAAAAAAGAAGATGTTGATCTAGCTTGCTCATTAGCAGAAGCTGAGGACAGAGCTTTGGTCTACGGTAGAATTAAGACATGTACATGAAGCCAGACCTAGTGGTCTAGACATGTAATTCCAGCTACTCCGGAGGCTGAAGCAGGATTGCAAGTTCATGGCCTGCTTGGGCTACAGAATAAGTTCAAGGCTAGCCAGGGAAACTTAGTGAGACTACTGCTTCAAAACTAAAAATTAGAAGGCTAGGCTCAGTGCTATACTACTTGCCTAGACTCTCTCCTCAGAGAGAGTCTCTCTCTTCCTCTCTCTCCTCCTTTCTCTGCTTACCTCTCTCTCTCCCTCCTCCATCCACTTCCCCAGATGGTGGTTTTACAAGAACTGCCACTAACTCTCTGTCAAGAGGAGATGATTCTCCTATTCCAACCCTTGTGGATCATTGTTGAGAGTCAGGAAGGCTGTAGTGATGATGCAGTAGAATAGAATTAGCAGGAAACAAACTCCAGAAAGAATGAGCTGTGATGTGCTTCATATTTGCCCATAGTCTTTTTTCATTCTTTATACTGATAGTGGGGAAGAGCACAGTCTCAGAAGATGGAGCCCTAGTAGCTGAATGTTCTAGAAGGATTCCCAGAAACTATCTAGACTAGCAGACTTTCTCACTCCTGGGCCTTTTCCCTCCCTGTTTCTCTTTCTGTTATACCCAGCCACATGCACTTCCTGAAATCCTATAGTCTGGAGGACTCTAGAATTTCTTCACTGGCCCCAAACTAGAGTCTTGTTATACAAAGGTAAAGGGAGGGAACTCCCAGAGACCAACTGGTAACAGAGACACTGTTACCAATTGGTAACAGTGTCCCTAATGTCACACTAGGACTACTGGTGACCTGGTTAGTGGTGTACTTAGGATGTTGGGTGGCTGAACAGTGACATTGTCAGGCTTCTGGTGTCCTGGCTGGTGACCTCATACTAGGATTTTTGGATGATTAGGCAGTATTACACCAACAGATGGTGTCACATGTGGACCATTGGTGGCTTGAGTAACAATGTTGTCATTTAAGGATTTCTAAAAGATACAATGATGATGTCATGGGGGGGTTGGGGGTTGGGACTGTGATTTCTCACTGGGTATCCTTGAAAGTAACAGAGTGCATTCACTCCAGTAGATGGAGTGTGACTGAGTCCCAGCATGCATGAGGCTGCCACACTAGTGTGGTTGGTTGTCCTTTGTACCTTATTCACGACATCTGCTTCTCTCTGCACAGCCATTCCCTTTTCCGTGCCTGACTGCCCTGTGACTTATTCACTGTCTGGCGTAGAACCTGAAGCTTGTGTTGGCTTTGCCTGTGACTGCCATTCTGTTGGGGTGGTTCTGCCCCCTCTGTTCACTTCCACATAAATACCAAATGACCAGGGCTAGAGATATGGTTCAGCAGGTACAGACAGATGCCTGTCACCTGACAAACCAAGCTTGACTCCTGGAACTCAGAGTAGAAGGAGAGAGAGGACTCCTACAAATTGTCCTCTGACTTCCACATGCATGTACTGGCATGTGAGTATCTCCATACATATAAGTAATTACATACAGAAACAAACAGAAACAAACGAACAAGTGAAAATAATTTTAGAGAGAAGATTAGCAGAGAAAGATCATTTCAGCTACTAAAGGATGACATGTGACATGTTTTATGCATATAGGTAGCTTGTTTCTCCCCTCTGAGACTGTTTCTTCATCTATAAAATCATGAGGCCATAATTCAGGCTTCCAGTACCAGTGGCTCAGCAGAACTGTTTTCCATTCAGAGTTACTAAGTAGCTTAGGGCCACCTACCCTCCTTTCCTGGCCTACCTGGTCATGAATACTGTGGGTGTCTACAGGAGCCAGGGGTTTGCCTTGAAAAAGTAGCTTATCACCACTGCCCATCAAGGGGCCAGGCCCAGAGTATAACACTCAGCTGCAGCCTCTCCTTCTCCCTCTAACCTGTCTGTCTCTTGCCCTTTGTCAGTCTTGGCCAGTGTAAAGGACAGATTGGAGTCAGAAGCCCCAGTGGGTGACCTCTGGCTAGTGGCCAGCTGGAGGGCCTAACAGATACTGTCTCTGACTTTGCAGGGCGAACCAGGAGTGAAAGGGTAGGAGGGAGGGAGAGGCAGGTCAAGTTTCAGGGTCTGCTTGATGAACAAAAGGCACTGGAGTAACCAGTTCTAGCCCTTCAAGAATGGCAGTGGCCTTGGCCAGCTCTAGCTCTCTTCCCTTGGAGAACTGATCCATGGGCGCCACCTAGGAGCTCACAGATGGCGGTAGTGCCAGCTCCCCCAGATATACACACACCCATTTACTTCAAGGGAGTGTCCTCTGCTGTGGCTATGGCTTCAGAATGTTGTGGCGTACTACCAGAGCAGACTGCTTGGATATGGCTAAGCCAATAAAAAAAATTTGGCCAGTGATGACACTGAGTGTTCAGGATTCCAGTGCAGCCCTGAGCCTTTCTTAGAGTGAGCTTTTAAGCACAAAAGCCATGTGGATTGACATACTTCAGTTAACAAGAACGTTTAGCCAGAAGCAGAACCACAGAAGCTAAAAGTGCAAGATTAGTACATTTTGAGACTTTCCCAGAACTATGGACTTTGATGGATTAAGCCTTCATTTTCATTTTGGCTGGTGTTGCTGTCTATCTGCTGATTTTTATAGCCTGAGTGATACTTCCATCGTGGAATCAGGTATGCTAAGGTCTTGGGCCCTGTTACATGGGGATCCTGAGGCACACAAGCTTGCTTTCTCTAGGATACTTTTCACTGCTGGGCGCAGTGGTGCATGCCTTTAATCCCAGCACTCTGGAGGCAGAGGCAGGTAGATCTGTGAGTTCAAGGCCAACCTGGTCTACAGAGTAAGTTCTAGGACAGCCAGGACTATACAGAGAAACCCTGTCTTAAAAGAACAAAACCAACCAACCAACCAACCAACCAACCAACCAACCAACCAACCAACCAAATAAACAAACAAAACCCTAAAACTAAACCATACTGCCCTCCTCCATGGCTCAGACTAGACCCTAGAAACCTGCACCATCAATGCAGCCCCTCTTTGCATGCAAGGGATCCCAGAGAGGGTTCCTGCGTGGATTAGTCACACTAAAGGGAGATGGGCTTTTCCATAGGCTTGGTCTTTGCAGAATCTTTGGGGTGGCAATAACTGGGCTGTACATGGGAATGGCTGAGGTCATGCCATGAAACCAGGGACCATATGGGAACACCTTAGAAATGAGACAGGGATAAATAACTCACCAAGTCCAGTCTTCCTGTCTTCCTCATACCACTGTGCACCTCAGGACTGGCTACTTTGCTGTACATGGCCAGGCTCTGCAGGCATTAGGCTAAAGAAGGAAACCCTGAACAGGGAAAGTGGGAAGGCCAAAGGCTGCGGGGATAGGATGTTTGAGATAGAGGGCCACACGAGTCTGTCCTCCACCTTCCCTGCTCTGCCTCCTCTTGACTGGGGAGCCTGAGAGGTCTGGCCTGGCAGCAAGAGCATTTGACATGAGACTTGGCTCCATGTGCTGCTCAATAGTTGTGTTTCAGGATAGTCTCTAGGAACGTAGGAGATGACAGGAAGCAGGTAAGGAAGAGGGCCTTTGCTGGGCTCTGCTGTTCATCAGTGAGATCTGCATTTGGGCTGAGTGGGCCTGTGGGAGCCTGGCCCATTTGGCTAGAGATTTCTGGATATTGGGGTTTGCTTAGAGTCTGGGCACAGCTACTCTTGGGAACTGTGGGTGTAAAAACATTATAAGGAGAGGCTAACAGGTGACTGCCATGGGCCGACCACAGACGACAGCATGTCTTGTTGTGCGGTCCTGCTTGTTGTGCTGAATTTTGAAGACTGAAACCTAGGCTTTGTATACTCCTCTTCACCTTCCTCTTCCTCCTCTTCTTCCTCCTACTCCCTCTTCACCTCCTTCTATTCCTCTCCATCCTCTTTCTCCTGTCTCCCTCTTCCTTCCTCCTTTGGCCCTCCTCTTTCTCCCTTCTCTTCTCTTCCTCCTTCCCCCATCTTCTTTTCTCCTATTTCTTCCTCTCCTCTTTCTCCCTTCTCTTCTTTTCCTCCATCTCCTTTCTCTTTTTACTTCCCCCATTCTCTTTTCTCCTGTATCTCCCTCCTTTCTCCTTCTTCACTCTTCCTTCTCCATTTTTAATTTTTGAGACAAGGTCTAAACTAAATTTCCTGGGCTAGCCTTGAACCTGCAATCCCCTTGCCTTAGCTCTTGAGTAGCTGGGATTACAGGCCTACACCACCAGTCCTTGTTAGATAATAGCTCATGAGTTCAAGCTTAATTCCTGTCCTTGGCCGAGGATTTGTGAGGAGCTTGAGTATCTAGGCATGTATTGTATGGCAGGCTGCCTCTACCCTGGGTATCCAAATCCCTGCTGCCCGATCTATGCCTCCCCAAATCTACTCACATTCTTAAAACAGCAACTGTCTGAGCTTGCAGCCTCTGCTTTGTGCCCCAGCAATAACAGGGAGTGACTGTAGCCCAGACTGTCCTAGTCACCTTTGCCAGCTGATTGATATGTCCATGAGCAGGGAGGACCAAATTTACACTTGCATTTCATGGTCAGAGGATGAAAAGCCAGAGAGGCACTCACGCTCTCTCACAGGCACAGCCAGGTGGGGCCCAGGCAAGGGGCTCCCCGGCAGAGCAGAGCCCCTGAGCTGCAGTGCCTGTCTCCCCGGGCAGATGATTTCATGAAGCAGAGCCGGGGCATGCTGCTGCTCTACAGCATGAAGAACCCGAGCTTCCCTGAGTACATCTTCAGCAGCGAGAGTGGCATCATGTGTCTGGACATGCACGTGGACCACCCCTACCTGGTGGTCGTGGGCTACTACGACGGCAATGTGGCCATTTACAACCTCAAGAAGCCTCATTCACAGCCCTGCTTCCGCAGCACCTCCAAGTCTGGCAAGCACACGGACCCTGTATGGCAGGTCAGCCTGGGACCTGGTGGGAAGAGCATGTGGACTCAGGAGCCATGAAGGAGGGATGCTTGGGATGAGAAAGGGGCTGGGGTAGGGCAAGGGGCTGGGGAAAGCAGGTACCAACTAGGAGGCCCAGGAGCTGGATCTGAGATGGAATCTGCTGCCCAAAAGCTCTATCAGGAAGACCTTAGCTGTCTGCCAAGACTTCGTTGAGCAGCCATAGCTATACCCATCCAGGACCTCTGGTTCAGATCCTTGTCTACAAGTTTCCTGGACCCCAAAGAGACATGTTCCCAGATAGGAATGGCTTATTGCATTACCCTCTGGGTGTGGCTAGAGAGTCTGGTGGGCAGTCTGCTCTTAAGCCTCTTTTTTGCATTTGTATTCTCTAGGCAGGGTTAACAAGGTAGGCAAAGCTTCAGGCCATTCCCTACAGTGTCCCAAAGCTGCCCCACCTCTTCATGTGTGCCACTGTCATGAGCTGGTCTGAGAGAATCTAAGGTTGGATTTCTGCCTCAAGTGGCCTCAAGTTTTTGGAGAAGGTTTCTCTGTGTATCCGTGGCTGTAGACTCGCTTTGTAAACCAAGCTGGCCTCTAACTCACAGAGATCTGCCTGCCTCTGCTTCTTGAGTGCTGGGATCAAAGGTGTGAGCCACCACACCCAGATCCTGGTCTGGATTTTAAAGGATGTCACTGTGCAATAATAAAGAGCTTCAAGAACAGTGGCCCACTGGCCATTATTATTATTATTTAGAGCGTGTGTGAAATGGGGAGGGGAAAGGACAGGCACCTAGTTGGGAGTGTGCTTAACTTGGGCGTTGCAGGTCAATGGTTTCAAATAAAAGAGTAATACAAAGAAGATGAAAGCAGAGATATTGCCGTAAAACTAGGGCCTTGTTTACTAAAGGGTCCCCTGTTGTCATTTCTGCTGCCTCCTGTGGTACCTTCCCAGGGTTCCTAAGACATCCTATAAGCATAGTTTAAAAGTCACAGCCCCAGTCCTCAGAGGATTTGGGTGGAGGTATAACATTTACTATAGTGTTTTGGAAAGATGCTCTGGCTACAGCATAAGACGCTTTGAAGGCTGAGAAAGGGCAGAGGTAGTGGAGATGGACATGTGGACAAAGGATGGAAAGTTGTTTGGGGAAGGGACATCAATAGACATGGAGAAGGGAAGTATTGTGTTGTCTGGATTTCGGGTCCCCAGCAGGGCACCAATAGATGTGGGAAAGAGCAGGGAGGCACATGTTTGACCAAAGGATAATAGAGAAAGCACAGGGATAGCTCCTGGTAGTATGTTGTTGAGAGCCTGGAGCTCAAAGACAAGCCAGGCTGGTTAAATGAGATGTCTAAGACCTAAAGAACTGTGGTCCTTCCTAAAGGGATTATGCCCTGTGTATGTGACTTCAGAGGAGAGGCTGGTACAGTCTGTCCTGTTGGCCATAGAAAACCATGAAGACTGTGCAGCTAGGGTTTCAAGAAGGCTCATGCCATACATAGCACAGGCCCTTTCCCCAGGCAGCCTGCATGGATGCCTGGGCACTGCAGACCTACTGTGAAGCCTTAACCAGCAACACTCTAGAAAGGGGATGGAAGAGAGTATGAGCAGAGACTGGTCTGGTGCTCTGCTGTAATCAGGTAAGGCAGGGAGAAGGAGCCAGTGCAGGGCTCACTGCTGCTCCCTGTGTCCTCACTGATTCTCTGGACCCTGTTGGTAAACCTCTCACCTTCACTCTCCAGGAGCACACGAGTGTGCGCATGTGCACACACACACACACACACACACACACACTGGGCATGAGGCTGCTAAGTGGGGTGTGAAATACAATTTCCATGAGTGCTAGTGTCTGACCATTAAACACTTCCCTTCGCAGCTCCCCTGCGCCTTTTAGAGCCTGGCCTTTGACACCTTCGTCCCCTCCCCCCTTTAAAGAGACCATGTCTGCACTGAAGGGGAAGTGGTCTCCAGATCATCAGTATTGTGCCTTACAGCTTCTGCAGCATTCTGGCTTCCCAGTGAAAGTACAAAAGAACCAGCTACCCAGACAGGCCCAGGCAAGACTCAGCCTGCCATCCTGCAGCAGCGGCTCCAATCTGATTCACCAGGCCTAGGGACTGGATAGAGAGAGACAACCCCTTCCCCCCACTCCAACCACCCTCCCCCCAATAGCCATTGGTGACAGCTGCGGTTACAGGCAACAGCAGTTACAGGCAACAGGCCTAAGTTCTTGGCCTCCCTCTCTGGACCTCAGCTTGTGACAGATGGAGGGGACTGGACAAGGGTCCCAGCATGGGGGGTCTGGAAGGAGTCAGAGGATAGGAAGCTCTGGGCATCCAGCCCCACCCCAGCTTTCGGGGACTTGGCTTGGCCAAGCCTCCACATCTGGCAACAGAAACTTGAGCCTCAAGCGTGTCATCTTCATAAGACAACAGCTCTGTCTCCAAAACACTTTCCCATATGTTTGCTTCCAGCCCTGAGAAGACGGGTGGGGCAGGATAATTAACCCGGATTTGCAGATGGAGAAATGCAGCTCAAATCTGGGATTTAGGAGCAAGATTCTGGGAGCAGGAGCTAGTGTCAGTTTGAAGGTAGGAGCAAAGTAGTCTTTGAAGAAAAAGGCCAACCCCAGAAGAGGAGGTTGGCTCTTTTCCCTCACCCATCTTCCATTAAGCAGGGAGCAGGCCCACAGACACTTGCAGCCCACCTTCCTTGGATTATGGTAATAATGAGGGTATTAGCTAGCTGGAGTTTTTTGTTTGTTTTTGTGACAAGGTTTTGCTGTTTAGCTCAAGCTAGTCTAGAACTCATGATCCTCTTGCCTGTCTTCTGAATGATGTGAGTCATTTCTCACAGATGTCATCAAGCTGAAACTGTTTACCACCACACCTGGCCCCATTAGCTACTCCTGGAACATTTACTATGTGCAGTGTTCTGAAGATTTTACATATGGTGTGTCAGGTACTTCTCACAATATGCCTTGTTATCATGACTTCCATTCTATAAGTAAAAACAAACAAACAACAACAAAACACTAACTGTGGGGCTCTGACCTTCCCAGGTCATGGCTGTGTGGGGAAAATGAACCCACAACCAGAGGTCTTCCCACAACTTGACTGCTAGAACCCAAACACATCTTAAAGCAATGTTCTGACAGCCACTGTGGCCCCAGATTGGAAACACAGCTGGGTGAAATGACATCAGAAGGTCTCGTCATGAAGTTCTGGAAAGTGGGCTCTCAGAACTTTCACTTGGGCCCTGGTTGGGTACATGGGGAGCCCTGCTGACAGCCCTACCTGACACCTGACAGTTCCAAAGCATGTGGCATTTGATGTTTCAGGTCAAATGGCAGAAAGACGACATGGACCACAACCTTAACTTCTTTTCTGTGTCATCCGACGGCCGGATTGTATCATGGACCCTTGTAAAGGTGCCTGCTTCCCAAAAAGGGTCTTGGAGGGATGAAGGGGAAGTGGGAGGAGCTAAATGGCAAAAAAAAAAAAAAAAAAAAAAACCAAAAAAAAAAAAAAAACCAAACTCCTGACAATCTGCTCCTCCATTCCTCCATCCCTGACTGCAGAGTGAGCTGGTTCATATCGATGTCATCAAGCTGAAGGTGGAAGGCAGCACCACGGAGAACCCCGAGGGGCTACAGCTGCACACTGTGGGTAGGAGCACTGTGGGTAGGAGCACCTCTCACCTGACAGGCCCATTCAGCCCCAGCACCCTAGGATTGGTGACAGAGGCAACTCTGAAGACAGAGAAGCTCAATCCTAAAGGCTGAGCCATTGACCGTTGGCACAGCCTCTATTCAGGCAGGTCGCTTCCTGTGTGCAGACCCTGCTCTTGTGTATGCAGAGCAGGTGCTGCTCTACAGATCCGTTCCTGTTTACGCACATCTAAGCCCTGTTTACTTAGATCCTGTCCCTGTTTACTCAATTCCTACCCTGTTTATGCAGACTCTGTCCCTGTTTGCACAGACCATGTCCCTGTTTGCAGACCCCATCCCTGTTTACTGTGACCCTGACCCTATTTAACTCAATTCCTGCCTTGTTTACCCAGGCCCTCACTCTTGTCTGCAGATCCTAACTGCCTAGGGCAAGCAAGCCTAAGGTTCAGTTTCTGTTTTTCTGGACTGAGCCCAGCCCTCCCAGCGGCCCAGTTCTATCTGTCCAACACTGAGCTGGGGGGAGCCTCCCTCGGAAAGCAGCCTAAGTCTGTCCCTCTTCTTCCAAGGCTGTGGCACCGCCTTTGACTTCCACAAAGAGATCGACTACTTGTTCCTGGTGGGAACAGAGGAGGGGAAAATCTACAAGGTGAGGCAGCTCTGCCTGCCCTGTCAGCTCCTCACAAGGCCACTAGGACCTAAGCACCTTGGGAGGCTATAACACTCAACAAATCCTGTTCTGACACCATCTAGTACTCACTGCTCTGGTACTCTTTTGAGTGGGGGATAACATTTAAATTTTTTTAATTGTTATTTGTTTGTGTGTGTGTGTGTGTGTGTGTGTGTGTGTATGTATGTATGTTAGGTGTATGGACACACTCATCACAGTATGCAGGTGGAGGTCACAGGACAACTTCGGGAGTTGGTGGGGCTCTAACTTGGGTCTTCAGGCTTGGTGGCAAGTACCTTTAGCCATTGTGCCATCCTGCAAGCTCAGAAGAGAGGGTTCCCTGACTAAAAACAAGTTTTGTTTTAACATGTCCTTAGTTGTGGTAGTGGCACACTCACATGCATGGAGAGCAGCTGATGGCTTGCTGGCGTTGTCTGAGCTTGAACCCGGGCCATCAGGCTTAGCAGCAGGCACCTTCACACAGGAAGACATGTTTTGGTCCACTTGGGTGTCAGGAAGAGGGCTACAATCAGAAAAGATGAGAATGCAGAGAGTAACTTGAACCAGTCTCTTTCCCACTTTCCTAAGAGACAGACATGGGAGTAGGGCTTTGGGGGAACTAGGACATTTGGGGGAGATCTGAACGGGAACTGGGCTCTCAAGGCAGGCTGATCTCTGGATATGAGATGCACAGCTGCCAGCAGGACACAGCCCTCCCAGCCAGTTCATTGCCACGTCTCGATGTTAGTAGGTGAACATCCCTCTGAACCTCCATCGTCCAGAAATAGCTTTGCTGGGAGCTTTTCTTAGGCTCAGAGGCTCACAATGTTAATTACAGACAGCCTCCCAGGAGCCCCAGAGGCCCAGCCAGAGCTGGTGTGAATGCAAAAGAGATCCCCACCCCCTCTCCACCACTCCCAGTGGCAGTGCAAGAGAGGCAGGGGGAAGGAAAGGACTAGTCAGTCTCTCTCCTGGAGGGAGGGAGAGGCTTGCTGGCCATGGACACTGAATGGGAAATCTGGGTATCTGAGTCCGATCCTGGCTCAGAACCTGCTCTTACCTGGAAGAGGCCAGGTTTGGATGATGTCTGAGCTGCTGTGAATCCATGGCTCTGGCATGAACACAAGGTTAGGCTGTGGCCCCTCCCTCCAGTCCAGGCCTGTCCACCATCTCTTCCCCCCCACACACACCCCCCAAGGGCGTGAGACCCACCCTGCCATGGAGAGAAAAGTTCCTTTGTTACTCAGTCATTTCCCTTCACCCTCCAGGGCTCCATGCCCAGCCTGAACCTTAATCTTTAACAGCTTCCTCTTCCTTCAGGAGTTGGGGGACAGACTCAGGTGCTGATCCTGCTGGGTCCCCAGGGAAAGGTTTCTCCCACTGTTGATTCCAACCTTCCTGAATTGTCCATCCTTTATCCCTGCCATAGTGCTCCAAATCCTACTCCAGCCAATTCTTGGACACGTATGATGCTCACAACATGGCAGTAGACGCTGTGATCTGGAACCCATTCCACACCAAGGTTTTCATGTCCTGCAGCTCTGACTGGACAGTGAAGATATGGGACCACACCATCAAGTGAGGGGCCTGGCTTGGCCCTGCCCTGTCCCATGCCCTGCCCTCAGCTCAGGCACTGTGACCCCTCTGGGTTATGGGCTTGTCCCTTCTGCTACTGCAGGACCCCCATGTTCATTTATGACCTCAACTCAGCCGTGGGTGATGTGGCCTGGGCCCCATACTCTTCCACTGTGTTTGCAGCAGTCACCACGGATGGGAAGGTGAGTACTCCTTTTGTCAGCCTGCTGAGACCCCACAGAGACAGAGAGGTGTCCTTCCTAGGGCCTCCTTCCTAGGGAGCCCACCGAATGGTACCCCAGGTCAGTAGGAGATGATGGGGCCTAGGCCTATGCAAGGAAGTGTGGAGGAATCCTTCATCACAGGGGGCCTCAAGGAAGGAACAGGCCCTCTGGGGAACTGAGGGGCCATCAGAAGTTGTCTTCCTTGAAGTCTCTAGGGGACAGGATTAAAGAGTGCCTAGCCTGTGGGCCAGTCACTGGTCGGTAAGGTAGTGAGGCCATCACCTCCACAAGGGTCCAAAGCCAGTTCTGAAGAGGTGACTAGAGAGAGGCTGAGGCTCAGAAGCCACCTCTTTGTGAGAATGTCCTTAGGTGCAGCCTTGTTTTCCTTATGGAATTTGATATAACTTGAAAAGCACTTGCAGCCCCAAGATAATACTAAAGTGATTAAGGCATGAGCCCCATGTCAGCCAGCCACCCATTCCCTGGACACGTTACCAAGGGCCTGCCATGGTACTAAGTTCCTGGCTAGGATCTATGGAGTATGAAGTTCACATTATAATGGAGAAGAAGACAAAAGACAGGCATCAAAATTCTCACCATGTTAGAGCAGAGGACTGAAGGAGGATGGTATGTGGATGCAAATGATTGTAGCAGCATTATTCATAATCTTCAGACAATGAAAGAAGCCAGTGTCCATCCAGTCAGGAACAGCAAATAGAATGCTAAAAGATCATATTCAGCAGACAAGGAACATATGACAACATAGATGGACATGGAAAGCTATGCTAAGTAAAGTAGGCCAGACACAAAAGAGTGGATATATAAGTCTAAAATAGATTTGACCAGTATGCCTCATGTCAAGAGACAAGTCTGTGGAGATGCAGAGTAGATTTGTGTTTGCCTCGGATAGAAGGGTCGAGGAAAAAAAATGGAGTACAAAGTTCATCTTGTGGGTGAAGAAGTCACCCTAAAATTTGCTGTGATAATGGTTTAATAAATGAATATGATCAAAACAAAGAAGTATATAGTTTCAGTATGCTAAGTGGATAAGCCTTATAGTATGTAAATTATATCTCAATGAAGCTGTTATATCAAACAGAGAAAGCCAGGCTTGGTGGGACACACCTATGCCTATAATCCCGGCATGCAGAAGGTGGAAACCAGAGGATCAAAAGTTTGAAGGCAGTCTGGATTACATGGCAAGGGCCAGCAGGCCAGGATGGTGGGGTGGTGGTGGGATGGATGGATGGATGGATGGATGGTGCTGGTGCTGGTGCTGGTGGTGATGGTGGTGGTGGGGTTTCTTCTGCTTTTTTGAAGAGGTGAAACTTAAACTGAGAGCTGAATGACAAGCACCAGCCTTCCTTCCTTCCTTTCCTTCCTTCCTTTCCTTTCTTCCTTCCTTTCTTCCTTCCCTTCCTTTCTTTCCTTCCTTCCTTCCTTCCTTCCTTCCTTCCTTCCTTTCCTTCCTCTCTCTCTTTGACAAGGGTCTCTCTATTAGGTAGCTTTACCTGTTCTCTTACATAAACCAAGCTGGCCTCCATCTCTTAGAGATCCACCTGCCTCTGCCTCCTGAGTGCTGGGATTAAAGGTATGCACTACCACACCCTGCAGGACTGGCATTATGAAGATGAGGGTAAAGAACATTTCACAGTGAGGACAATATTAGGAGGTGGGAAGGAGCTCTTCGGGCTCATTCCTAAGAACTGAGGCAATATGCCTGGGCCGCAGTGAGCTGAAGGGAGAGGGCTTACGATGAGATGAAGGCATGGGCAAACATGGAATCTGGCTCCAAGGAGACTGGCCTAGGAACTGCAGGGAGGATAGTGTGCAGATGGGCAAAGGCAGAAGCAGGGGAACTGGGTAGGAGGCTGTTGCCACAGGAGCTGATAGTCATTTGGACTCCAGTGAGGCAAAAGATAGTATCAAACATTTACTGGGCACTTAGGCGTCAAACCTAGAGCACTTTATGTTTATTAGCTGGGATAAACTCCTGGCTCTGCCACTTACAAGCAAGTCAGCTTCCAATAGTTTCCAACTCCTCATTTAAAACATAGAAAGGGTAATAGAACTGCAGTGCAGAGAGGCTGGGAACGGGGTATAATTAAATGGTCCAGCCTGGTAACACTCCTGCCCGGAGCCTGGAACATGGTAAGTATATCAGACTGGATAAAAGGTGGCTGTCATTATTAGTTCTTTTATAACACTTCGGTTTTCTTTGCAGTGATTTCATATATACATGTCATAGTTTATTCCTACCCGTCCTCTTCTCACACCTCCCATTCCCCTTACCTGTTCCCCTTGTCTCATCAGATAGTTTTCCCAAATAGTCTCCCTTCTGCTTCCATGTCATAGATATCCCATAGCTGCTTTTATCATTTATTCTGCATATACTTACTATTTCTAATCTTTTTACCCTCACTCCCTCAGTGATAGGAAGAAAGTAAACTGACATTAAATCCCTTCTTCTGTCTCCCACTCTGCTGTGTTGACCATTAGGGCTCAAAGAAAACCCAAGATGGGAGGCCAGGGCCTGGCTTACCAGACTGTGACACTAACCTCTCCATAGGCCCATGTGTTTGACTTGGCTGTCAACAAGTATGAGGCTATCTGCAACCAGCCTGTGGTGGCCAAGAAAAAGAACAAGATTACTCACGTGCAGTTCAATCCCATTCACCCCATCATAATTGTGGGTGATGAACGTGGGCATGTCACCTGTCTCAAGCTCTCTCCCAACTTGCGAAAGATGCCAAAGGTAGGAGTTCGGGGAGTCCAGGCTGCCATCAAGAGTTGTGGGGGTAATAGGGTCTACCTCAAGTTTCTGGCATGAAGGATTCCTGGTAAGGATGGTGTCACTGCCTGAATGAGGAGGCTAGGAAAAAAGGTCTTCGAAGTAATAGATCAGTCTGGCCTGCATATGAGTTCCCCGTAGGGCCCAGGGAGTAATTTCCAAGGAGTAAGTGGTCTTAAGGCTTGGAGGAGGCAGCATCATTGGCTTAGTGGAGTGTGGGGTGTTGTGGGTGTGACAAGTCACCAGGCTTAGCTGAAGCATCGTTGCTGGGTTTACAGAGCTTCAGCTCCAGTGGTCCCTAAACTGGAAGCTGTGGATCTACCCAGGGAAGAAGGAAATGAGCTGTGAGCTGGGGAACTAGGTCAGCAACTATGCAGGCCTCCTTCTGAATTCTGCCTTCTGTTTCTCGGGTCTCTAAGAACACCCTGCACAGAGCCCAAGGACCCCAAATGTATGACACAAAGTCCAGAGCAATGACCTCACATCTATATCTGAGTCCAAGTTCAGAGTTAAGACTCAAGCCCTACAGCACAGGTCTTCAGAGTCCAGACAGAGCCTTAGGACCCAACTTAGAAACACAGAACCAGTTACTATGTGACAGTGGAAATGGCTTTTTGTTCTCTGTCCAAATTTGGGCCAGAGTTGGCCAAGTTGCCCTGACTATTGAACCTCCAGGGTGCAGTTTAAGGCTTATGCTGAAGTTCGAGGCAGGGTCGGCGGCCTGTCTTGTTCAGTACAGTCTTCTTCCCCAAGTGTCCCTACACAGCCCGAGACTGGGCACCACCCTTTGGATACCGGCATAAACTATTCCTCCACTATGCCAGGGAGGTACAGGCTGGAAGTATGGACGTCAGTAATTGTAGCCAGCTGGGGGAGGGGGTGGACTCGGCTATAAATACTCAGAATGCTGCTAAGCACCAGCAGCTGTGGCCCACAGGCTATGGTGGGCTTTGGGGGTTGGGGGAAGTCAGGCATGGTCTAAGTCTCTTTGCTGAGCCCTGCTCCTTGGCCTCAGTGGGGAGAAAGGACACAGCAAATTTTGTGGAACAGATAAAATCTGTTCTTAATTTAATGAGGGGCAGGCTTAAGATGGCAGAGCTGGACAGCCCTGGGAGGATGGTCACTCTTTAGGAGAAGGCTAGCATAGCCCTGACACCATGAGCACTGTAGATATGAAAGAGTCCTACCCTTTGTGATGCTGGGAGGCAAGATTTATCACCGGTCCCTCTCCTCACAAAGCAAGGGTCAGCTGCTGCTGAAGGAACTGAGTCTGTGAATCTGGAAACGTAAATCGCCAAGGATCTGGGAAAGGACAGTCTGGGGATCGTACTTGGGAGTATTAGAAGCCCCTGTGAGATTGCCATCTGACCCTGTCAGCAGTCAAGTGACTCATACAAAAGGAAGTCCTCTAGGCATTTCTATGGCCCTTCCTCTGGGAGCTTCAGATTTCCTGCCCTTCCCAAGAGGACTTACCTCAGAGGCCCAGACTGCTCTCTTGGGGAACACCTGAATGCCATCAGAGTCAAGAACCATCTTTCCCTTACTCCTGTGCAGATGGGAAAGTGAGAAAACCAAGGGGCTTGTCCAGGGGAGTAATGACAGCAATGACAGCAATGGAACATAAAAACCAGGTCCTTAAATACCATGGGATAGCATAAAGCTAAGAAACAGATTAATTACAGAGGAAGAATGGGAAAAGAGAAAAAGATGACTCTCCTGTGCTTCTCCCAAGCGGAGCATCGAGCTGGTTGATGGCAAAGGCACCGACATAGGCCAGGGGCTCCGGGAGCAGAGCTGAGAGCTGGTGCAGGGGTCAAGGCCAGGGGAAATCAGCGCTCTGTGGGACCAGCAGCTAGAATGTGACCAGGAAGAAGCCCACTGGCTCTGCACTCTTCCCTTACCTTATACCTCGGCAGGTATGGCTGAGGCAGGTGCCAGTGAACAGTGGGCACAGGTGGCAGACACAGAGGGAAGACAGGAAATGGCAGCTGCCCAGCCTGTCTCAGCACAGTTCACACCCCATTGTCTGGACAACAGAGAGAATTTGACTGATGCGGCCTACTACAGAAGTTTAAAGCCTGTGGGCCAAATATACCTGTGTCTAAAATTCCATTTTCTCAGGGCCCAACTTACCACTGAAGCACTAGAATGCTTTGCATGTGGGAGCAAGGGTCCTAAAGTCAGGATCTAAGAGACAGTTCCCGCCACATGGAGTCCTGTGGAAAAGTCTGTCTGCCCTCATAGATTTCCTGGTGCTTCTCCCCGTTCCTGCGCCCATGACACAGCAAACCTGGCTTCCCTACCTGGAGGTCTGAGGACACCTGTGGCCTTGTGCACACCCCTCTCTCTGCAGGAGACACCTATGCCCTCTTCACAGGGCTGGACCTGGGTGACCCTGACATTCAGCTCCTGCCTTTCCCAGAGCCTACAGCGACTGAGTGACTGGGATGAATGCCTTTTCTCACTCCTGCCCACATCAAGTCCTTGATTCCTGTTCAGCCTCTGAACTAGAGCTGGATCCTCCTCACAGGCCCTGAGTGGGGCCTCTGAGGCGCCTAACCCGAGGGCTGAGGACTGAACAGGAGCAGCAGGGATCTAGTGTTCACTGGGCAGGGCAAGGGCAGGAAATAGCTAGAGTAGGTTGGGAAGAGGAGCCAGTGGTGGCTCCCAAAAAGAGGCAGCAGGTCTTTCACCATTCCACTGACATTTCCCCTCCCCCCAGGAAAAGAAGGGGCAGGAAGTGCAGAAGGGTCCAGCTGTGGAGATCGCAAAATTGGATAAACTGCTAAACCTCGTGAGGGAAGTAAAAACCAAAACCTGAGAATCTGGCCCCAGGCCCTGCCCCATGGTTTGAACTCAATCTTACAGCCCTCTACCTGGGTGCCAGGGTGCCTATGCCCCAAAGATGCACCTCACCCTGATCAAGTCCCAGTGTTTACTTTTCTCATTCTGGTTCTTAAGGTCACACCACCTTTCTCCATGATTTGACTCCATTATACCCTCTTTGCACAAATAAACCTGTTTGGAAGCTCATCTCATACCTTTAATTTCTTTTCTATACCATGCAGGCCCCAAGAAGAGGCGAAATCTCAGTGTAAGCCATAGTTCCATTTATTATCCAACAAACAGTGGGAGGAACGGAGAAGGGGCCCCACCGGGGCACCCCCCCATTATTGCCACGGGTCCCAGTTTGCTTCCCCAACCTCGAGAGCCCAGAGGTGCTGAGCCTGGGGGAAGGGCAAACTCAGCCCTTGGCCCTTGGGATGGAGCAGAGACCAGAATGGCCCTGGCCTTAGCACCAACTCCTAACCCCCCCACGCCAGGCCTGTTTTTCTAGGGCTACTCAGGCCTCTCTTGGAGCCAGGCTGGCTACAATCTAGGCTGCTGGGTCCAGCTTCAAACAGACTGGATTCTAAATTCTGGACCCCACGCTGACAATTCTGAGATCAGATTCCACGCTTTGACTCAGGTATACTCAGGTCCAGGACTCCAGGGCAGGCCACGGGCCTTCAGGGCTGCAGCAGGTAGCTGCCTTCATGGCTAGGCTTCTGGGGAGGTGGTGCCTTCTCAGGACAGGGGCCGGGGCTGGAGTTGGGACTGGATTCCGAGAGAGAGTCGCCGTCAGCAGAGCGAGAGTGGCAGGCCCAGCAGAGAATGACCCAAAGCAGTAGCAGCAAGAAGCCTACAAGGCCGTTGCAGACAATGGCGATGAGGGCCCCCTGGGAGATGGCTGCCCCCATGACAGGCAGCACCCTCAGGCCAGCATGGACAGCAGAGCTGCCTTGGTGGCAAGGCCCATGCCGAGGCACAACTCTGGTTTGGCCGACTTTCCAAGGAGGCTGTCCTGTCCACACACAAGGACTCCTGGGCAGTGAAGATGGCCACCTGCAGTCCTGAGCCTGAGGAAGTACAGAGGAAAGTAGAGGGAGGTGAGGAGGAAGAAGTGAGCTAAAGCCTAAGGGGACAACTCCCCTCTTCCATCTTTGGCCATAGACAGAGAGCATTGAGTCCCAGCAGGCTCAAGTACCCCACAAAGCCAGCACCTCCATCTTCAGTACCTGGGTGCTGTGGTGCAGCCAGCGTGGGAAAGCTGTAGACAGGCAGCCTCTAGCTCATTCTCCTTGGAACTGGTGGGTATGGCCTAGCCCTGCCCACCAACCTTCTAGCCTTCTGACATGCTGTTGGTGGGCGGGACTGTGGTGGCCCAAGGCCCAGGAGGAAGAGGATTATGACCATCACTGTAGTGGCTAGGGCACCCTCTCTTTTCCGAGGGCTGCAGTCAGCCAGTCCTGGAGATCTGCAGAGGTGCCAGCTCTCACAGAGGGAACTTTGTGAGGCCCTGGCAGGAACGTGTGGGTTCTGTATATCAAAGGCTGGGCGTCTAGGCGTGCCTTTTCCCGGGACTTTGCTTCTCTGAGTCAGGTGTGTGGTGTTTGAAGGTACATCCTCCTGCGTCTCCGTCCCTTTCTGGGTCTGCATCCTTGCCTTTGCAAACCCACCTCTGTGAAGGTGTGTGGCTGCCTGTCTCTCTGTGTCCCTATCCCTGAGTGTCTTGAGTGTTTCATGTGTGTGTCTCATTTCTCGTCCAGTCTGTCTCTTCACGACTGCATGTCCCTTTGCCCTCGAGGACATGTTTCTTCCTTTCTCCCATGGGGTCGGTGTCGGTGGTGGTTCTGTGCGGCTTGCATTTGTCTCTCCCTTTGTGTGTATCCTCCAACCTGTGTGTCTCCGTCTCTGTGTGGGTCACTATCTGTTCATCTCAGTCCAGAATTTCTGTATCTCGACACCCCGCTCATACGGGAGCTCCCCAACCCCCTTACCTGAGTTGAGCCCGATGCGCGCCCAAGGGAGGGTCCGGGGCAGCGGGATGCTCAGTGCCGACTCAGACTCGAGAGCCTGCGGGCCGGGGGCGGCGGGAGGCGGTCAGGGGCGACGTCCGCTCCACGGGCCCTCCCCCTGGGCCGCGCAGCCTCCGCCCGCCGCTCCCGCCGGGGCGCGACCCGGCCGGCCTCTGCCGCGGGCGGTCTGCGGAGAGCGGGCACCTCCTCCCCCTGGGGCGGCGCCTCCTCCGCGGCCGGGGCCGCTAGCTCGCTCGCTCGCTCGCTCGCTCGCTCGGCAGCCCTCGGGCGGCGGCAGCAGGAATGTCGAGGAGTTCGGCTGGGCTCGGCTGCGTTCGGCTAGGCTCGGCTACGGCGGGAGGGAGTCGGCTGAGCTCGGCTGGGCTCGGCGGGCAGCAAAAACAGCGAAGAGCCGCGCCTCGTGAGTGGCCAGCGGCCTGCGGCCCTTCGGGGGCGGAGCCATCTCTGTGCCGCTGCCGCCGTTCAATTGGCTGGCCGGGCCACGTTCCCGCGCCATTGGTTGTGCTCTGGGGTGGGACACAAATGTCCTGGTGCAGGAGAGAAGGAGGAAGGGTCGGGAGAGGCGGCGGGGGGGGGGGGGGCAGGCGACGAAGGGGCCACCTTGTTTTGATTCATCCCTTAAGAGGGTGGAAGGCCAGGCCACCTTTTTGCGGCAATTTCTTGCACCTTCCACACCTAGAATGCACCCCGTGTGTGAAGCGTCCACCCCTCCATATCTGGGAGTCTGTCACTATTATCTGGAAAAGTCCATGTGTCTCCATGCCTGACCCTCCTCCTTCGTCTCATCTTTCTACACACCCTTTTCCCAGCAGAGTGGAGGTGCTGCGCCCTGACTTGACAAAGCCTATAGACTGGCCCTGCTCCTAAGGACGGTGTGATCTCCGGCAACACGAGATCTTTGTTGCCTTTCACTGATTTCTCACCCAGTGTTGGTCACAGGCTTGCGCTTTGCTTGCTAGAGGGAATCTGAGACACCTGAAGAATGGCTCGGCTCTGGCTGAACTAGATACAGGCTGGTGCATGCCCTGACTCTCCATCCTAACAGCTCTCTTGAGACCAAGGCAGCTTGGACAGGAGCACTCAAACAGGCCTTCCTCGCCTGGGCCCTCACGCGTGTGAGGCTAGTGATGTAACCTAGGGCTTTGGGCTCACACGTGAGAGGCAACCATGTTCTTTACCACTGAGCTTCATTCCTAGCCCTCCAGTGCGTAACTGTCCTTGTGTGTGTCCTCTTATCTCATGCTGTCCATGGACAATCAGCTCCACCATGTAACTCCCGCTGCCGTGCATCCAACCCTAACTTCTCCCTGAAATGCTGCACTGACAGCCAAAATGCCTCCTGGAGTTCAGGGTGCTGTTGGCTCCTGGTTCTACTTTCTAGCTTTGTGACATTGGGCAAGTTTCTTGACACTCCTAAACACACATTTCTTCTGTATAGAATGGTTATAGTAAGAGCTACTTCTCAGGTTTTTCACCAATTCATTTGTACCATACCAACCACATCTCATCGAATGCCAGTGGACATAACCCAGCACCAGGTGTCAGGCCCCTCCTTCCAAGAAGACCTCCAGAAACTTGGATACTATTTTGAAAATGAGGAAGAGGAATATAAAGTTATCTGAATGACCAAAGCATCTAAAGCTACAGTGTTAGAGACTGTCTAAAATAAACTACAGCCCCTGTGGAGTTTGTCAGGATAGATTAATTTTAGTTTTCCCCGTGTTACCCAGCAGGGTGGGGGTATTGTGAGGAGGATCAGATCAGTTATAGGAGAGAGAGGCGACATATGTCACACATCTGAGTGCAATGCAAGTGAATTTGTGACCTAGCTGCAGGGGTTCAGATTTTTTCCTGGAAGCAGCAGGAAGTCACTGAAGAATTTTGAGCATCGGAGTGATGTGATCATAGCCAGAAATTAGAAGGACGATTTGGGCCATTGGGTGGAAAGCAGTTTTGAAAGCATTTGAGAGTGAAAGCTATCCCACACTGATGAGGGGCTACAAATGTCCTTGGCAGAGTAGGAGAACAGTGGGTATCTGGTACGTCAGTAGGCAGAATTTAGAAGGTAGGGGAGTAGGAAGGGGACATTCTGGGGTCACTGGTCAGCAGCTACAATACTGTGATGTAGCGTCCAGTGATAAAGAACTCAAGAAGAGGCTGGTGAAAACCATTGGCACCAAGCCTGATGAGCCCAGTTCAGTCCCCGGGACCAACATGGTAGAAGGCTGACCTTGTGTTATTCCCTGTAGCACACATGTGCCCCCACCAAATAAACAGAATGTATGTATACATTTCAGCAAAGGACTTAGGCAATAGTATTGGAGATGTCAGTTTGAGGTAGAATGCTTTAGTGGAACTGTTCAGTAGGCATGAATAAACAGCTCCAAGGTCTAGGGAACATGTCCAGTGAGTATTTGCAAAAGTTAAGTCAGAAAACTAGATGAGCTCACTTAACGAGAGTCAGAACCGGCTGTAACAGTTCCAGTAGACCTGCCACAACCCCGGTCACGCCCACGCCCATATGGTCTCCAGTAGTCCTCCGGTCCACATGGTAAAAACAAGACTTCCAACAATCCACATATTAAAATCTTATTGTCTGGGACCTAGACTCAAGGTGGTCAAGGTGAGGCCTGTGGAGCTGCTGCTGCTAGTATCACTGCTTCTTTTGGATACAGTTTTGAAACTCCACAAACAGTACTCTGAGAGTCCTGGTGGCTACCATGACTCAAATGACCTACCTCCGAGGTGGGTACATGGCTCTCAGAAGACAGTGAAAATGGCAGGCGGTCACTATTGTCTACTCATTGTTTGCCCAGCGTAGGCAAATCATTTTCTCTGCATATGATTCCAAAATATCCTCACAAACTGCCAGAATTTGGATCTAGAATGTAGATCCAAGACCAGAAGGCTTGGTCCCCAGGTTGGCTCTGTTGAGAGGTTGGAACATGGGGCCCAGAGGGAAGTGTCAGTTCACGGCAGGGGTGTTCTTGAAGAGCACTGGAGGACTTGAATCTCTTCCTCTTCCTCTGTCTTTCTTTTCTGGCCCAAGAAGCAAGTAGCTTTGCTCTCTTGCTGCTCTGACATGCTACCTTGCCACAAGCCCACAAGCAACTAAGCTATTAAACCATAGGTACCTACAAAACTGTGAGCTAAAATAAGTCTTTTTACTTTTATTTTTATTTAGTTTTTATTACATTTATGAATGTATGTGTGTGTGTGTAATTTATTTAGTGTGTGTATACATGTGTGCAGGCACCGCACAGGAGTGCAGGTCTAAAGACAGCTCTCAGGAGTTGCTTCTCTCATTCCATACGTGGGTTCTAGGAATCGAACATAGACTAACAGGCTTGGTGGCAAAAACATTTACCCACTGAGCCATCTTGCAAGCCCCTCTTTCTTTTTTCTATTTAAAAGTTGAGTGTCAGCTAGATATGGTGGTGCTCACCTTTAATCCTAGCACTCAGGAGGCAGAGGCAGATGGATCTCTGTGAGTTGGAAGCCAGCCTGGTCTACAAAGTGAGTTCTAGAACAGCCAGAGCTGTATAGTGAGAGACAAACAGACAGATAGACAGAGATAGATAGAAGAAAGAAAGATAGATAGATAGATAGATAGATAGATAGATAGATAGACAGACGGACAGACAGATAAATGTCGAGTATCTCAAGTGTTTTTTGCAGCAATGGAAAGTTCATTGTCTTGGTTACTTTTCCCATTCGAGTGATAAAATACCCTGGCAAAAAAAGCTACAATCTTTTCTGTTGTTGTTGTTCGAGACAGAGTTTCTTTTGTGTAGCCCTGGCCATACTGTAACTCAATGTGTAGACCAAGCTGGCTTGGAGTTCACAGAGATCTTCCTGTCTCTGCCTCCCAGGTTCTGGGATTAAAGGTGTGAGTCACCACTGCCCCGACAAAAGCAGCTTAAAGAAGAGTCTATTTTGGCCCTCAGTTTGAAGTTGTTGGTCATCTTGATGGGGAAATCACACCAGCATCTACCGGAGGCAGCTAAACACATTGTATCCACGGTCAGGAAGCAGGGAGCAGTGGCTGATTGTGCTCAGCTTATGGTCTTCTTTATAAAGTCCAGAATCTTAGCCTAGGGAATGGGTGTCACCCACAGTGGGCAAGTCTTCTGACCGCAACTAACCTAATTGAAGTAATCCCCACCCACAGTCATGCCCAGGTGATTCTAGGTCTCACCAAATTGACAATTGAGATTCTACTGTAGTATATATGACAATAAATGCATCTCCTTTCCAATGAGGAGCACCTTAGAGCTCCTACCTCTGAAGGGTACTTTATAAGATCACTGTTCAAATACAGGTTCTCAGGGTAATGTCCCTTCATGATCTGCTTAGGTCTCCATGAGATATGAATATGCCTTCTAATAAGCCTGGTACCTTTTGACTACCCTTAAACCAATGACCCTCCCCCTACAAAAGCCCTAATATTAGAGATGGAAAATAGAGAATAAAATGGAATAAAAATGAAGCATTATGTGTTGGTCACTATTCCACAGCATCATCTCTATCTTGGGGGCAGACTAGACAACCTCATGGATCTGTCTGTTGATCCACTTCTTCGGTTGTGAAGTTTCTTCCCTTCTTCGGTGTTCTGAGAATTGCTACGGAAGAGTTCCCTGTTCCAATGAACGCTGCTCTTCTAGTGAGCATTTTGGGGATCATCCTTGGACTGAGCAAGCACAGATTTCTGCACTTATGAGGAATAGGTGTGGAGCTCCCTCTGCAGATGATGCAATACACAGGTACAGTGTGCCATCTTTGTCTCTCTGTCTCTGTCTGTCTCTGTCTCTGTGTGTGAGTTTGTGTATGAGCATGTGAATGTGTGTGTGTGTGTGTGTGTGTGTGTTTGCACACATGCCGGCATGCGTGCCAGTAAGGGCATTTGAAAAGTCTGATGACCTGAACTGGATCCCTGCGATCCATATAATGGAAGGAAAGCACCGTGTCCTTCAGTTTGTCCTGTCTCCTCATGCTCTGGAATGCTTGTGCACACACCACCACCACCACCACCACCAATCACAACAAGTAAGTGTAAAACCTCAATAAGGTAAACAGCAGTAAATGACTTCACAATTTCATTGAGGGGGCACTTTTTCCCATTTGCTAGTCGAGTATCAAAATGCTAGACATTTTGAAAGTCTTTCATTGATCCTAAGGGGCTTTTTCCCCACCCAGCTTACACAACTTTGGAATCAGAAAGGGTTTTTCCAGGAATGGCATGACTTTTAGTGCTCTTTTCCGTTTGGGAACTCACAAAATAACTTGCCTTTTGTAATTGATGCGATATGAACTTTTAAAAAATATAGTAATTTTGTCAGTCAGAGTTCTTTTTCACAAACAATAGAATCTACTCTGAATAGTTAGAGCAGAGAAGGGACTTGTTAAAAGAGATTATGTAGCTTAGAATTGTTAGGGAATGGAAATGGTGTAGAGGCTCAGCTTCTAGGAACAACACCCAAGCCACAGCACACAGCCTGATGAGGAAGCCACAGCCATTGACTCTCTGAGCTCAACTGCCTGCCAGTTTTAAAACCTTCATGGCACTCATGTGGTAGGAACTCATTATTGCAAGCACAGGCAAACCACGGTTGCTGCCACTACTAGTCCCAAAGCTGGACACTTGTGTTTCTACCAACAACAGCAGAAACCAAAGCCCTATGTCAGCCTGCTTCCTCCATGTCAGTCAAGACTAGCTGGGAGGCAGCATAATTATCAACAGTGCTCATATTTCATTAACTTTAAACAGCACAGACACATTTCTTCCTCATACTATATAGGTCCAGCATGGGCCACAATTGGATGGGGAAGTCCTACTCACTGAAGGACCAGGCTGCAGGGAGTGCCACCATTTATTTATAGCCCAAGCAGGCCTGGGACTTGCAGAAACTCTCCAGTGTTGGCCTCCCAAGTGCTAGGATTACAGCATGGACCACCACACCCAGGGATGCCACCGTCCTAACAGGATGGGTTTGCTGCTGCTGGGCAAACAAGGAAGAGCATCCTGAGTTTACACTTCAGGAGGCAAAGGCAAGAGGATTAAGAGTCCAGGGCCAGCTTCAGCTACATAGCAAGTTTTCTGCCAGCCTGGGCAACTTGAGACATTGTCTCAAACAAATAACAAATGCAAGCACACCCTAAAGTTTGCCTTCATTGTATTGATCAGTCTCACAGCCATACCCAACATCAAAGGACACAGGAAAGGGAGCCAGAAATATTAGTTAACTTTAGTCATTTTCAATTTGTGACTGTCTCCCCCTTCACACAGAAGTCTCATATGGTGAAGGGCCATGCTTGCCTGCTTGCAGGAGAGCTCCCAGGGATGCTGAGAACACATGCCATTTCTGATTTTTTTTCTCCCTATGCAGATAAGATTTGTTCTTTTTTTTTTGAGACAAGGTATCACTGTGCGGTCTTGACAGGCCTGGAACTTGGTAAGTGGGACCAAACTGTCCTTGAACTTAGAGGTCCACTGTCTCTCCTTCCAGAGTGCACCAACGCGACTGGCAAGATCTTGGGCAGAAGAGGAGAGCACAATCAATTCTTTATTTCTAAAGGTAGAATTTAAAAACTGAGGTTTTTCCACATAGAAAAACTGTCCAAAGGAAGACATTCACAAACACAACAAATTTCTATTATTGTGCTCTACAGCAGCTCAAGAAATTAGAGGAGCCATGTTGCCTGAAGCCCCAAGAAGACCCCCGATCTGGGCAAGCTTCTGAGTGATTTCTTTCAATTCCTCTCACCGTGCCTTTGGGTTTCTGGGGAAAACAGAGGCAGGCCTTTTTAATACTTTCCTGGAATGATGTGCTCACCTTATCCCACTCTAGCCAACGACTTTATAACAGAGGTGCCATCCCATTTGCCTACCAGGCTAGGAACATCAAATATAGATTTCCAAGCCTCTGGTGGCCCAGTACATCCCAGTCCGGATTGCTGGTAACTTACAGTTTCTTAATTAGAGAGAACTAAATAACAGTGTCTGAAACTCAGCCAGGAAACATAATTGCCTAACTCCTAGCAATCTGAGGTCAAGACCAAAACAAATTCCCTTCTCCAAATTTAAAGCATTTTGTTTCCTTAGCTGCCTGCAGACCACCCTTTCTGGACATTTTGACTTTTTAAGCACTGTTTCTTCAATGCTTCAGTTTTACCTGGCCCAAGACCTCAGAAGACACAACAGACTGCAGTGAAGTCATTGCACTGCTGTCACCTAAAAAGGGCTCCCAGATCCTCATACTGGGATTATTGTGTTTGTATGTATGTATGCATGTATGTATGTGTGTGTGTGTGTGTATGTGTGTGTGTATGTGTGTGTATGTGTGTATGTATGTGTGTGTATGTATGTATATATGTATGTGTGTGTGTATGTGTATATGTAGGAATGTACTACATATGAATGTATGTATGTATGTTGTGTGTGTGTGTGTGTGTGTGTGTGTGTGTGTGTGTGCATGAGTCCATCTTGGGGAGTTGGTTCTCTCCTTCAACCATGTGGGTTCTGAGCAGCAAACTCAGATTGTCAGACTTGAGGACAGGCGCCTTTACCCATCCTACTTGAGCCATCCTACTGGCCCTTGCCACTCTGGGATTAGGAGATGCTCACTGCCTCTCTGTCTACCTTATTCATTTCCTTATTCTCAGGTCTATTTTTGAGAATATTTTAGTCCTGATACCTGTTATCCCACCCCAAACCCACAATCAATCAGTAAATATGATTTTTAAATGAAAAAAATTTTAAGTTTTTTATGTGTATATATATGAGCGGGAAAGAAGCAGAAGGAAGAACTGACAACTATTTGATGCTGTCAGCCACCTCCCTTGGGTTATGTAGATTCAGGCAAGCAGGATGGAGGACAGAAGCTAAAGCTGGGGCAGGGACAGGAGCCATTTCAACTTTTCCCAAGCCACAATAGAAAGTAGGGCAGAGAGAGGAGGGGCCTGGTGTCAGCATTGGATGACCCAACTTGTGGCCCTGGGAGCACCTAGGGCCTGGGATTGTACCCAGACAAAGAAGCTTTGTGTGGAGGACAGAATCCCAAGGCTAGAGATGGCCCTCCCTAGTAGGAATACAGGGTACTCTAGGACAGAGTCGCTTCATTCTGGGGGCAGGCAAACTTGTTATGCCCTCTGATTTCCCGTCCCCAAACCCTGCCTCTAGCCCTGTCCCCCTACTCACCTACTCACTGCTCAACAACCCTGCCCTGCTGTTACCTCCTTTCTTAGCTCCAGTCTCCACCCCACCTCAGTGTCAGCTCCCTCCTCCAACCCCCTTCTCAGTCTTCTGCTCTCGACACACCTGCGGCTGGCTCACCAAGGTCACATTCATCTCCGTGTCATTTCCAATGAACATTTTTAGTCCTTTGTGGACTACTTGGCAGCACTGAAGTCATGTGCACCTTTTAAAGCTGTGCTCTCCTGTCTTCCAGGCAGGTGCTTTCTCTGAGAACATGTATCCTTCCTACTAAAAACAACTCTTGTTTTTGAAGCGCCTGTTGGATCTTTTCATCCCTTGTAGATACTCTCCTCCATGCAAGACAGGTGGAGAAAACAGATGAGGAAACCAAGGCTCCAGGCAACGAAGGGGTTTTCCCATGGCCCCATAGCAACAAGTGACAGAGTGAATCTTAATCTGCTGTGTTACCCCTGACTCTAGCGGCTGGCTTCCCTGCCTCTATGTCCCTGCTCAGTTCCTTAGTGAACACGGCTCTCTGCACCCACCCTCCTTCCCTTCCCTGACCCCTCTCCCAGACCCCTTCTCCCATCTGTAGCAAGCTTCTCTGCATGGCTTCAGTGCCTGTTTTTGTTCTGACAGTGCTTTAGCACTAATCCAGCTCTCACTCCCTAAATTCTGGAAGCTACTCACTATGGCTCCTGTTGTTACTATTGTATTAAGACCTGAGAGTGAGTGTTTCCGTAGGGTAGGTGTGGTCCCAGATTTGCTCTGTGTTATTTTACTAAGTCCTCATAAGAACACCAAGAGGCAGATATTTCTTCATAATGAGTATTAGAGAGGTTGATTAAGGTGTCTCCAGGTCAGCAGAAGCTGAGATTTTGCCTGACCTTAAAGTCATTGTTTGAAGCACAGTCTTTTTACATAGCTCATCCTGGGATTACAAGCATTCAGCGCCACACTGACATGGGCACTGTCTTATTTGCTGCCTAGACTCTTCTATCAGGAGGTATCTTTAGCACCTCATATCTGGAATAGCTAAATCTCAACATGTCTGTCTGTCCCTCACCATAGCAAGTGATAGGATGTCCGAGCTGTAGCTATTATCAGCTTTCTCAGATCCTGTCTTCTCATGATGGCTATTTTAATAGACAAGTTGACAAGATTTACAAGATTTTTCCTCCCTTCTTCTCTCCCAAGCCTTGTTCACCAAGATGTAGGAATGGTCCTACATTGGTGCCAGTAGGTGCCCTTCTCACTGGCCAGCCCTAGTCCTTCCCCTGCCCGGACACAGCAAGAAGCTGAGCTCCTTGTTGCTGTAGTTGGAGAGTTGCAAATTTGAACGGACTACAGGCATATGCTGCAACACCCAGGGCAAGCATTCCACCCAGTGAGCTAGATCCCCAGCCAGGAGCTGCACCTGGCTTTCCATGCTATCCAATCAACACTTGCCCAGGGTTCCTCAGTGTCCCCAACCACTGTGGGGTCCACATTCTTTTCCCTCATGGTGTTCCTACACACAGCGAGCATGAAGCTGCCCTGTCCCCCCAGCCCTGAGCCCTCAACTGTCAGCAAAAACTTTGGGATCACAGCTTGACTTTCAAAACTTAGGGCATGTGGCCTCACCCCTTCTGCAGCCCCAACCTCCACCCAGCCCACTGTGACCATGCACAGAAGACTCTGGCTTTTCTTGCCTCTCCTTCTTCATGCTGTGCTCTCCTTGGGCAGATGTTTTCTGTCTCATCATAGTCCCAATATTTTTCCCATTGTTAAGTATGTTTTCCCACTAACACTGAGCCTAATGCTGTGTGTGCACAGGTGCGCAAAATCAATAGTTTCTCTGTTGTATAAAAACTAAGTACACGAGGCTGGCGAGATGGCTCCGTAGGTAAAGGCACGTGCTGCTAAGCCTGACAACCTGAGTTCCATCCCTGGGATCCACATGGCCTCTCCTGAGTTGTCCTCTGACTGCCACACCCGCACTGCGGAATGTGTGCTTCCCCGAGCCCCACCTCCCACCAAATAACAAACGCTCAAAAAACACTAACTGGGGCCCGAGGTAGGGCTCAGCAGGTTAAGCGCCCTTGTTGCTCTTGAAGAGGACCTGGTGGCTTCCAGTTCTAGGGAATCCAATGCTCTGGGCACAAGTGCCAAGGCACACATGTGGTGCACACATACTCATTCAGGCAAAACATCCACACACATAAAATAATCCCAAAACCCACTAGGTGTACACAAAAACACACCTTCCTGTAGAGATACACACATTTATGCTTCATTGCCCAGATCTCACACATGCAGGAAAACGGACTCAAAAGTATTCCTAGGCAGCCAGAAGTGTGATGCAGGTTTGCTGTGCTAGGGCTTTCTTTCTTTCGTTCTTTTTCCACTTCACACAAGATGAAGTTATTTGGGAAGGAACCTACGATGACAGCATGTTTCCTATCAGACTGGCCAGTAGGCAAGCCTGGTGGGGGCATTTTCTTAGTCAATGATTGATGTGGGGCAGTCCAATCCCAGGTTATAAAAAAGTAACAGGCTGAGCAAGCTATGGAAAGTAAGCCAGTAAGCAACACTCCTCCATGGCTTCTGCTTCCATTTTGCCTCCAGCTCCTACCTGGCTTCTTCCGGTGCTGAGCTGTAGGATGAAGTAAACCCTCTCCCTCTAGCTTTTGGTCGTGGTGTTTGTCACAGCAACTGAAAGCAAACTAGAACACCTGGAAAACCACCCCTTAAGAGGTGGGGAAGAGGGCTTGACTTGGTGGCACAGGCCTGTAATCCCAGCACTCAGGGAGACTGAGGCAAGCGGCAAGTGGAGCTCTGTGAGTTCGAGGCCAGCCTGGTCTACAAAGCAAGTCCAGGACAGCCAAAGCTACACAGAGAAATCCTGTCTTGAAAAAAACAGAACCAAAACCAAACAACAAACAAACAAACAAAGAGGCGAAGAGGATAACACTAGCCAGCCTAAGCTTCCAAATGAGACCATATCTAAAAAGTTAAAGATAATAATAAATTAATAGGTAGTTTATTGTTTGCCATAAGAGGCTGGGCATGGTGACACATACCTTTAATCTCAGCATTCAGAGCCTGGTGGTGATGGTGCACAGCCTTTAATCCCAGCACTCAGGAGGCAGAGACAGGCAGATCTCTGTGAGTTTGAGGCCAGCCTAAAACCTTTTCTCAATAAATTAAAAAACGAAAACCCCCAAAACCAAACAAACAAGTCGGGTGCAGGTGGGTCCCTGTGAGTTTGAGACTGGCCTGCCCCATGTAATAAGTTCCAGGCTAGCCAGGGCTACATGGTAATCTCTCTCTCAAAAAAAATTACACACTTTAGGATAAACACACTTTGGAGTCCCACGACAGTGGGACTGTGTTTTGAATTAATGACAATAATTTTTCTAGAAATCAGAAACACATCATGTTCAAGACAGGTTCCTAAGAGAGGAAACCAGGTGGATGTAGGGAAGGAAGAGAGACCCTGGAGCATCTACGACAGCGGTCATGACAGCGCAGTGGAAGCTGGGAGCTGTCAGAGCTGGCTGGATGAAAGACAAGGCTGAGAAGGTCAGCTGGGGCCAAGAGGAAGGCACGGGAAAGTGTCAGTTTCCTGTTGCTGCTGTAACAAGTTTGTATCAACTCAGTGGCTTTGACCAACACCGGTCTGCTCTTACCATCTAGAGGCCGAAGCTCTGAGATCCATCTCACCGGGCTAAAGCCAAAGTGTTGATCCAGCTGGTCTCACCTTCCGTCTTTGAGAGAATAATCTGTATCCTGGGCTTTCCCGAGTCTGGTGGCTGCCTTACAGACCACTGCTTCACCCTCAGGGCCTACCACTCCAACCTTTGCTCCCACTGTTCTAGCACCTTCTCCAAGCCCCTCCTTGGACTCCTCCCTCTTTCATTCAGAACCATTACTATTCTCAGGCCATCTGGACAACTGAAAATTGTCCAGATGAACTTGAACTTACTTGAACCTACCCAGGAAAGGAAACAAGTAAAAATGCAATAAATGAACTCTGGTTGAATTATTTCACCTGAAAAGACCTCTCTCAAGTTTAGAAAAATGTTTTCAGTTATGGAGCTGGAGGAGGATTGTTACCACCACGTTTCGGCTCTATACACTCCTAATTGGCTCTGTACTGTGAAAGAAGCTTCCCACTTTCCTCTACTCTCCAGATTATGTTGTCAATGTTGTTTTTATTTTATCGAGATGTATAATGTTTACGTTTGGTTCTGCAACTGAAATTTCCACAGTTCACGCTCACCCTGAATGGCGTTAGTGCCTCCGCCTTTACTAGTCCCTTCCTCAGCTGTGGTACGGATTAATTTCTTGGCTGACTGGATTTTGTCTTTAAAAATGAAAAACAAAAGCCGTAAGGTTTTAGGAATCCCAGGCTGGCCTCGAACTCACTCTGTAGCTGAGGATGACCTTGCCCTTCTGATCCTCCTGAGCGATGGGATTGCAGGCTGTATCACAGGCCTGGTTTAGGCAGTGCTGGGGATGCTTACTCCTGCTGGGCAAACACTCTGCCAACCCAGCCACATCCCCAGCCCTGGGTTTTCAGGATTTTGTTTTTCCAGAATGGTTTGGCTCATGAGTTCTCAACCTCACTGCACCCCAGATTCAGGATTAGCCCTATCATTGATGGTTGTGTTCACCCTGGGCCTATGTAGAGGCCGCTCACCTTCGTCAAGGCCTACCCTGGAGCAGTGTGGGGCCAGCATGTGCTAATATCAACCACCCTGGCTGTGGTGGCTTCTTCACGATGAATATTCACCTCTTCACTGGGGTTTTTTTCCCCTGTATTTTAACACTGTGACATTTTCAGAGCCTCCACTTGTTTTTAGGATGCTCGTAGCTCTATGCTTGTGGGTTTTGGTCTGTTAGCTGTGTAGTGCTTCCTGGCTCATCTTCTCCCAGCAGCTGACTCTCCACATCCCAGGCCTTTCCTCCACGTCACTTTTCAGCCATGTCTGTTGTACATGCATGCTGCTGCTGGCTTATTTGCTGCATGTACATTACTGGTTTTGTCCTTTATTATTTCTCTTTGTTCTCTGTCTCCCTCTTCACATCATTCTGTTTTATCATCTTGTCCTTGCGTTCTTGTTCTTTGTCCTATCAATTTTACACTATTAATACGACCCAAAACAGGAAGAACTTGTGGGAAATGTGCTTTTACTCCTTTGGTTATATTTTCTTCTAGATTGGTGTGTGTGTGTGTGTGTGTGTGTGTGTGTGTGTGTGTTCTGTTTCAGGTTCCCTTCCTCCCCTCCTTCCCCTCACCCTTCCCATTCACTCACTCTCCTTCCCACCTGTGTTTGCCTGTGGTCTTTGTGCCCAAAGGCCATCTGTTTCTTCTTCCCTTACTGCTACCTGCCATCGCTCATGCTTAACAGACTCTTCCTTTGCATTGTACACCACTGTGCTCTTTCTCATCTTGTCTCAGCCAATTTTTTTATCCCCTAGAAAACAGCTGTTGCTGTTGGCCTTCCCTAACACCTTAAGATGGCCTGGCTGGGGCTACCAGCCAGCCTTGCCCACGTGCTTGTCCTCCCAGGACCCTGGCAGGGCAGCTTCTCTAGTTGAAGGGGGAGCAACTGCCATTCTGACAGCTTTAGCTTAAGCCCCTGGGACAGCATCCCATATCAAGGATGCCATGGTCTTCTTGTCTCTGTTGAGGTGTCACAGAGGGACACGGGGCTTCTACTTAACAAGTCCCCTCACCTTCTCTATCTTACGCTCTCTCCTGCAGGGCCACTGTTAGTATGGATTCTCATTGGTCAGTTCTCCCTTTCTGAGTGCTGCTTCTGTGCAGGGGAGGGAGGAATATCAGTCACTGCACTCAAATCTTGTGTTGCTTGTGGGGGGTGTCATTATTTAAGGGACTCCTCTAAACTCCTTTGCTTGGCAGTGTTCTGTTTTGGTTTTGTTGGTTTTCATAGTAGGGCTATGGTGGAAGGAGTCTATAAGACTTCTCTTTTGTCTCGTCCTATCCTTGTTTCTCTACACCCCTCTTCCCAAACTCCTCTCTTCTGGGCAACACTCTGGTGATTCCTTTAAACAGTGTCCTGCTCCCCTCCTACTGCATGTGCTGTGCATGCTCCTGTAGACATTCTCTGGCGGATAGGATGCACATTGGAAAGCCTCCTGCCATGTTTCTCTTCCATCATTGGCCCCTCCCAGGGAAGCATCTTTGCTGTCACAGTTACATACATTTCTGTCCTCAAAGCCCTGTTCTTTCTACAGCCACAGCAAAGGCCTCAACTATGGCCACAGCAGACAAGCTACAAACATACCACACAGATGTGCCCTGTGTGCCTAGTCACCTAACACTTAACACTTCGTGGCTGCACGCCATCACCATAATTTGCATACAATACCACAGTAGCGGTTCCTGTGCTCAAGCCCCCAAATGATTGGCTTCTCTCTGGGGCCATTGCCCAAGTCTCCTGAGAACCTGCCCTGCCCCCTGGTGGCCACTCCCCAGGTCACTGGCCTGGAAGTATTCTGTCCCCCTCCTTGGCCTTATCTAGTCAAAGGAGACTGTGGCCTAGAATAGCCTCTCTCTCAGAGTAATGTGTCAGGTTAGGACCCTTAAGACACCCTTGAGGTCAACCCATCCACTCAGACTGGTCTGTGCAGCAAAGCTGTTGCAGATACAGTGGCCAATTGTTCCCCTTTGCCTGGCATGGGTTTTCCAAGATTTGAGATATTTCAGTACTAAACCTGGGAATGTCCCAGGTAAACTCGGAGATCTTATGCCTTCAACACACAATGTCTTCAGATAAATCTCCTCAGCCAGGACCCATCAAACTGACCCTGTTACCCAGGCCTCTCACACTGTCCACCCTCAGGTTAGCCCTCCCCCTCCTCAGACCTCCTTCTTCACTTCTGAGGAGGGGTGGAAGTAGAGGGACCACACCCCAATCCCTCCTGCTTACAGGGCTCTAGCCCTGAATTGTCAAAGAGGTAGAACCTTTTAAAGGTCAGAAGCTCTTGGCTGTGGGTATAGTGGGCATTTGGGCCTAAGGACACAGAGATACACAGGTAAAGGGCACAACACTGGAATTCGGAGCCAAGCTCGAATTTCTCTCCCAGTGACAATGAATCTTGAATCTCATCCTACAGAGGTAGTGGGTGCCTTACTGTTGGAAGCGCTCAGGGCTGGGGGCTTTCCAGAAGTCTTGCCTGATAGTTATCTCTGCCCTGCCTAGATGCTGGGAATGAAGACACAGGATTTGTATGTTTATAGTCAACTAGCCTCAGAACAGGAATGGAGGGCAGGCAGGTGGCCGAGAGGGGGCAGAAGAATCTAGGACAGACCCTGGCTTGGGTCGGAGAGGAGCAAAGACCACAGGCCGGGGTCTGGATGTGGGGCAGGAACTCAGAGGGAAGCAGAAGAGGGGTTGAGTCTGGGAAGAGGGACCAAGACTGGCGTGGACTTAGGGATGGAGGTGCTCATAGAAAAAAAAAACACATATACACAGATTCAGGGATGAAGAGACAGAAACAGATGGAAATACAACAGAAGGAGAAAGGCAGAGAGAGAGAGAGCAAGTGAGAGAGCACAGGCAGAGAGATACTTAGAAAAGGAAGGAGTCAAAGAACAAGTGATAGACAAAAAGACAAAAGACAGGGAGAAAGAGACAGAGATGAGACAGAGACGTGCAGAGGTGCAAAGGTGGGGCCACAGGGCTGGAGGGATGGTTCAGCAGATAAGAGTGTGTACTGCTCTTTCAGAGGGCCTGAGTTCATTTCCCAGCATCCATGCCAAGCAGCTCACAACCGCCTGTGACTCCAGTTCCAGGGAGGTCTGACTCCACAGACACATATACATACAAATAAAGTAAAATAAATCTTAAAAAAAGAAAAAAGATTGGGACCAGGACAAAGACTTATTCAGAGACAAGGACAGAAAGAGACAAATATAGAGACAGAATCAGGTCAGAGTAGAGGGGCAAAGGGGTTTAGAGGGAGGAAAGCCCTGTGTCCTAGTTGCTGACAGATCAAGACATCGAGGGCACCGTTCCCAGGGCACCTTGGGAAGTATACTGAACTAATGGACTAAAGGCTGGTCCACTGTGCTGCTGCCGTGTAGGCTGAGGACCCGAACCTTTGCTTCCCTGGCCCCTCAGAAATGTTCTCATTTCTGGGTTCTGTTTTAACTCCATGAACAGATGCCTATACTCATCCCAGCTTCCCCAGAACCACACTTGCAAAGGGCTGTGGACTGTACTCAAGGGAGGCAGCAGCTGCAGGAGCTGAGACCCTCCAAAGTGAACTTTCTATGAGGTTAAGGGAAGGGGACTTGCAAGAAGGGATGATCACGCCTAGAATCAATGACACTGACCAGAAGGACTTAGGACAAAGCTGATCCCTTGGAGTTGGGGGCAGGGAGATACCCTAGTTCTCCCCTCTATCAGCCTCTGAGGCTTCCGCAGGCCCCCTTTCCTCGTTCTGCCCCCTCCTTCCCAGGCCCAGTATAATTGTTTCCCCATGTTGCTAATGGAGGCCAGATTGCCGATGCCCAGCCCTCGGTCAGGGCTGACCAAGGCTCTCAAGTCAGAAAGGCGGCACAGGCCAGGCACCCTCTAACGTCAGCCCACCCACCTTGACGACAGACAAGGCGCAAGGTCTTAACACATTGCAAGGATATGGTATTCTTGGCAGGAGAGTTGGTAGCCCCTTGGTCTCGCCATAAACAGGCTGGACCTAGAATGCAGGCTGTGGCATTGACTCAGGCAAAGCAGCAGTTCCGGATGCAGGCACAGGCGCAGGCGCAGGGCTGCTTCTCTGGATGTCTACTCTGGGGATCTCCTCTGTGCCCCAGGAGCCACAGGCTCCCATCATCTGAAAAGCCACAGGTTAGGCAGGCATTGTGGCACACGCCTTTAATCCTGGCATTCACGGGACCCATGGGAGGCAGAGGCAGGTGGATCACCGTAAGTTTGAGGCCAGCCTGGTCTACATAGTGAGTTTCAGGGCAGCCAGAGCTACATAGTGAGGCCCTGTCTTGAAATCAGTCAAACAAACAAATGAACAAACAATCGGAAAGTCCACAGTTGCTCTGTGTCAGGTCTTTTCTCTTCACAAGTCTCTACCTGGAACATTCTCTCTCCTCCAGCCTGAGGGACAGGCAGCCTCCTATCTGGGAAGGCCTAATGCACCGGTGCTGTGGGTGCTGTGATCTCCCTCCCGGGGCATGGGCCCATGTGGGCCTGCCAGGGCTGGTGGAGAGTGCGTAGTCTGAGGTCAAGGGTGGAGTCCTGTGACATCAGTGAAATTTTTAGTGGCATTGAGAACCTGCTATGGGAGTGTGGACACACTGGTGTGTGACTTCGGCTACACCTCCCTTATTCTAAGCACACAGAGGAAGGCCAAACCTGGCTCCCAGGATAGGACTCTGGCCTCTTCTCATCCATCAGAGGTCTGTCTGACTCTAGGCCTGGGTGTTTTCAGCAATGTGGCTTCTGTGAGAGAAGGTGGACCTTGAAACTTGGTCTTTCTACATAGCCCTGGCTGTCCTGGAACTCACTATGTAGACCAGGCTAGCCTCAAACTCACAGAGATCTTCCTGCCTCTGCCTCCTGGGCAAAGAGCTTAAGGAATGTGCCACCACACCTGGCTAGAATTGGACCTTGAACAGGTGTTGGCCAGTCAGGAGAAGTCAGAGAGAACTTAGACCCCAGCTTAGGGACCTGGACAGCTGGCTGGACAGGAGCCCAGACCCGCCACCTGAGTACAATATAAAATCTAAATCTGAGGCTTAACCTTGAAAATTCCAGTTCTCAGGTCCAGATCCAATCCCTATCCATGCTCTCAGGAGCCTCTGCCTTCAGGCTGCCACCCTGCTGGGCCAGCTCTGAACCTCTGTGGCCTGGCTGGGTTCTCCTAGAAGGCAGCACCGGGGGCGACTGAGAAACAGCGCTGGTCCAGCCAGAGCCTACAAGCGCAGCCTCTACAAATGACCGGATACCGCCATGTGGGTCCAGTCTTCACTTGGACCCTTCTCCCACAAGTTTGCCCTTGGCTGCATACTCTAGGGGAGCCCAAGTCCTTAAGAAGTAGAGTGCACGATCCCTAAGTACTGTGGTCCATGCTCCCCAAGTGGATTTCTCCCTCCTTCCATGCCTGCAGGTCAGGGGTCTTCGGAAGATTTGGTTCCCTCGCAAAGTGGTTCTGCTCCAAGGTCTCATGAAATGGTGACGTTTAATGAGAACCCTACTCCTCCCACCCCTGTATATACATCTATAAAAAATTCAAATACAGCAAGTTACCATTGAGTCAGACTAGAAGGAACTGACAGGACATTAAATACTGGGGGTAGGAAGGGGTCAGTGGAGGATCGTACAAAACAGGGGCGGAGGTGGACAGACTGGAAAGTGTGGGCACCGGGGGGAGGGGGATGGCTGGGCCCCCCAGTGTCAGGAGCTTATAATCTGATGGTGGCAATAGAGACCCTGGAACAAACAGGAGACTGGGGCAGGAGAAGAAAACTGTGGATGGTGGGGGCTTCCCTCAGGTCCCCCAAGGGCTCCTGGGAGTCGCTGGCATTGGAGGGTCCAGCCCAAGGGGGAAAGATGAGAGGGGTCTTTGGTGGGTGGGTTAGCTGCATGGCCCTCCTCTCTGGATGGAAAGATGGACCGGCTTGGTGTGACGCGGCTAGGGGACGGCAGGCCCGGGCCTGCCGGGGTCTCTACAAATTGTGTCTGAAGAGAATGCAAAAGGTCCTCCTGCCCATGTGCAAAATAGAAACCGGGGTATGCAGGCTCAGCTCCGGCCTCCTGCTCCTCTGCAGGCGCTCTGACATATCCTCGTGGGATGCCCGGGCTCTGGGGAGACAGGTTGGGGTGGTCAGTGAGGGCTAATGCTTCGATGCAGGTCCCTGAGGCTGCCCTCCCCATCGCTTCCCAGCCTCACTCACCTACCAGATCAGGAGATTGTTGGCTGTGGCGGCAGCGGCAGCCAGGGCAAGGGTGATGGGGACACTGGTCAAGAAGGGGATGGAGGGTCCTCCGCCGCTGCCTAGCTCCCCAGGGTCACAGATCTTCGTGGTGGGCGGGGGTGCCAGTGAGCTGGTGGTGCTTGTCGTGGTCTCTGGGTAGCATGGGAAAACTCAGGGCAGGGCCAGGGCTGGCACCGCCCAGATCTGGGGTCTCACAAGGCACTTCGCCCCTGCTCCCTGAGCAGACGAGTGCTGCTCCTCCCACCCTGCTTCCTACGGCTCACAGATCACCACTGCACCCTGCCCTACCCACGCCAAGGACATCTAGAGAACAAGTACTGGGGACACGGGTTCGGGGCAGATGGGTGGGTGGGTGGGTATCAGCCTGAGAGGGTAAATGGCAGAGGCTCTGCTCCTAGGAAGAGCTGGAGGGAGTAAGGGGCAAGGGACAGGGGGCAAGCAGGCTCACCGGGGACCTGAGCTTCGGTGGTGAGATGTCGTGGCTCCTCTACCCAGGGTGTGGCGTGAGCGGCTACACTCCAGTCACTCCACGTCCCGATCTCGTTGTCCTTGGCTGCCACCTGGATGATGTACTCCTTCCCAGCATAGGCATCCGTGATGGTGTGCGCTGTGCCATCTGATAGCTCCACCTGCAGGCCCAGTCACAGGGCAGGGTAGGAGAATAAAGGGATCCCAGGCCTGGAGGAGGCTAGAATGCTCAGGAGCCGTCATGTTGTTATCTGGGATGCTGGGGGGCCAGGGGAAGACTAACGGGAAGTAGTGTGATGGTAGGCTACCTCCTGTCAGCGAGCCATGGAAAAAAGGTCACAAGCACTGACGCGGGAGAGAAGATGCCTAAGATGAAAGTTTGGCTCCATCTCTTGCTGACTTGGAGGCCAGGCTGCATAGCTATCTCCACAGGCTTTGAGTCCCTCTCTACAAACTAGTGTTAGTGACAGTAACTACCTCAGGGTTATAATGAGGACTGAGCTGTGAGGAAAGTGCCAACTAGCCTTCAGCCAACGATGTCACTGTGTGTGCCTGCCACCCAGCCCCAGCAGGGCCTCTCCCAGAGGACTCCCATGTGCTCCTACGTGCTCCCACTCTGCTTGAAGTAGGAAGGGCTGGGGACAGCCCAGAGGGTGTCAGAACTGCTGCTCCTGGAGGCATGGCATCACCACCCCGCCCCACCCCCTCTTGCTGGCCTCATCCTGCCGGTCTTCCCCCCACTCTCCAGGGCAGCCTGCCTGTCCGGCGCCCCTCCCAGGCCCAGGCTGGGCTCTGCTTCATCTCAGCGGCACCCGCTGCCTCATTAAGCCGCCTCGTAAACAGGGGCAGCCGGTGGGGGCGAAGGAGAAGGCTGTTCTGGGCCATGTCTGGCTTTAGGGCCTTTTTGGTTCCCATTCCAGTCTTCTCCCCCAGAAAAATAAGTTCTAGGCCACCTGACCTGCTGGTCTGTTATACACATGCATGTGTGTGTGCTCGAGAGCTTCCATCCAAGTGCTGTCAGGACCACGAAGAGCAGGGGCCCTCTAATACCTGCTAAGTCTGTGGTCCCGATGCTGGAGGCCCTGGCAAAGGTCAGGGCCATGCTGAAACACACTTGAGCCCAGACCCTGCCTCAGTCAGTCCTACTCCCAGCCCTGAAAGGTGGATGGGCACCAAAAGCCTCCTTCTCATGGTGGTGGGGTCCCAGGCCCAACTCTGGTCCCTAGTCTCCTCTTGTCTATAAAGATCCCCTGTGGCTGCTTAGCAAACCTCTCCCTCATTCTTGGCCTACAGACCTCCACATATCCTTTCCCCAAAGACAAAGGAGAAAGCCAAGGGGGACAGATCAAACTGCTAGCCCTCTGGTGGATGCCTGACACTACACTTCTTGGCCACCACCTCTGGGCAGTGATAATCCTAGGCCTGGACCCTCCTCGTCAGTTGTCACTGATCCTTAAGGGAAAGGCCCTTCAGTTAACAGGAGCTGCCACTGCCGCCCTCTGGCCTTGAAGCCCAATACTCAGTCAGCTGCAAATGTCAGGCACTGCCCTCAAGCCTCCTGGCTGAGTTAGGACCAGAGCAGCTGACATAATAACCCCATACTGGGTTCCAGTTCTTTCCTTACCCTTTGTCCACGCTGAGACAGCCTCTGCCATACCTCCTGGCCCCTACTGCCTTGTAATTTATGGTCTGTATTTTTCATGAAACACCAAATGATTTTTTCCTCTTGCAGCCACACACCTGTTCCTCTTCAAGATCAAGGACAGGGAAGATATTCCATACAGAACAGGTTGAAGAGACCAGTTCTAACGCATGTGAGACATGGAATAAGGCTACGATGTGCCACAGAGCATGCGTTGTGTCAGAGCAAAGGTGAGCTCTGCCCACAGTATGGTCTTGGCACGTTGGTCCCAAGCATGTATGCAGCATGGTTCCTGCTGAAAGCCATGTGTGCCTATGCATGTTCCCGTGTGTGGTGGGCACTGTGCCAGGTCCACTGCAAGGCGTGTGCGCTGCAATGCGCAGAGCTGCTGCCTGTAGCTCGTTAGCGGGGGAGGGGGCTTGTGAAAGCAGACCCTGGTTATTAGCAATGCATTAGGCGCGGGCAGCTGGCCAGGCGGGAGGGACTCCGGACTCTGTCAGGGAACATGTGAGAGTGTGAGTAGCCTTTGTGAGGGCCAGGCCTACAACCAGGACAGGCACCTAGGAATCAAATTACAGACTTTAAAGGCAGACAGGAGAAGGACATAAGAAGATGGTACTGGAGCCTGGTGGGGGTTCAAGCTTACCCCCAGGAGACAGACTGGCTTGCCTCATGGAACACTTCCAAAGCTAGTCCTAGTCCAGAGCTCAAGGGCCACCCAAGGTGCTCACAGCTTACAGGCCCTGAGCTCTCAACATGAGAATACCCACAAGTCTTCATAGCCCTGCTGTCTCCTAGAGCTTTCCATCATAGCTTGATCAATATCCAGACCATAGCCTCTCTCTATACTGACCCTTGTCCAAACTGTTTGCTTCCCAGCCCGGGCCACCACCTAATCCATAACCTTAAGCTGACCTTTAAACTAGGTCTTACTTTGGAGACTGAATAATCACTGTGATCTGACTCACCCCCAGATCAAACTCAATCCCAGTATCTGGTCCTAATTGCTTGACCCATCTGTAAATCTTTGAGGAGGGGGCCACATCCTGTTCTTTGGGTCCAGCACAGACCTCATGTAATCGGAGGTGCCTGAGAAGGGCTGACAGCCAGAGCCTAGAAGTGGGAAACACTGTTCACCCTGTCACCCCTCTCCCAGCACTTCTCTCTACTGCCCTGGGAGTCCTCAAAGACATACTATGATGAGGTGCCTCTCTCAGCTCCTTCCGTTTCCCAAGCCCACCTGATCCCTTTCTCCCCCAGGTTAGCCTCTCAGACTGCCACTGGGTCCCCTATTGGTCCTGATACTACCTGGGGCACAGACTCCTCTCTCGCTCTACTGCACACTCAGGTACTCACATGTTGCCATTGGTCCAGGATGAGAGGCCGGTAGCGCAGAAAGAACTTGAGAGGGAAGGATTCAGGATCAGGCCAAGTTGAGGGTGTCTGCCACGTCACTTCCAGTCGACGAGGGTTGCTCGGCACTGGCCGGGCTACCACGTTTTCTGGAGGGTCGGGCTTCACTATTAAAGAGACATAGCTTCATTAGTGTGCTAATCTCCAGGAAAAACCCCACACTATCAACTCCAGCCACTGATCAGCCATCTCTGTTGCCAACATTCAACAGCTACCATCCCCCTTCTCTGCTGTCACCTGTGGCAACCACCATGAATAACCATCTGATGACCACCTCTGATGTGGCTGTTGCGACAGTCAGTCACCAGCCCTTGGTAGCAACACTCTAAATTTCAACCAGCCTCCATCACAATGCCATCCTCATGGTGAGAGGTCCATGCCTCTCAAAAATGAAGCCTACTTGCTGCCCCTACCACAATCACTCTCACCTCTAATGCCACCCAGATCACCCTTCTAACACCACATCACACACCGCCCCTGCCAGCTTTCCCTGTTTTCTTTTGATTTTGGTTTCCCCCTAGTTCTAAACTGAGTCTGGACTCTCTTGGAACAGTGTGGATTTGAAGATGCTCAGTGGGTTAGTGGTGAGCTGGGGATCTGATGATGGCTGAATCTAAGGGCCCAGCTCATACAGAAATAGTCTGACTGAAGACCCAGCTGTGAGGCTTGTGGGGAAGATGGAAAGGCCCAGAGACACAGAAGGGCCACGTCTGGGCTGGGGTAGGAGCAGGCAGAGCCTGTCCGGAGTAGGGCAAGTGCAGGCAGAGGGTCTGGATGGGATGAGAGGTAGGGAGAGGGCAGTGTCTGTCCCACTGCTGTCTCCTGTTCTGACACCTCATTCATCACAGGCCGTAAGGAAGCCATTAGCATGAGGGAGGGGGCTGCAGCTGCACAGGAGTCTGGCCCAGCCTGTCCCCCTCCCCCCCACCGCTACATGTTCTCTGAGCCAAAGAGACAATGAAAAGAGCTGCTGGACAAGTCTCTGGCCAGCAGGTAAAGGACATCCACCTGTATGGTCACAGGTGCACAGGAAGTCAACAGCCCCTCCAGTGCTCACATACACCTGTGACGCATTTCCACACGCCCAGGATATGAGGCCCCCCGCCCCCTCACTATCACACACCGATGGTGAACTCATCAAAGGTAATAGCTGTGGCGTTGCGACCCAGGGCATTGCTGACACTAATGGAGACCTTGTACTTGATGGTGGAGAACAGGTGCATGTAGCGGATGTGACAGCGGTTCTTGAGGGCTGGGTCCTTCTCACACGCCATGATTTTGGAGCCATGCCTGGAAAGGAATGAGGCCCAGGTACAGTTAACAATATCAAGGGCAGGCTAGAGGACTGGCAAGCCTAAGCGGGGCCGGAGTAGACTCAGGATGTAATGAGGAGACAGGGAGGCCAAAGGTCAGGGCTGGGAAGGATCAAGGGCACAGTTACTCACAGCACAGTCACGTTGAAGGTATTTGGGATGTAGGTGGGAGTGGGCAGGTGCCAGGTGCAGTAGAAGCCCTTGGGGTAGGTGTTGGAGCGGCAGCTGAGCACGGGCTCCCTCGGCGGCACTGGGGGTGAGGACGGGAAGGTCAGGCTCTTGAAGCCTTGGTCCCATGTGCTAGTCCGGGGACAGGTGGGCCCCAGAGCCCCAGCCCTTCCCCCCCTCAACCTATCATCGATGCCAAAGGTGGGGGGAGGGCTGTCAGCGAGGGTCTGAGGCTTCCCAGGACACAGAGCACCAGATGTTTAATTAAAGAAAAACAAGCTGCGCAGAGGAGCTGCCCCCCC
>NW_026594322.1:82277-120070 GCF_907164565.1 Psammomys obesus | reverse complement strand
GGGGGGGGGGGCGAGAGAGGCTGGTGAAGTCTAGGACCATTTCTCCAAGGCAGGTAGAGTCCTGGGGTAGGACCTCTCATCTTCAGGCAGCAGGGGCTAGGTGAATGTTCCTGGGTAACACTGAAGCCATGAGACATACCGTACCCGACCCTTCTAAGAGCTGGAGAGTAGACAGGGTGCAATCAGATACAGCCTCCTTTCTCTCAGAATCACACAAGCTCCTGAGAACTTCCCTGGAGCCCCTCCCCCCACCCAAGGGTTGAGGGGAGGGAGGCTTCTCGTGAAGAGGACTTAGTTCCCCCAGCCTGGCCCTGCTCCTTTCTACCAAGGAAGAGGTGCCCACAACTATTTAAGGAATATGTACATGGCACACGGTGGAATCCGCTGGTTCACTGACCCCTGTACCAACAAACCACTCAGACATTCTGCCAAGAGCCTCAGTGGCTTGTGCAAGGCTGGAAGGGAAGTTCGAACACTCAGTGTTTCCTACCACAATCACAGTCCACGTGAAAGACCAGACAGAACAAAATGCATGCGTCATCGTCACCCAGGACACATTTCTGTTCTCCACCTTGACTGCCCCGACACAGCATCACAACCCAGAGAAAAAGGCGGAAACGAGTGACAAAGTCTAGGCTGGCTCTGTTGGAACTGTGAACATCGCCATGTTAGTGTGAGTCTGAGTGTGAGCCACAGGACTCCCAGAAGTGCGAGTTCCGAGGGAACATCCGGCTGTAGTGTCAGAGTGTGGGTTTCTTCTGCTTGGTTGGTCCTCGGAAGTGCGAGGGAGCCAAGCGGATGTGTGTGAGCAAAGGTCCTGAGGTCTGCCTGACTGTAGCTCTCAAGGGGCCAGAGTGAGCCCCAAATAACTAAACAGTATGAGCTCTTGGCCTTCAGGGCATTCTGGGTATAAGTCCAGGCTCCCTGTAAAATAAGAACGCCAGCCCACAGTGCCCCTGTAAGTGCAAGTGCCTCAGAGTCCCCGTGTGACACTCCGGTTACAGGGCAGAAGTGAGAACCACAGAGTGGGCAGCAGAGTTCGTAACATGAGCCTAAGTGGGAACTCTCAGATCCTCCTAAGGGTGAATCTGAGTGCGAGTCCCAGGATTTCACAGCGAGGGAACCATGTGAATCTAAGTGTGGACCAAAGGGCCTCCTGTCTGTGTGAGCGCTGCTGAATCTGACGTGAGAGTGGTGAGAGTGCAAAGGCCACACAGGGTGTGAGTCTGACTGGAACTGCAGGGTCCCAAAAGAGTCCCTAAGTGCACACGTGAGCCCTACGTTTGTTCTCTATGTAAGTTTGAATGTGGGCCTCTGGTCTTAGTGTGACAGTCTTTGAATGAACCTGGCAATCTAAAGGTACGCTGTGGTCTTAGACAGTCAGAGGACCAGTCCTTGAGCCCCACTGAGCTGCTGTGGGCCAGCTCTCAGTCTCAGTGTAAACCTATGCATTAAAGGATACAGAGCTGTGTGCGCCCAGAATTGGGCAGAGCCCAGGAGCTCAGGGTAAATCTGAATATGAACCCTCCTCTCCTGGTGTAATTCTGAACACAAGTGTAAACCCGGAGTCTCTGGAATGAGTTTAAGTGTTCCAGTGTGAATCTGAGTGTGAATTCCAGAGCCCCAGGAAGTCCTGAGTGTGAACTTTAAACTCATAGACTGGGTAGACTCAGAGTCCCAACTGGAGTATCAGTTCTGACAGAGTCTGAAGCCTTAGCTCCATCTTAATCCTTCCTGGAGCTTCAGAACCATAGAAGGATTTGTGTGGGCTGTCAGAGTGGAGACTCACTGTCCAGCTCACCCTGCCTCTCCATGGATGTCCAATTGGTCAAGCCCCACTTGGGGTTAGACATACAAAAATGCTTTCATGTTTCAGACGCCGGGACACACAACAGTTACCTGATGCACAAACACACTCAGTATTCCCAACACTTGACACTTAAGTGACTATGGCACAGAGATACACCCTGTGACACAGACACAAACACACCACAGGCAAAACAACTTGTGTTAAAGACACAGCACACACACGCCCAGTGTTGCCGGCACGATATGGTGCCGGGCTCATGGATACTCACACATAACGTACATGCGGGAGTGAGGGGGATGAATTCTCAAACAGAGAGACCAGACAGACAGAAAGAAAAGCCTGAATTTTCAACAAGGCGTGAAATAGTCCTCCCCCGCCTGAAGCTACCGGAGGGGGAGGGGGCCCGGGAGCAGCGGGCTAGACGCCGCCGCCGGAGCAGCTCGGCAGAGCGGGGAGCGAGGAGAGCTGTCCGTCTGATGACCTCCCCGCGGCCCAGCCCCCACGCGCTGGGAGATACACTTCTCTGTACAACCTGGGCACACCAGGAGGCACACATGGGCAGACTCACAAAAGAGACACTTGGGGATACGCCAGGGGCTTGGAAGCACACCAACCAGAGGACTTACAAAGAGACACACTGAGGAGGACCCGCTGCGTGGACATACGGCCAGGCGGACTCGTGAGAAAACCACAGACAGGCTCACACCGACACACACACACCCCACGCGCGGATTCACACGGATACCCGGGCACTGGCAGAAGAGGAGCCATCTCTTCACACTCCGCGGCGCCCTCAAGTCCAGGTCTCCCCCACCCCGAGAAAGAAGCAAGCTCTGGGTGCGTGGGGGCCACCGTGAGCCCCCAGCTCTGGAATTTTCCCAGACCCCGCGCGTGCTGCTGAAGGTTGGAAGGAACAGGGACACTAGGACGTCCGCCCTGGCCACCTCCCTCCAGCCGACCGCGGAGCTTCACCATCGCCACCACCACGCCCAACCCCTGGCGCGCTCGGACGGAGGGGGCTGCCGCTCGTGCGCCCCTGGCCCCGAGTTTGCGGGCAAAGTTTCTCGTGAACTTTCCTACCTCCCCCGACCGCGGGGCCCACGCGTGCCCCCTCGCCCGGCCCGCACGCACGAGGGCCGCGGGGCCGTCCGCCCGCGCGTCCGAGGGTCAAGCCTCGCGCGGACGGCCGCGGAGCACTCACCGCGCCCTCGAGCCGCCGGGCTCCGCGCCGCGCCCTTCGGCCGCCTCAGGCGGAGAGCCAGGCAGGAGCGCGGAGCGAGCGCCGCGGCCGGATCCCGCTGCCGAGCCCCGCGCCGCGCCGGCTGCAGCCGCCTCCGCCGCCGCCCGCTCTGCACCGGCTCCGCGGCTCTCCGCGGCTTTAACCCCCCCCACCCCCCCCCGCCCTCGCGCGCGCCCTCCCTCCTTCCCTCGCCCATGTGACCGCGGGCGCCCGCCCGGCCGCGCGCGCCCTCGCTCCCCTCCCCCTCTCGCCTTGTCTCCCCGCGCCTCCGCGGCCGCGCACCGCGACCCCCTCCCCGCCGCGGCCCCCGCGCGCCCCCGCCCTGGCACGTCCCCGCGCCTGGCACGCGCGGCACGCTCGCAGGGGCACGCTCGCCCGCGCAGGCCTGAGAGCCCCCACTCCCACTCGCCCCGCGCAGGCAGGCTCCCTACCCCCGCTGGCACGCTCGGCACTGGCACGCGTGGCCCCCTCGCCTTCGCCCTTTCTCTGGCGCGCCCTCCGGATGGCTCGGGACCCGGCGCTTCACGCGCGCCCAGGGCCGCGGGTCTCGCAAACGCGCGCGCACACACCCACACCCACTCCGCCCGCTCTCCTAGGGCGGCCGGGCGCGCCCCCACCGCCGACATCGCCCACCAGGCTCTCGGCTTGGCCAGGTCTCTCCTGCGCACGCCACTCTGCCGCTCTGCCACTCAGTGGCTTGCACCGACACTCGGGCACACCCGGGACCAACTCTGGGGTTGTAGCATCCCCAGTACGAGGCAGAGTCCCCCTGTGCCCATTAAACCAGCCCTCTTACCCCTCCCCATTTCCTATCGCCCCCACCAACGACCTCCCTTCTGACCCCTCGTCCGATGTTAACGTGCTTTACGCTTGCACGACTCCAGGGACCAGGCTGGATGCCCAGGCTCTTGCCATCGCCGGGACACCGGGCCTGGAGGGCAGCTTTAGGGAAGCCGCGACTTAACTGCCTGGCCGGACAGTCCCAGAGCAGGGCATGCCCCTCTGAGAGCTGAGCTTGGCTCTGGCAGCTCCCTCACCTCATCCCCACCTCTGCAGCCCGGGCCTTGGGCACAGGGCGAGGTCCATTTCACTGGACCTAGGCCCCTGTTCTGGCTATGATATGGGAGATTAAGGTTCAGTTCGACAACCTGATCAACTTCTGAGGCCACACGAAAGCACAACAGAAAAGGGGATGCCAGAGGCAGAGAACCAGAGGTCCACCTCCTGGATTTTTCAACTGGCCTTTGACCCATAATCCCTGGGCCTTGCCTCTCCAGAGAACTGTTCCCCGGCTGAGGGCTAGGGGAGGGAAATACCTCGCTCTTTCTTCACACCCTTCCCAGCAGGCTGCCTACAGCGCCCGGGCCCTTTCCCAACAAATGCCTCAGAGACTCTACTGCAGAGGAAAACCTTCCCGCCACTGAGAAGCTTTTCAGTTTTCACTTCCATGGCCCTACCGCTCAACAGTCTGGAGTCATGCTGGGCTGAAGCTCAGAGAGGGTGGGCCAGGGCTTAAGGACACACAGAGGCGTAGCTAAGCCCTGCCGGGGTCACATGACCACCCACAGCAGATGCTCTCTAACTGGCTTCTCTGGACCACCTCAGGTCCCCATCATGCAGCCCCTAATTAGGGCTGAGGGAAGGGATGCAGCAGGTGCAACGAAATATGGAGCGTTGGTGATGGGGACACAGGCCAGGATTCTCTTTCTGTGCTGATAGTAGGCCTGGACCGAGTCAGGTTCTGGAGAAGGGGCTGATGCTGGCGGGCCCACGCGCTCACACCGGGCTGAGGACAGGCCGACAAACGGACACGGAGATGGGCAGGTCTTGAGTGGGCCGACTTGATTTTTCAGGTGGGCTCTCTACAGGTTGAGGGCAGTCAGGAATTACGCCCCGACAAACGTCCCCCAACGACACTCGGGCACGGGGAGGCTGCGGTCATCACTGCCGCAGCCACCTGGGGCAGATCACCGTTCGCATCTGACGAACGGCGTCGCACAAGTCCAGGAATACAACTCAGTGTGATTGAGGTTGAGCGACGCACGTCGGACCCGGGGTGGTGCTGGGGGGAGGGGGCCTGTCGGACGGCAGCGCCTGGAGCGGAACCAGCGACCGCGCTCGCGTCCTCGGGGCCGCAGCGCCACCTGGCGGGAAGAGTGGGGTGCGCGTCCTCGGGCTGCGACTCCCGCTCGGCGCTGAGGCCGTGGGGACCTGCGGAACAAGGCAGGGTCTGTCCCCTTTCCATCCTGTGATCACCTAGCTCAGAACCTACGTTCTTCCCACTGAGCTGGGCCAACAGCTTTTCACTCCTGCTGTTCCGGATGCCGTGTCTACTCCCTAGCCACTGTGCTTCCCCAGCCCTGTTGAAGCCTTAGGGTCTGCCGCCCACGGGCAGAGCCAGGCTGCTGAGACCCGCCTTCACCTCTGGCCGCATCGGCTTTCCAGCTCTCCTGGAGAGAGCTGGCCACCCCATGTCTGCGCCAGCCCCTTCTCTTACAGTGGGAAGGTAGACCCCACTCAGACACCTTCATTCAAACTGTGGCCTCAGCAGATTCACGCTTGCCCCATTTTCACCATCTTCCTCAACTGTGGCCGAGTGGCAGGAAGTCATAACCGCAGAGTAGAAGACCCACAATAATGGGGATCCCAGAATTAGGTAAGCTTGAGAGGCCTTGGGGCACTGGAGACACGTTCCTTGACTTCAGGTGTCTTTGCTCATTTGTTACTGCACTCTGTTATTGTTATCGCGATGGTCCAGATGGATCCCGGGAAGTGCCAGGGCAAGGACTCTACCACTGAGCAAAGACACACTAACCCTCCTGGGGGTTATGGCTACTGTGAGGGGAAGCACTGGGGCCACCCCACCCCACCCCACTCCAGAGTTAACTGCCCTTTCAGGCCTGTAGGCTGCAACAACCAACGCTTTTCCATTTAAATTGATCTGTCTCCAGGAAGGAAAGCTACCTACGTGGTCTCACCTTTCCTCTAACAGCCATGCACCAGAAGGTTCCAGGGCGAGGCAACCCCTGGCTAATAGTTACACTCTCACACAGGCTGCCTTAGAAGCACTAAAGACGGGGTCACATAAAGTCACATACCCTGTTTCACAGAACAAAGCGCATATGTTCGGCCTCACTATGGTGCATGAGTCATGGGACCCTTGCTTAAGCTAGGAGCCTGAGGTCTGCATGGAACTGAATCTCTGAATCACACAGCCGAAGCATACACAAGGCACAGCCACAGTCGTGTGTCACACAGGCACACACACAGTCACACAAACTCTCAATCGCACTGGGTTGGCGGGGCGGGGCGGGCTCTGGGAGGCAGTTACGTAAACGCCCTCGCAGCCCCCCTTACACCCCCCCCCCGTGCACCCCCCTCCCCCTGCTTCCTCGCACAGTGCCAGCGCCCGGGGCGGCTTGGCCGGGGCCCGGGAACAGCTCGGCCTCGCGGAGGCTCCAGGCGCCGAGAAACCCGATCCCGACACAGCCTCGGGCCGAGCCAGGGAGGGGGGGGCCCAGAGCCCCCCCAAGTCAGAGACCAGACCAGCCACCCCCATGAGCGACTCACCCCCCCTCATCCTAAAACACTCCAGCACCATCCTGGGACAGCACCTGGGGCGCGTTCGCAATCCTTCTGAAATCCTACGGTGGGGACTGGGGACGGACGACTGCCTCTCTGTGCCCTGACCCCCCCCCACCAACCCCTAGTACCAGAAAAGGGCAAGCATTCCCTGAAGGTGGGAGAGAGGTGGAGCCTCAGTAGGGAGGCAAAACATTCAAACTGAAGTCCTCCAGGTTCCCTGGAGCTCCTTTTCTACCCCACGAGGGCCCCTGATAGAGGGGCTTCCACTAGTGTCCCAGGCAAATGGCAGATTTTTTTTTTAACCTACCAGATTACCAATTCTAAGTCGTTCAATAGGCCCAACGCCTCCTTTCCCTCGTTTTCTTCCTTTCCATCAGGAAGTTCTAACTCCAGTCTAATCAGAGTTCCTCCTGCTTTGCTAAGAAGGAATTCTGAGGACAGATGGAAGCATTGGGAATCAAATCTCTGGAAGGAGGATTAAGGCCCAGTAACCCCCTGGAAGTCAGAAATCTGAATGGAGGGCAGAGACATCTTTTCATTATAACCCTCACCCTACCCTGCAGCCTGAGGCTCTATTTTTCACAATAACTTTTGAGTGTCCAATTGGGCTGCCCAGACCCAAGAAGAAAGGGAATTTCCCCCTATGTTCTCTGCTAATGAAGAAAACATCTCATGTTGAAATCCCTCCTCTACCCCCAATCCAGAGTCTCTACCCCTCCCCCATCCAATGTGTCTGAGCTGGGGTACCACTAGGAGGGGTATCAGAATGAGAGAAAGCTCCTAGAGAAAGCATAACTTACACTGGGGGCATCTCTTAAAACAAGTGATTAACATGGTTCCCCCCCCTTCTGCTTTTGGCTAAAATTACCCACTCCTGTGGCTGCATCCCAGAAAGGGTGGCCAAAGCTGTCCTGAGGCCCAGGACATGGCCCCCCTCCCCTGGGCAAGGAGCCTTCCTGAAGTTGTTTTCCTGGTCTCTTCCTCTTGGATGTTTTTTTGATTATTAATCACATTTTCCATTCACAGTCTGAGTCCAGACCCCTTCCCCCCCGCCTGGGGTCAGGGCTGGACAGGGAGGAGAAGCAGGCTCTGGGCTCTGGGAAGATGAGTTGGGGACAAGATAGGCACTGACCTGGCCTTGGCTGACCTGAAAGAGGCTGTAAGTGGAATGTCACAGATCACACCCTCTTTGTGCTGGCACATAGTAGGTGTCATCCTTAAGCAATACAAGTGAGATAACTGGATAAACAGGTGGTTAGTTTCACAGCACCCAGCTGGCACTGGACAGCAGGGCCCTCGGTGTCGCTACAGATAGGGAGAGATCCTGAAGACATCTGACAGAATCGCTCAGCAAGTGAATGCCGCAGCCAAAGCAACACACAGCAGTGCCGGCACCTCCTGCTCTGTGTGTCCTGCGGTATGCCAGGCACTGGTGTAAACACAGCAGAGGGGCACATGCTGCCTTCTGAGCAATGGAGAATGACTAGCTTCCATACATGATTCATGCATGTGTCTCTTGGAAACTTGGAAAATGACAGGGTCTACTAAGATATGTAGATTTTAGGACCTGGCAATTCTATTCCCAGATACATACCTTAAAGAAAGGGTCAGACATGCTTTAATAATTATATTCCAAGTTGGGAGCAACCCAAATAGATAGTGACATGGTTGGGTAAACCTCAGACAAAGAGCCGAGCACAGGGGGGGAAGGGAGAAAAGACTCAGGTTGCATACTGACTTATTTCATTTCTAGGAAACTTTGAAACAAGCAAAACTAAAATTGAACCTGTAATTTGAACTATATACCCTTAAATTTTGTGCACTTTACTGTTTACATTTTGCCTTAAATTTGTTTTTTAAGTTTCCACACTCATGAGGCTCACATTCTAATCAAGAAAGATGAATATTTTAAAAAGAAAATAAAGATAATTGTATAGTTAGCCCACGTAAAATTCCCATGTCTAGCTCCCCAATCTCCTCAGCCAAGAAGTGATGTCTAAATGTCTCCTAAGAGAGGCACAGATTAAGCCCTTTTCTTTCCTCTCATGGCACCGTATTCCTTTGCCTAAGGTTACTGTGATGTCTCATTTAATGGCTAATGTGACATCTATCAAATTGCCTGATTAGTTGTGTGATGTCTGTAAGCTCTGAGGGTCATCCTGTGCTTCCATCTCTAGGTCCTGGGCCTGGCATGTAACAGGTGATTCTAACAGCTGAAAGAGATCTTGTGTACATGAGTTATACCTTCGGCTCTCTCTTAATTGTCATTATTATTTTTTGAGATGAGGTTTCTCTATGTAGCCCTGGCTGTCCTGGAGCTCACTCTGTAGACAAGGTTGGCCTTGAACTCAGAAATCCTCCTGCCTCTGCTTTCTGAGAGCTGGGATTAAAAGTGTGTGCCATCTCTCCTGGCTTCTTTTTAATTTTGAAACAAGACTTTACCAAAATGCTCAGACTGGCTCTGAACTCACTCTTTAGTCCAGGAAAGCCTTGAACTTGGGATCTTCCTGTCCCTGCTTTCCAAGTAGTTAGTCCAAGCAAGCCTTGAACTTGGGATTTTCCTGTCCCTGCTTTCCAAGTAGCCAGGATCACCAACTTTCATCACCAGACCCAGCTTGAAATAGATTTGTCAAAATCTATTTCAATGTTTAAATTTTGACAAATCTATTTCAAGGTTTAAACGTATAGATCCTTTAAAATGGATCAAATGAATATGTGGTGTGTGGCAGGCAGGGCAACCCTGACCTGTGAGAGGCACAGGGAGGTGAGCCTGTGACCTGAAAGCACTTCAGCCTCTAGTGATGAGAAGCAGGGTTAGTGCCCTCAGTGCAGACTAAGGAGAGGCCTAGGAGGCCGGCTGAGAGACTACATCCTACAATGCCTTTGGTGCCAAGGCCATGGTTATAGGTAAGAATTAGTGAGATCTTTTTAAAAATTAACTTATTTATGTGTGTATGTGTGTGTTTGAGTGTATGTACACATGTCACATGCCTGCAGAAGCCTGCAGAGGTCAGAAGAAGGCATCAGATCTAGAACTGGAGTTATATGCTTATGAGCCACCATGTGGGTTCTGGGAACTGAATCTGTGTCTTCTGCAAGAGCAGTAAGTGCTCTTAACCAGTAAGCCATCTCTCCAGCTCCTGTTACTGAGCTGCTACACAGGAGGCCAGCTTTTCTTCCTGACTTAGACAAGGCCCTAGGGCTGGAAAGAAAAGACAGTGCCTTGATGGAGAGGGGCCACTTGGATTCTTCTTTCCTGCCTGCTTCTCCCCTTTGGGGGACACCATGTCAGGTATAGACAGAGGCCTCATCCTGTGGCTGCTCTTTCAGGATCTTCTCCACATTGATGCTGGGTTCTGGGTTAAGCTTGGAAAGACAAGCTGGTGGGAGCAGAGGATCCAGATGGGAAAGAGGATGGAGAGGGCCAGGAAAGACAAGGACATTTGAGATCAAGGGACTTTGTGTTATTTGAAGACAAAAACAGAAACACAACAGAGACTTGCAAAATCACAGATACAAATTTTTCATTTTACAAAAATTCGCATGAAACTAATTCACTACCCCAGAAGTTGCCTCCCCACCCCTTGGGGCTCCTGTTCTTCCTGTCTCCTGTTGAGACGTCTGTCCTCAAAGCATTGTTCCCTCCAGTGGCTTCCTGCTGCTGATAATAAGGCCAATCTTTCCAAGAAGAAATGAGAGTCCCCAAGATGGCTTCTCTCTCTTCACCTACATGGCTTCATTCCTGATGAGCCTGTGATCATGTGGAGTAGGAAATAGAGGTTGAAAGAGGCACCAACTCTCCCAGAAAATTCAACTATGGTGATTAGGAAGACAAAGACAATTTTAAAACCTGGAGACTTACTGTTAGCGATGCCAAATACTAGGGAATAGGCAGAGGCAGAAGGAGAATTCCAAGAAATAAAATTGAGTTAAATTCAGTTCAACAGACATTTATTAGCGCCTACTGTGTGCCAGGCCCAGAGGGAACATTGTGTACAGAAGCACAGACGACTCCCAGGCTTTTGGCATGAGCGACTGGGAGATGATGGTGCCATTCACAAAGCCTTGACATATTCAGCTGAAGGGTCTGTGGAATGATGGGTAGGCAGGGACAAGGCTGGGGTGAGCTGGCTGTTCAGCAGTTCCCAGGGCCCTCTGTGCCAGCACATGGGAAGTCTTGGGTGTTCATCAAAGTCACAGGCTGACCTGGGCATTATGACAGTGGGGATGGCAAGGTTGGTATGAAGGAGCAGGCATAGAATGTGAATGGGGGGGGGGGGGAGAAAGGGAAGACTGAGCTAGAAACTAGAAAGTTTGGTTAAAAGACAGATGAAGAGACAGAGACACAGCTATGTTTGTGTATGTGTGCATACATGAGTGCATGCACGGATGGGCACTGGGTAGGCACGGTGGGACACACCTGCAATCTTAGCACTTAAAAAGTAGAGAAAGGAGTATCAGAAATTCAAGGCAAGCCTTAGCTACATGTTGAGTCCCAAGGCCAGTCTGTATCACATAAGAGCCATCTCAAAAACAAATGTAACAAAGCAGAAAACCACTAAGGCTCCAGAGGCTAAGGCAGGAGGATTGCTGTGAGTTTGAGGCCAGCCTGGGCTACATAGTGAGATCTTATCTAAAAAACAAAGGAAAACAACAACCAACTAAACAACAACATAAAAGAAAGAAAAAAGAGTGAAAAAAAGAAAGAGAAAGAAAAGAAAGTAAGATTCAGGACACCCAGAAAACAAGAGAGTCCTTCCGGCCTTCCGGCTTCAGAAGTTAAAAAAAAAAAAAATCTAGGACCAGGGCTTATTAGGAGGCTTTAAAAAGAGCTTGGTTAGACCAAGCCCTGGCTCTCAGCAGCAGGAGTTGGGTGGAGGCAGCTGGACCAAGATGGAGCAAAGGAACTTACTGGACCCAGCGTAGGAGCTCATGAGCAGCGTGTGTGTGGCTTCTTCCCAGTCCCACTATTTCTGGGAGTCTGTGTGGTCTGGGGGCCTCACACAGCCATGCACAGGGGTAGAAGAGTATGAAAAGGCTCCCTCCAGGCCACAGACATCTAGTCTTGAGCCCCCATTTTCTTGTACTTCCCAAGGGGCTCCCAAACCTTCTTCAAGCCCAGGAGCCTGCAGGCAGGGGTGGGAGACCCCTGGGGACCTTTCGAGTAATTGAAACCAGGGCTAAGACATTAGAAACCATAACGCCAACTCCCGGACTCTCCCAGGATAGCTCCTGGTTTTCTTCTCGCCCAGATCCCCCCGTTGTCGACAGCCTGGCTCTCTTAGCCCCCACCAGCTGGGCTGCTGACCCTCCTCTCCAAACTAGCCAGAATGGACCTCCAGCCAGAGACACCCAGGCCAGACCTTGGGGGCTCATCTCTGTGCTCCAAGAACCTCAGTGTATACTAGGCTAACCTCCTTATTTTGAGGTGTCTCAGATGCTAGTCTTAATTGCTAGTCTCAGAGACTATCCTAGGGGGTGGAAGATAGACAATAAGGGTTTTTCCACAGTAAAGGAGAAAAGGGAGAAAGAGAGGCGGTGCGGGACAAGAGAGTCTTGTAACTAGCAGGTGCTCAATAAACACAAGGAGAAGAACGAATTCTCAGAGCTGCAGGGAGTGGAGGGCGGAGAGTGGGGGTGGGGGCACGGGGGGCCCTCACAAGGAGGCTCTGCTGGCTGACCTGAACAGCCATGGGAGGAGAGGGTCTGCTAAGGACTCCCACGATGTGGGGCCTCCCACCCAGCTCTGATGGCTCTCCGTCTTCCTTTCCTCCCTCCACTGCTGACAAGAAGACCCAGAAGCCGCTTTTCTTTTTTAGCTTGGTGGGAAGGTTCTCCCCCTAACAGCTGACTGAAGACTTTCAGATTACCCAAGAGGGTTGGTATGGGAATCTGTCTGTCCCTACTGTCTGTACATCTGTCTCTCTTCCTGGCTCTCAGTCAAACTGAAGGATTCTAATACCTGCTCCACAGCTTTCTGGCTTTGAGGCCTCAGGCAAGTGACTTAATGTTTCAATTACTTTAGAGTCTCAATTACCCCAGGAGTGAAATGGGATCATAACAGCACCATTTCCTAAGACTGCTAGAAAGACTAAGGTAAATGAGATGACCCAGGCGAGCACTTAGCACTAGGTTTGGCCAGTACTGAGGCCTGTTCTTAAGCAAGTGTCTTCATGCTTCTGGGTCTCCTTTGCCAGGCCTCACTGTCTGTATTAGATCTCTTCTCTCTCTCTCTCTGACCATCTCTCTCTCTCTCTCTCTTTTGCTTTTCTTGTGCCTGGCTCTACAGACTCGCTGCTTCGTTTCCCCACCCCCACAACCCTGTCTGACTCTTTTCTATCCTCTGGCATGGCTAGGGTGGGCTGAGGTAAGGGGGTACTTTTAAAACATCAAACAGGACTCCTGGTAGCAGGATCATGCCTGGGCCTGAATGTGGGTGAATTGCAGCTGGTGGTGGGAATTCTCAAGTCTCTGGTCCTTCCTGGCTAGGCAGGAGAGCTGGGGGCTTTGGCTCCACCACCTCTTGGAGGAGAGCGACTTGCCCTGACTGCTTCAGCCGCCTCCACACCTGGGTCCAGGCCAGATCCCCCACGACTAGTGCCTTCCTGGAGGTAAGGCAACCTGTACTCAGAACAGTCTGGAACCTCCCACACCAAAACCATATGGAAGCATCCTTCCAGGCCTCTTTTGTCTTGATCTTGCTCACATTTGAGCTGTGACCTTTCCACCTGCATTAAGCTTGCACTCACAAACTGAGGCTACCAGAAAGAGGAAACCTCAAGGGGCTCTTCATCTAGCCAAAGACTTTATTCTTAGGGTTGAGGCACAAAAGTCTCCAGGTTTCATTTCTGTGTAATTGAAAAGGCTGGAAAGGCTGGGGGCATGGTGTAGAAGAGGTGTTCATCAAATGGAAACCAACGGAAGGAGACAGTCAGAGGGTCCCAAACAGGGAACTGGATGACTGAGGCTACAGCAGGCAGGAGCATGGATAGACCACAGAGTAGCTGCCACTCAGCTTTGTGGCTCAGTAAGAGCCTGTACTGGAGACCAGGATAGGTCTCAACTGGCCCCAAACACCCCTACGCCTGGGCCCAAGCCAGAGCCCTCACGTCAGCTCTCAGGCAGTGGGCCAGAGGGGCAAATTAATTAAGACTCTTCTCTCATTTCCCTATTCTCAACACATCATTGCCTCAAGGTGCCCACAAGCTTCATGGAGAGCTGGGGAGATAAACTCACAGAGGCAGGAATATTAGGCACAGTCACATGGCAGACAGAGGCTGGACAGAAGACCTGGTGCCCTGGCAGCCAGCCAAGGCCTGTCATGGGAAGCTGTGTCAAAACTGTGACAGGGGCCAGATTCAAAACAGGATTTTATGTGGGGAAAGTGCTTAGGAATCCTTGAACACATGGGCAGCTGGGATAGGGGTGGTGCAGCCCATCAGGCAAGGACAGATGCAGTTTTCCTGTCCTTCCCATCAGAGAAAAGCTGTCAGACAAGAGGCTCAGAAAGAGCCACTGAGAAGAGACAGACCAAGAATAAAGTTACCAGAGACATAGGCACATGTACACACACACACACACACACACACACACACACACACACACACACACGGACAGAGATGTGAAGCAGATGCAGGGTGTCAGGGAGATGGGAGGGAAAGTCATGGAGTTACAGACACAGAGACAGAGGCCGGAAGTCAGAGATAACAGCACAGAGAAACGTAGGCCAAGAGACAAGAACAGAACAAAGCAAAGAAATAGATCAAAACACCATGACTGAGAAGGGTAGGTGCTCCAGCAGTATCTCCTGGCCTCGGTCTCTCCACCCAGGTCTCCCCAGGGTGTGCCCCTCCGAGCTATTCACTTGTTTCCATAGCAACACGGAGGGCAGCACAAAAATTGCATACACATTTACATCCTTTCTATCTGCATAATTCAGCAGGTTCTGTGCATATTTATGAGATGGAATGAAGGTGACTCCTCAGTTCCTACTCAAGATCTGACTCTGGTGCCCCCTGCTTGCAGTACATGGTTATGGCTTTGGCCAGAGACCTGGCAGACAACATGCCTCCCATTCCCACATGTGCCTTTTCTTCTCCCTCTTGCAGGCACTTCTCTTGGGCTGGTGATGGTGGGATGCCCCTCTCAGCATCAGCATGCATACACAGGCATGTGAGTGTACTCTGGTAGGAGGTGGTTGAAGGTGGCTCCCTGTAGCGAAGGCCCCTGAGGACATGTGAAAGGGTCACCGAGAAGTGCTGTAACAGGATGAGCTGAAAGCTGGCACATGTATTAGCAGAGATGAACCTAGATGCTGGGGTCTCTCAATATGGAAGCTGACCAAGACCCTGGTTCTGGCCAAAATAAGCAGAGGAGCTAAGACGGCAGACACAGAAACAGAGGGCACAGAAGCTTGCACAGTGGTGCAGAGGGATCCTGGGGCTAAGCACTTCCAGAGTACAGACGCTGTGGGCTGGGCAGGGCTCCCCAGGGCCTACCATTAGTCATAGTTTGGGTCTACTATCTCTTCCTGGCTTTCTCATTGCTGTTTCAGCCCTGTGCTCCCTCCACTCAGCAAGCTGTAGCATCCAGAGTTTTCACTCTAACACAGTCTGACATTTTACCTTATGCCTTCCTCAGACTTCTGGAACCTCCCTTCAATCCCAAGAGAGTACAAACTCCCTGGCCAGGTGTGCAGTGTGGCCCCAAGCCATCCTGGTGGCTCATTGCTCACAGGCCCCCTCCTTGAGTTTCTTTTTTTTTAAAATTTATTATTTATACACTATACTGCCTGCACATGTCTGCAGGCCAGAAGGGGGCACCAGATCTCATTATAGATGGTTATGAGCCACCACGTGGTTGCTGGGAATTGAACTCAGGACCTTTAGGAAGAATTGCCCGTGTTCTTAACCTCTGATCCATCTCTCCAGGGCCCCCTCCTTGAGTTTCATTCATCAGATTCTATTCTTGCTTCTCATTGCCTCCTATGTCTGAGCTCACGATTTCCCTTCGTTCCCATCCTTCCCATGTCTCTACCAGACACCAGTCTTCAATCTTCTACACAGGCATCACCTCTTCATCTCTCTACCTTTCTTTCTCTTTCTTTTTTTCTCTCTCTCTCTTGAGCTTTTGCCAGTCTCTAAGTGCTGGACTAGGGGCTCTTATTTCTGCACTGACGAGCTTCCTGAATCTATATATTACTACCACATTCCTGAAGGTAACATATTGAAAGTATGAAACAGGTCTATAGCCACAGGACAGTCTCAGTACAGTGACTAGGTTTGTCACATATAGTCACTTGGATTATCCTTAGTTGTCTTTTAAACAGCTGAGATGTCACTCCGTGTATTAAGGACCAAATTGCAAGACTAGACTGTTTTGCTTCTATCTTGGGGCTTTTAGCACAGTGGATTTTACAAAGGATAGATGGATTTCCTTTTGTGAATGCTGCCACCTTGTGGTCACAGGCAGAAGTTCTCTGGGGTTACTACTGGTGTCTTTTGAATACTTTTTGGGGCAGGTGGGGTTGGGGAGAGGCATCATCTCTTGTGTCTCAGACTGGTTTGGTAATCACTATGTAGGCCAAGATGGCCTCAGATGGAAATCCTCTTGCTTCAGCTATCAAAATGTTAGGATTACAGATATGAACTTCCAAGTCTTGTTTTGAATTAGTCTTGAATTTGAACAAAGATCAGAGGAAGAAAAATTAATGATGCTTCAAGAGAGGTGGGGCATCAGTGTGGTGAGAGCCCAGAGTGCAAGATCCAAACCAAAGATGCTCAGAGTCGGGGGCAGCAGGTGAGCAAGAGTAATCCCTGGATAAACTTGGATCTCATCCTCTAATGTAGAAATGGAGGGCCAAGAGAGCAGGGAATGAGAGTCAGATGTAGGGGTGCCCAAGCCCTTGGTGGCTCAACCTTCATCCCTTCATTGAATGATTATTGAACATCTACTGTGTGCAAGTCATGCTCAAGATTCTTAGCTTACTTCAGTGAATAAAGGAGACTCTGCCTATTTGGAACCCAACATTCTCCAGGAGACAACAAACAAGTTTTATTTCATTTATACTTTAAGACATTTTGTGTATGGATATTCTGTTTGCATATTATGTGTGCTACATGCATGCCTGGTGCCTGAGGAAGCCAGAGGTGCGTGAGGGAAACTCTACAGCTGGAGTTATAGATGCCTGGAAGCCAACCAACCATAGCAGTTACTAGGGATCAAAGCTGAGTGCTCTTTCCCACTGAGCCTCCTCTCCAGGTTCCCCAAATACTATTTTAAATAAGCAAATTATATTTAGAAGGTAAAAAATGCATGACATGGGGCTGGAGAGATGGCTCAGCTGTTCTGCCAGAGGTCCTGAGTAAAATTCCCAGCAACCACATGGTGGTTCAACCATCATCTGTACTGAAATCTGATTCCCTCTTTTGCTGTGCATGAAAAGTGTTCATATACATAAAATAAGTAAATATTTTTAAAAAGGCATGACAAAGAGGGGCCTGGGCTGTGGTAAGTATGACACCTAAGTTCAATCCCCAGGTCCCACTCTTGCAAGTTGTCCTCCACTTATGAGCTGTGGCATATGCACGCCCACAAACCCAATAAACAAAACAGAAAGACACCTTTTGAACTCTAGAACTCCCATCTGCTGTTGTAAACTACTCAGTTTGTGGCACTGTGTCCCAACAGCCCATGAAACTAACACTTCCTTATTACTGTTTTCTGACCTCTCATATCCTGCCTGCACCTCCACACCATCTGCCTGCTTGACCTCATCTCTTCCCTCCTGTTACAGGAAGTCATCTTGTGCCTATTTTTTTTTTTAAATACTTTTTTTAAGTTTGTGTATGTACAACTTGAGGGAGTTGGTTTTCTTTTCTACCTGTGTTCTGGGGGTTGAACTCAAGTTAAGCTGACAATAGTTTATCCTCCGAGCTGAGCCATCTCACCGACCCCTGCTCCTACTTAATTTTTAATTTGTTTTTACTGTATTGCTGCATGTATGCCTGTGAACCACGTGTGCCTGGTGCCTGCCAAGGTCAGAGGAGGGTATCAGATGCCCTGGGACTGGAGTTACAGGCAGCCATGAGTTGCCATGTGAGTCCTAGGAATTGAACAAGTACTTTTTTCCTTTTCTTACTTATTTTGTCTGCTTGTACATCTGCACATCAGAAGAGTGCATCAGATCTCATGAGGCTATAGTTAAAGATGATTGTAAACTGCCATGTAGCTGCTAGGAATTGAACCTGAGTCCTCTGGAAAGGCAACTAGAGCTCTTAGCTGCTGAGCCATCTCTCTGGCCCCAGAACAAGTGCTTTTCACCGCTGGGCCAATGACCCTGTCCCCTACTCCAACTTTTTGAAAGGGATGTCCCCATATCTCCTTGCTTCTATAAAGCATTATGGAAGAAGCCACACCACAGTGGATTAAGAAGTGGGAAAGAATCATGTGCTCTCAGGCTCTCTCCTAAGACTGAGCATCCATTCTCACTTCCAAGGCTTCATCTCTTCTCTCCTAAGCATCCCTCCTGGAGATGCCAGAGCCAGGCAGAGGCTCTAGTGGGAAAAGGTTAGGGAAAGTACCCCAGATCCCGTCCTCCCAAGGGATTCTGACCACAGGTGTTTGCCTTCACATCCCTTTCCAATTATTTTGGAAATCTCAGATGATTTCCAATTAAGCCCAGTTGGTTTTGCAGAGCTCACAAGACATTGTACTGAATCACCCCTCCAGCATGAGTTACTGGGTTATATGATTCAAAAAAAATTTTTTTATTTACTTTTAAATTAATTCATTAATTTTTATATGCATTGGTGTTTTGCCTGCATGTCTGTCTGTGTGTGCATGAGATCAGATCCCCTGGAACTGGAGTTACAGACAGTTGTGGGTTGCCACGTGGGTGCTTGGGAATTTAACCACTGAGTCACTTCTCCCGCCTCTAGGTGTGATATCTTTAACCTGGCCAAAGCAAAGTGATCAAGATGAGATGCTAGATCAAAAATTATCAATAACCTATAAGGTAATGTGGCCCAAAGTTCTGAAGACTCAGTGACTCTGAGAACGCTGACAGCAAAATATACACAAGAAATTCAGAGACGGGCATGGAGACACACTTGTGATGGAGCAGCAGGTAGGAGAGGAAAATGGAGGTCAGGCAGCTACTGGCAGAACACGTCACAGCAGCCTAGCTGTCTTCAGAGCTGTTACATGTCTCATCTCTCTAAGGCCTGCCAGAGGGGCTGCTTTCTCAGTTCTCCCAGGGTCCTGAGTCCTCATCACCTATCCCTTCCTCTCTCTGAGGGATGGCCTTCCTTGGAAAGCAAAGGATGCAGTTACAGTTCAAGGCACACCCTGATGGCCTTATGGTCACTCATGCCACTCAGCCTATCTCAGGTCCTGGAGTTCCCCAACTCTTCTTGCCTGGTCTGAGAGAAAAAATTACTCAACACCTTCAACTTCCTGGGTCCTGCTACAGCAAAGAACTGAGAGGAGCCCCGACTTTATTTTCTCATAATTGGACATCCAGGTTACTAGACACACTGGAGAAAATCTTGATTCTCAGAAAGTGGAGTTGATCGATTCTTTGTTTTTCAAGACAGAGTTTCTCTGTGTAGCCATGGCTCTCCTGGAACTCGCTCTGTAGACCAGGCTGGCTTCAAACTCACAGAGATCAGCCTGCCTCTGCCTCCTGAGTGCTGGGATTAAAGGGGACCGCCACCACCGCCTGGCAAGTTGACTGATTCTTAAAACAACTGCTGCTTACAATCCCACTCTCCTGCCTGGGGCCACGTGACTACCAAACCAATCACTCTCTAAGATACCTGGGTAAATCTGAACCAAAGGCCAAAGTGAGGCAGAAAAAAACAGCAATGGGGAAAAAAGGCAAGAATGCAACTTTAAAGTAGGCAAGAATGTCTACTTTAAAGCCAAGAAACCAGCTTGTTTATAAACTGAAGTTACTTACATTTTATAGCGCCAGGTGCTCAGGTGGTATCTGAGTGTCAATGTACACATCTCTTTATTACAAATCTAATGATCTAAGGAGGTTATACGCACGCACTTTACGGAGGAGAGCACTAAGGCCCAGGGAAGGAACTTTATCCAAAACCACAAAACAGTAACTTGGGAGTAGAACCAGGATTAAAACCCTGACAGGCCACTATACTAAAAGATATGCCAGAGACGGGAGAAATGCCTGAGCTGGCACAGCCCCAAACCAGCTTAAAGCAGGTGGCAAAAAGCCATCCAGTAACTTTTTTTGATACTAGATGCATCCAGCCTACCCCTTTCTGCTTCTAGCCCATGAGCTCCAGGGGAAAAGGTGAGGACCCCACTCCTTCAGTCCCACTTACAGGCAGCCAAACAAAGGGGCACAGCCTTTATTTTCCTTCCCTAGACAGATGTCAGAAAAGGCAAGTCAAAAATAGTGTAGACAGAGACCGAGTAAGCCCTCCTCAAGCAGTCTCTAACATAGCATTGGCCCACACCTGTCAGTCTTCCACAGCAATCTCATCCCACATTCCAGCACAGAGGCAAGGCAGGCCTTCTGTGGGCTCAGGCCTTGCTGGCATGTTGAGCAGTCATAAGCACTTCTTAGAGAAGGCACAGATATTCAGTTCTCAGGTAGTCAGGCTCAGCAGGTCTTCAGGACCGGGTGTCCCGAGCCCTTCTTCGGGGTCTGGGACCACAGCTGGAACTAGGTATGGAGCCCAGGCCAGGGGGTGCGCCTGGAGGTTGGTAGCCACATTCACTGGGGTCCAAGGGGTCCCGACTGAGCAGTACCCACACTGCAGGCACATGGCGTCGAACTGTGAGGGGGTCTAGGCCTGTGTCTGGTGCGGTTGGAACCCAGCTGTCCTCAGTTTGCAGGAACCTAAGCTTGGTGAGCTGGTGCAGGCCCGGAACCCGCCGTTTGACAATCTCTGCGCAGCTGACAGCCTTTCCAGCAGCCCGGCCAGAACCTGAGAACACCACGTGCCTTGTGCTTCCCCCTTCCAACCGACCCAGCGCCAGGCCTAGCAGGTTTCGGATTTTGCTCCCATCTCGGACTCGCATTTCCAGAGTGTTAGGAGGTAGCTGTGGCATTGGTGAAGACGCTGGGAGCTCTACAGAGCCAGCCCTCCGGTAGTGTTCCATTCTGCTCGCGCGGCCTCGGTGAATTTTTCTTGCTAAGTACTGCGAGAAAGGGTCAAATGAATGGCTGGAATATGACCAGGTCCATCCTCCATCACCCCTCTAGGTATGATCCTGTTCCTCACCACGGACGGGGATTTCACACCTCCCACCCCCTCCAGCATCTCAATACTGGGGTAAGAATTATCCTTTTAGACCCCTTTCTAAATATTTTCACAACTCTCAAACACCAACAGAACCAATCCCCCACCCCAACCAGGCTCTCTGGGACAGGGCCGTGCTCACCATCTCACACTCCTCCACGCTAGGCCCCAGACCCCTCACCCGCAGCTCAGTAAGAACAAGCGGGCTCTCCTCACTAGGCTTCTAAGGACTCGGCCGAGGCTCCCTCACTTTCCTGCTTCCAGAGAATAGAACCAAGACTCCTGGTCCCAGACTTCCCGGGGCACAGCCACGAGCCCTCACAAAGTACTCCCTAAGGTAAGGTAGGACGCGGCCCGCCCACGGGCCCTCCGCCCGGAAGAGCAGACCTCATTCCTAGGTTAAGATTGCCAAGGCTGGCTGGGGAATCTGTGAGTGAGAACTCGCACTGAGAGCTGCTCGGACCACTCGTGGGCCGCTGTCCCAGGCAGCAGGCAACCCCCTTCCCCAGCTCTGAGTCTTCACGCCCCTGAGATTTGGCTCCTACCTCGGCACCCAGTCCGCGTTCGACCATCAGCGAGCAGCCAAGATGGCGCGCAGCCCGGGGGCGCGCGAGGCCGCGGGGCCGCGCACGCAGGGGGCGGGGCGTGAGGGAGACCCGGGCTGCGGCTCGGCTCAGCGGAACCAGTGCCGGCAACTCGCCGGCCTCAAGCTGCCCGTGCGGTGATGCCGGAGCACACCAGTCCCTGCAGAGGGCTCAGCCCGGGAGAGGAACGGCTGTCGGCGGAGTCCCGCGCCTGAAGAATGTGGATGGATGGCGCGTCACCTGTTGACACAGCGCAGCAGCTAAGGTGAAAGCCACTGGTGGATACACGCAGGTGAGCCCCTCAGTTACCGGGTCTGAGCTTTGCCCTCACCCTGCGGCCCTGGACAACCCAGGCGGTCTTCAGTAGGGACCAAGCCAAAGCTTGTGCATTAACTCCTTGGCCCGGAGGATTGGCGTACAGGCTGGGTGGATCCGGTATGCTGGGGACCCTGGGAAGGGGCTGTACTCTGTCATCACAGCGCTTCGACACGGGGTCATGCCCACAGAGCCTAGTCTAGTGTCCAGAGCAAAATAGGCTCTCCAATATTTGTCCAATGATATGTTAACTACCCAAACGTCAAGAATTGAGAAGAGATGGCAGAAAGTTGGTAGAAACTGCTAGGAAGTTTTGAAGAAGAGCAGGCAACTCTTCAGGTGGAGTAGTCTAGGATGATTGCCACTTTGAGGTCAGCTTGGGCATGCTGTATTTTGGATGCTAACAGCAGTACAAGCTGGGTGGTCTACAGGCAGTTGAAGGAGCCGAGGCACTGCCCCAGACCACAAGAGGGCAGCATACACTTCACGGAGGGCCGTGCTTGAACTGTTAACTTCCTGCATTCCCATCAAGGTCCCCTGCTCCCCCTTCCCTCCCCAGATCCTAAAATTTCCTTTATCCAAACCTCGTGGGCTCCTCCTCTGGCTACTAGGATAGACACAAGGCTGTGCTGCCTTGGCTCTGAGTGTCCCTGCTTGCTCCTCCATGACCATCCAGCAGCCCACCTGGTAGGATCCCCCCTTTCCTGGTTGTCCCCAAAACTTATGCAGGGATTAGATGACCCTACCGGTGTCCTCCTTACCTACCATAAGATCTGATATTTAGAGGGTAGCTGGCAAACGTGGGATAAATAAATCTACCATGCCCCACTGTCAATCAGATGGTATGAGAGCTCTCTCTCAGCAAGCCAGACCACAGGGCTGACAGCCCTCCCCTTCACCACTCTGATCCCCACAGCCATGCCATGCTGGATCAGCAAGCCAACACACTCCTTTAGTGGTCTCTATAGTTTATTGTCACTGGAATAAATACACTGATGGAGAGTGCAAATGACAACTCTAAGGTAAACTCCATCTCTGACCTCAGAGCCCCCAGCTGAACGCAGATAGGCAGTATTTAAATTCAGTAAATACACAGCTGTCTCTGCCTTCTAAAGACAGGTTGGCCCAGGGCCCTGGGGACTGCCTGCCTTTCCCTGGTGGTGGGCATGGTGTGCAACTGTCATTCTTCTGCTGGCTTCACTTGCTTGGCGGTCTCTAGTTGGCAGAGTAGCTCATCCCACTGCACAAACTGCTTGGAGAGAAGCATTGTCTGTTGACAAGTCAAGGTGACAACAGGAGTCTGAATGAAGTGGAGATTTAGCCCAAAGGGTTGGAAGGGAGAAGAGGATGGGGTGAGAGCACATTAGGGGTAGGAGAAACAGGCTTTAGGAGAATACCCATTAAGGACCATGAAGCTCAAAAGATACAGTCTTGTTATACTCTTCCAGGAGAGCCTTGGACTCCTCAGTGATCTCCACACACTGGTCCTGAAAGCCAAAGTATATCTCAGGAGTTGAATAAAGCCCTATCCTGCCTCATTCTAAAACAAAAACAAACAAAAAAAAAAAAAACTTCCATCCAAACCTAGAAAATAAACTAGAGTAAAAGGAGCCAACTGCAAAAGAGGCCCTTTCAATCCTAGGCCAGCAGCGCAAAGACCAAGGAGAGGTGCGGTTCCTGCTCATTAACACTCTCTCCTCTTCTGTCACTATGTTCTCTAAGGACTTACTTGTTTTTATTTTATGTGTATGTGTATTTTGCCTGTATGCAGGCTCACCATGTGTATGCAGTACCCAAAGATGCCAGAGGAGAGCGTCAGATCCCTCTGAAGCTACAGAGGTTGGTTGTTAGTGGCCATGTGGGTGTTGGGGACTGAACCCAGACCTTCAGCAAGAGGAGCAGGTCACTTTAAGGACCCAGCCATGTCTCCAGCTTCTCAGTCCATATTTCTAAACAGTCTTTACCTTGAGAAAGGATATTTCACCCATAGTCAAGAGCAAATTCCCAGGGATTATTAGGTACCTCTCAACTCCAACGTTGTAGTATCTCAGAAAAGCTTTGTTCTGGAGGGCAAGAAACCTGGATGTGACCTAGGCAAGTCCTTTCCCCTCTCTGGAAATAGAGGATAAACCTCCACATTTCACCCACCAACAACACAAGGGTCTAGGGCCTTTCTAGTGTCAGCGGATGTGATGTCTCGTCATCTTTACCTTGCCTTCCAGCCCTCTCTCCTTCCATACCTGCTGCTGGATATGGATCTGGGCCAAGCGCTGCAGGTGGGCAGCATGCTCAGGAACGGCTGGAAAACAACACACACCGCCTGATGCTTGCACCCTCCCCCGGGACTGCTCAATAGTCTATTAGGTCTTCGGCAAGATTAGAGTATTGAGTAGACAAGCAAAACAAACGGCAGGCTTCATCGACCACTGTAGCTGGAGGCGGTGCTGGGGCTCCCTGCCTACCCCAGCCTTACTCCAAGACCAATGGGATGGGGGGAGAATAGACGACAGAACCTCTAAATATTAAAAACTAAATCCTTAGTATTTCTTGCTATGAGCAGGAAATACTAAAGAAACTTTTACTTACTACAGGCTCTGCCCCTTTGCTCTCAATCCAGCAGGCCTAGCTTCCTGGCCTAAGAGACAGGGAGCTTAGGTGAAATTGAGTACCCAAGTCCTACACTAGCCCCTTAGGCTCCCATACTGAGAGCTTTGCCCACCGTGCTCTGCCTGCAAGCAGGTAGTTGATCAGGGCAAGGAGGAGGAGCTCAGAGAAATACCTCTAGAGACAGACAAGATGGATATCTGGATTCAATTAAAGCCACTGCCTGCTTGTCAAAGCCCAGATCCAGGGACTCTTTTAACACTGCAGCAGGAGAAATTCTCTCGCTTGTCACGAGCTCTGACAATAAAATGTGGGCTCTGCAGTATCCTGAAGGAGAGGCACTCGGGGGCAGGTAGAAAGCAGTAGGAATCTCTGGAGCTGGGACTGCTAGTTGGGACTGCTCCTGTTCTTAGACCCAAATTGCCTGAGGTCCTGGATCTATGTTCTTACTTGGGAATTTTAACCACAGTCAGGCAGTGGGTACCCACAGGAAAGGAAAACAACAGGGGGCAGAGCCAGCATTAGCACGGGAGGTCTTGGCCCCACCAGTCACTTCCCCAAGCATGAGAGTGGAGCGGCAAGCCCAGAGGGGTACCTTTGATAGAAGCACTGTCCAGCACGGGCACCAGGGTGTTCACTTGTTCCAAGAGTGCTACCTGGGAGAGGATAAACTGCTCCTCTGAAGCACAAAGACAAAATGAGAGCAGTGAAGCAGCCAAGGACATTGCTACACCTGTATACAGAGCTACGCACCAGCAGGCAGAACATGGACCTCAGAGCTCTGAGCAACAACTGTGCCCACTGGCCCCTGCCCTAGGTGTACACTCCCACCCTGCCCAGCCTTTCCTTCAGGCATCTGTCTGACCCATCCCAAGGCCTAAGGAGCATCTCAATCTCTACAAATCCCCACTTTCAAGTTTGAGCTCCAGATCCTGTCAATAACTCAGCAAGTGTTCCTGGCCCAAAAAATACTTCAGACTTGGCTTCCCTGAGCTGAGGGCCCCAGGAAAGGTCCAGTAGAGGAGACATGTGGCAGGCCGTATCTGACGAGTTCTGCTCACTGGCTCTCACAGGCACAGATAATTACAAATGACAGGGGAGCTGAGACAGAGTGGGAGAGGCCAGTGTGGACAGCAGTAGGCTCTAGGTTCTTCATGTGCAAGGGGTTCTGGTGCACTGAAATCCACAGAGTAGAAGGTTGTCATGTGTAAATGAATGGAGGAAGATACACCTGGCAGTCAGAAAGAATTCACTGACCTGGCTGGGGAGGCAGGTCTAGTAGACTGAAAGGCTAAAGTACTAGATTTTATCTTAGTAAGGAGAAGACACTGGGGTTCCTGAGCAGGCTAAGTGATATGATGGAAGATGTGAAAACATTTGGAAAGGAAGAAAAGATGATTCAGGAGACTATACAATTGTCTGTGTGCAAGTAGACTCTGACTTTCCGAGGCAGAGCATGGGAAGGGATGGGGAGGCTGGAAGAGCCCCTGAACTTGGAGTCTGAGCCACGGTCATGGGTCTAGGCCCCTTTGGGACCTCTGAGCACCCCTCCCAGCAGGAGCTGCCCCTCCTCCCTAGTCCTCAGTGTCAGACAGCCATCATTCTCCCAGGCAGGTTCTTAAAGGACAACCACCTACTTATTTTCAGGAGGACAGAGACTTTCTCGTTCACTACTGTACATCTTGACCCCAGAATAAAGCCTGGTTCATATGATCAGTAAATGTTTTCTGTTTTCCTTTACATTTTTTCCTTTTCTTTTCCTTTTGTGAGACAGGATCATGTTATGTTGACCCAGGCTAGCCTTGAACTTGTAATCCTGTTGCCTCAGCCTCCCAAGTACTTAGGACTTAGGACACATGCCCACAGTACTCAGCCTGGTATCTTCTGGATGAATAAATAAATTCAGGTACTCAGAAAACTCTACCAGCAGAATGACAGACTGACTAGAATCTCTTCCAAGGATGCTGAAGTCCCAGAAAGATGCTGAGCTTTCAGTGAGAGCCCCTATCTTCCATAATGGCAAACATAAGGGAAGGAGAAAAGGAACCTACTATATGTTCTCTAGATCTTTTAGGACATAAGTAGTGGAGCTGGAGAGATGGCTCAGCATCTAAGAGCATCCTGTTCCTCCAGACACCAGAGTTCAGTTTCCAGTACCCAGGCTCACAACGACTTTTAACTCCAGCTCCAGGGAGATACGGCAACTCTGATGTCTGTGGACATCTGCACTCATGTGCACATACCTGTATTCAAACACACATGTACACATGGTAATAATAATAATAAAATACTACACATGGTAATAAAAAATAATCTAGCTGGGTGCAATGGCGCATGCCTCTGGAGGCAGAGGCAGGCGGATCTCTGTGTGTTCGAGGCCAGCCTGGTCTACAAAGTGAGTCTAGGACAGCCAGGGCTACACAGAGAAAACCTGTCTCAAAAAAAAAAAAAAAAAAAAAAAAAAAGAAAGAAAAAAGAAAAAGAAAAACTTCAGTTCACTGACAAGAAGTTGCTCCTTTGGCCACATATATGTGAATTTACAAGGGTGATATTCTAAGAGTGACACCAAGGGAATAGGTACTGTTCAAAGAACACCCTGTGTTTTCATGGCAAAACGGGGAGAGCCACAGAGTCACTTGGCATACTGCTGGCGCTGTTATAGACAGTCAAGGGCAAACTTCTTGCCAAGAGAATTCCTGTGTGACCTGCATATGCAGCATTCTAAGAGCTGAGACAGCTTCCTGCAATGAGTGAAGGGAAATGATCAGAAGAGGGAAGTCAGAGAAGGGCACCTGTGTTTAACTGAAACATTGGGTTCAACACCCACAGAAGCTAGACATGGTCTTGAAAAACCAAAAAAAAAACAAAACAAAACAAACAAAAGGAAGCACTATAAAAACACAAAAGATGAAACTCATGCCAACATTCTCCGTTCTCTTGAATGACAATGTTCTTTGTGCCTGCTCCTTCTGACAAGATCCTCTGCCTCGTAAGTATCATGACAGATTCTAAAGGAAAATCCTACAGATGGGTCTTCGAGAATACTGAAGTAGGGTCCATATGCTTGGCACTGCAGCTGGCCCAGAGGTATACACTGTGCCCATGCTGACTATAAAACTCACAGGACCAGGTTGGGCCCCAGTCAGGAGCCAGGCCAGAATCCAGGCAGTTGACAGGCTCTGTGTATAACAGGCCAGAGAGGGAAGCTGCTACTGTGACCGCCTCCTCCACAACTGCCAGCTTGTGCACACGTAAGTCTGGCGTTACCTGCTAGGATGAACTGCAGCTTTGAGGCCTCGGGAATGGCGATGCGACCCATGTACTCGGGATCCAGGTATTTGATCAGGTCTTCAACTAGCAAAGGAGGACGGGAAAAAACAATAGTTAAAAATGTGACCTTACAAAGGTAGTTTGGAGATAGCAAAATGGTTAAGCAGGTAAAGGTAATTGCTGCCAAATATGATGATCTGAGTTTGATCCCTGGAACCTCCATGATGAAAGAAGAACTGATTCCCATAGGTTATCTCTAACCAAATACTCAAATACACACACAGAAAAATAAATGTTTTTTTTTAAATTAAATGCGTTTGGGGTGCTCATCTTCGGAGAAATTCTTGAATTATGCTCTGACCACACAGTGCTGGATCAGTAGCAGCCGCTGAGTCCTGTTCTCTACTCCCCAGATTATTCACATCATACAAGACTGTCATCTGCTGACTGGCCTCATGCTTTGGGCCCTCACATACAAGTGCCACCACTCATGGCCCCCTCCCTCAGTACTCCCACTGACCTATTCTCACCAAGGTAGACGGCACCTTTCAATTCAATACCACAGGACAAGTTTCTACTCACTGAGAAAGTTACTAGCTACAGTAATGTTAAATGTTTGGCTAAATCAACACTGGGATGCTAAGTGATCCTTTTCCTTCTCAACCTCGCCTAGAGAAATGTCATACCCTATCCCCATCTACCACCAAAGGAAGCTTTGAGGAAGAACTTTCAGCTCACAGTTCTGAACAATGGGCACAGGCGTGGGGTTTATCCACAAGAAAGCACTCCCAATATGCTGCGCCAGCAATAAAATGGCTTCTATCCTCAAGAGGTATTCCAGTGACATACTGCTCAAGGGCAGGGACAGGCTGCAGGGGCCACGGACACAGGAGGCAGTGCGACGAGGCCCCCAATAGGAATACTCACTCTTTTTGTAGAGAATCTTCACCCTCTCCCTCTTACTGGCAATGTTCCCTAAAGCCACCTGCACCTTGACCAGGCCATCAGCCACCTAAAAGGAAGCAGAGGTCAATTCCAAGGTATATCACTTGGCTTAAGACACAGAAGAACCTGGACATGGTGGCTTTAATCCCAGCACTGCAGAAGCAGAGACAGGCAGATCTCTGTGATTTTGAGGCCATCCTGGTTTACATGACAAGTTTTAGGGCAGCCAAGGCTACTTAATAAAGACACTGCCACACACACACACACACACACACACACACACACACACACACACCTGGAAAAACCCTCTTTTCTCTATAGAGTTTCAAGCCTTTGAATTCCAATAATTTAGGTTGGCCTCCTCTTGTATTATAGAAGGTACACTTCACCTTTAGGAACTCTTTAATGTGACAGGAAAGGGAATGAATCATGTTCTCCTTTGCAGGATGGCGGTGGGAGTGTTTGTCTGTTTGGGGAGATAGTGAACTAATTTAGGGCTTAATGGGCACCCTTACATACTATATATTTCCTTAAGCCCTGTGTTTGGACATGAAATATGCAAATATCCTCACCCAGATCTTCTTTAGCTCAGGGCTGGAGAACAGAGCGGCTAGTCTATCTCTAGCCCCATCCCCTCTACTAATAGTACAGGAGATGAAAGACTCCATGGTCTCAAGGACAACGCAATTCCCATGTAGAGGAGACAGTAGAAAATTGGCTTAGGGCACGGGCAGGGTACAGTTAAGAGTTAAGGGTCTGGGCTTGAGACACCTGTAGGATATCCTAATGGACAAGACCAATAGGTAAACATCAATTAGGTCCTCAGAATAGAAAAATCTGGAACAGAGATGCATGCTGGAGGCATAAGGACATGAAATGCGTACTGAAACTATGGAAGTGAGTGAGCTTGCCTGGGGCTTAAGAGTACAATGTTACAACAGTCAAGGGTCAGCTAAAAGGTTGTGACTGAGGAATGAGTTCACTCAAGGTTTTTGTTTTCGTAAAGGTGAAGAACACTAATATTCAAGGGACTAAAGAATCAGGGGAGGCACACAAGACAGACAGTAGCAGCCAAAGATAAAAGGAAAACCAGGATAAGTTGGTTCTCAAAATGGAACACAATCTGCTGGTGACACTTTTACAAAGAGTACACAGACATCATTACCTCTGATGTACTTAGTTCCAGCTTCCTGACACCACCGGAAGCTCTCCAGTAAATGGTTTCTACACCGTAAAAAGGGATTTGAGTGCACCTACGCTTTTTGCCAAAACTCAGACGTTATGTCCGTCCACATCTGAACACCTAGGACTCAATTCCTAACCTTCCTTATCTGGGCATGCTCAACCTCACCTCTCACCCCTTCAAGCCTTCTGTATCCACCTGTGCTCAGACTCCTCTAGGGCTCCTGTCCCCGCGCAATTAATTTCGCAACACTCCACAGCAGACTTCAGCTTACTAAAACTCCCATCAATCAGTGTTTGAATGTGTCTGGTCTCCTTAGCACGCCTGTGAGCACAAGGGTGGAGTTTTAGTAAAAGCTGTCACCGAGGCCATCTCAAACAGGCTTAAGCATCCGCCCTCCCATCCCAATGCCCTCGGGGACGGACCCCGAGGGTCCGATTTGTTCCAGGAGGTCCTGGATCTTATTTCAAAGGCTGGGTTGACCTCCTGTCCTGCCCTAGAAACGGATCAGTGGGCCGGACCGCTCACCTTTCTGGAGCCTCGGGTCCCACCCGGTCCGTACACCCAGCGCTCCAGCTCCTCCACTCGGGACTGTAGCCGCTGCACGTCCGTCAGAGCCGCCATCGCTCGGGCCGCAGCCTTCCGAAACTGTCAGAGGGTGGGACGTCCGCCCAAATAAGAAGACTGGTCAATCGGAGAGCGCCAGTGCGCTTTGCAGGAAGTGACGTCACTATTTAGTCTGGATGTCGGAAGTGACCACACCGACGGCAACGCTATCTAGTTACCTAGGTAACGATCTGAGTCTTGGCCCCATCCTGGTGTCCAAGCCTGGTTGTCAAAACTTTTAGTGTTCTAATTCCAGGATAGAGTCTTTTCCACCCCATTCCCTGAGAGTGCGCGTGTAAATACGCGTTTGAAAACCGACTATTCCAAGATAGGCTAATACCCATAGATCAGCAGCAGCTTCCTGAGGGACATATCATAAATTTTTGGAATCTTTTAAAGTTCAACTGAATTACACGTAAGCTTCCTGTTGTCAGGACTTACACTCAAACAGTCTGATTTGAGGCCCTGCTTTGTCTGGTGGTACCAGGAGAGAAAGGAGAGATAGGAGGATGATGCAAATTTGAGAACACAGCTGCCCTACACAGAGAATTCAAGACCAGTCAGGGAACAACATAGGGAGAGCTTGCTTCCCCCCCCCCCCAAAAAAAAGTGCTCTTCTATTTTCACAGAGGTTTGCTCTTCTGCCTTCCACTTGGACAGCTCAGTGTAGTCTGTGTAGCCCTCCCAGACCCAAGGCACAGAGGAGGCACAGGAAACGGAGGAAGCACAGCTTTATTTTCCAGATGCAACCCAAAGGACAGCTTCACATTCAAATTCAATCCTCCACCTGCCTCTGAGAAAGGAGAATTGACTCATAGAGGTAGAATACCAAAGATGACACTGTCACAGGGGTGGGTCACATGAGAGGGTGATAGGGGTTATTGAGGGAAGAGCTCTTTGGTAGATGCTGCTGGACTAGCTAGGGACTTGGTGTCCTCCTTTTACAGTGAGGTAGGTGGAACATAAGAAACCCCTTTGGTGTGGAGGCGGCATGCTGACATCTCCCAGGACTGGATCCTAGATTGGGCATCACATCCTCAAGGAATCAAGGTGGGACGGTACCTTTTCTCCCCTCAGCAACGATACTGGGACTCTTAGCTCTCAGCAGCTGCTTTCAGGGCAAGGTGTTGGAAGGGGGGCCTGTAGAGGGTGGGGGTGGGGGATTGGTTGGATACAAGGACGCTGGCACAGGCTGGCGACGAGCAAAGAGGATACCTAATAAAGGATGAAGAGATAGTAAAAATGCAAACACAAACAGGAGAATGTGAGACCCCAAACAAACAAACAAAGGGTGAACAAAAGTGGATTCTTAGAGAACTGCACACATCCCTGGCCACACACAACTGATGGCCATCCCCCTGGTTAGCGCCTTTGTCAATGCTGATACCCGTAAGTGGGTACACAATAAATACTGATGCTCACAGACCCATGACAAAGCAGATGTCTCACGGCGACCATGCTGCATGGACCACGCAGGTACCCCATGCCATGTAGAAATACTCTTTGACATGTTTTAGTGTAGCAATGCTCTAAGGCCCCATGCAAGATCAGCTACCCCTGATGCTCATGCTAGTAGAGAAAACCTAAAATCCCCATGCCAGTCTAAATCCCAACGTCATGCCAGTGTAGACAGCCTGTGGTACCCGTACCAGTGTAGACCACCCCATTGATCTCTAGCGCCATGTTGATACTGCTGATGCCACTGCCTGCCAGACGGAGGGGCCCATCCAATCGCTCTTCTGTCCAGAAGGAGGCAGGGAAGTCACATTTTGGAGTATCAGATTTCACACTTAGACTCCTCCCTTAGTCCTACAGCTAGCCTCCCATTTCACTTGAACCCCATACCATAATTATGTGGGTGTCTATAGAGGGATCTGTCTACCACCTCCAACGTCCGTCCGTCAGGTGAAGAGCCTGACACAAGTCCAAAGCCCTTCACTGGCAAGCCCTTCCTCACCCCTCAGGGGAGCCTTGCCACGGGGCAGGAAACTGGGGGGTGCCCTCAGCCGAGGGGGATCCAGGGGGCCCATCAGCACAGCCCTCTTCTCTGGAGGTTCTTCTGGTGCCAGCTTCTCCTGGGCAGCCTCCAAGGCAAAGCCCACAGGAAGCGCCAGACGCGGGGGTGGAATTCCGCTCTCCTCTGGGGAAAAAACAAAGCAACGACAAAACAGGCCACTCAGCTCCTTTGGTCTAACTAATACGTGTTTGCATTTGATTCTCCCCTAGGCCTGGAACCAAAAGAGGTCACTCAGACTGATAAACCAGGTTCAGTCTCTCCTCCCTTCCAGAGACTCTGGCTTAAAGATGTGGAGAAAAAAGGGCCAGCACATAGGTGTAGGCTGGTTTAGGTCAGAAAATGTGCAAGCTTACCTTGCTCTTTGTTGTTAAATAAGTCACAGGAGGAGCAAATTACATCCAAATGGGATCCCTTTGTGGACAGCAGTGAAATGAAGCTGCTTTGGGTGAAGGACCTTCTCCCGAACCTTAGACCCACAGGTCTCATGGCTTTCTTGACCTCAAAGCTCAGGACTACTTAGAGATTTCATAAGCCCTGAGCCCCATCAGATCGTGCTGCTCTCATATCGCATTGCCTTCCACGCCTGGGTCCCTACATTTTAATATTCCCTGTGCATAGATCTCAGAGACTTCATCCCCAAACTCCTCCCTCTCTCCTCGCACCTTTCTTTACAGGGTTTGGGCTCAGTTGAGCGCAAGCGTGAGCCGGCAAGCCAGAGGTGGAACCCTGGGCGGGACTTGGGCAGCTGGGGCTCGCGGCTGGGGCGGGGCCGTGACTCGAGGCGGGGCCGGGAGCGCCCCGAGGCGTGGGCCCGGCTAAGCTGAAGAGCGGGACCGTGGTGTAAGCCTGGCGACGGCCCTCACGCCGGTTGCTGTCTATGGCGGCCTGGAGCTCCCCTGGGGAACTGAGTGCCCGCGTCTCGCACTCGTACGGGTACAGATACTTCATGTACCTAAGGACAGACAGATCGGGGGGAGGAGGGTGGACCCAGCCCCTGCCCCGCCCCGTCCGTCACTCCCGCGCTCCACCCTGTCCCTCTGGCTCTGCCCCAGTGTCCGCGCCCTCTGCTGTCCTCACTGGGTGCGGAGGGTGAAGGCGGCAGAGGTGATGGTGGTGGGCAAGCTGAGGCCGCGTGTGACTTCTCGCCATACTTTTCGGTTGATGACCTCCACTAGGCCGCCCTTGGCTGTCACCAAGCGAAACAATGCATACAGGTCCAGCACCTGTTTCGCCATGATGGGCACCCGATTCACTGGCGTCCCTGGTGTGAAGTGGGTAGAAAGTCAGGACACTGAGATTAGGTCTCGTCCAAGGTCATCTCAGGGGACTAAAGGGTATCTTCATGAGGCTTAGGTAAGAACAGGACCACGAAAGGATTGCAGAGGAGGGGTGGGATTATAGGCAGAGACACTCCCCCATCCCTGCTTTGTAGCAGGAAGGACAGGAGACTAAGACAAGAAATCAGCTAAGTTTTCCTGTAAAGGGCCAGAAGGTAAATATTTAGACTTTGTGGCACAAAAGCTGCCTGTTCCAAATACCCAACTCTGCAATTGTATCTGAGAACAGCCTTAGCAAAGAGGGTGGGCATGACTGTGCTCCAGTGAAACTTTATTCACAGACCCTGAAATTACAGTCTCACAGCCTGTAAATGTTATGGCTGTTTCAACACTATTTTCCAAATGCGTAAAAATGGAAAACCATTCTAATCTACCAGAGAGCTGGATTCACCTGACAGCTTTACTTTGCTGACTGTAAGAAGGACTTCTGTTTGTGCTGAAGAGCCATACTCCCCCAAAGCAGCAGCCCCAAAGGCCGCAGGAAGCCAGGAGACAGCGGGTGCATAAGAATCTGATCCTGCCCGGGCCAGCCAACTCCTCAAACCTAGCCACCCCCGCCAGCCAGTCCTGACAAAGGGGCCTGTCTGAGCTGAGCGATGGGCCCCAGTTAATTCCTTACCGATCCCAGCCCCTTCCACCGGTGCCTTTGGACCCGAACAATTAGCTGCGGCCTGATTAATGGGGGGAAATTATCGGCCCCGTGAGACCTCCTCCCCCTGCAGCTGAGTAGAGGGAGGCAGAGCTCGGGTGTGGGCAAGGCTGTCAGGCCACCCTACCCCATCACCAGGAGAGAGAAGGTCCTCAGGAAGGCGAAGCGTAGGGACACTAGTACTACCATGGCCAGGTCTCCTTGGGGAACAAGAAAGCCTGGGGTCCTCACCCAGGGCTCTTGGAAAGGATGGGACCAGAAAAGGTTGCTGAGTTGAGGCTGGGGCCTGTATTGGGAGGGGAGCAGTGCAGCCAGTTAATTAGCAGCTTATCAGCCTGCACTCGGAGTGAGTTAATTAGCTTTGTAGAGAGAGATAATGAGTCAGTGTGCAGTCCCATGAATCTGGGGAGAAGCAGAAGTGATGGACTGCTGCCCACCGTCATTCCTCCTCGACCCCTTCTGCATGCTTTCAACACTGAGATTTTCTTGAGAGGAATTCCTTCTCCAAGACCCAACTCACATGGCCACAGCCCATCATTTGGGAAAGCTTTCCTTCAGTCGAATCCTATTCCTTCCTGCTGCAGGACAGGGAGGGAGTGCCCTGGGCTAACGCAAAAGGAAATGAAGGAGCGACAGGGCTGGAGGAAGGGCACCTGGTATACCACCAAGGCATCTCTGTTGGCCCTAAGTCCTGGGGCCCTCCTGTCTCGGGCCAGTCCTGACCAGCTCTCACTCCCACCCTCCCAATTGATCTCACACTCATTAACCTGCCCATGGGTTGGTCACTAATTAATCCCTGGTGGAGAAGGGGGGGAAGGGTCAGAGGTTAAAGATGCTATTGAGGGCCGAAAGGACAAGGTGCCACCTCAGGCCTCTGCAGGGAGGACCTCACCTGGGGACTATGCCCTGAGGTTTTCCTTCCTCAAACCCAGTCAATAGGAGAAATATCTGGATATGTCCCCACATCATTTTACTCACCCCTCTTCTGCATGAAGCTAAACAGGTCATCCAGAAATTCCTTTCTCTTGGGGTCCGCATCGAGTTCATACAGCTGGGGAAGGACCAAGGTCATTCTCCAGCCCCACTGGCCCCCTAACCCCTGGAGCCCCAATTCAGGTGATACTCTGGACACAAGTATTTGGTGAAAGGATGAATGGAGTCTGATGTGAATTCTCTGGCACCAGACCCACCCCCAGGAGCAGGCAGGGTGCCTTGACCTAATATATTCAAGAGGTGTATCCTAGCTAGTGAGTGGTACCCTAGGCAGCGCAAACCTTGCAGTCGGCAAATATGAGGAAAAAAGTGAGGAAGCAGGAAGGTACTTGAGTGGCTCAGCCTGCTGTCAGGACAGTCTTGGCCATCCTGAGGAGAGAAGCCAGGCTGGGGCTGTGCTCCACTCTTAGGAGACAATGGGTGTCTGAGACACTTATTCATTCCCTTTAACTTGTATAAGGGCTTTATGCAGTTCATATCCTTTGGGGCTAACTAAGGTTAGTTCAAGCAGGAAGGATCCTGGGGAACTCCTTATAGGCGCCATCTTGTCTAATCTCCTCCCAGAGGTGGTTACAGTGTCTATAATCACACAAGCGCTGGCCACACGACACACAGGAGCTGAGACGTCAGAACATGAGGACTCTATTGGTCATCCCCCCTCCAACATCACCTCCTAAATCTAAAACGAACAGTTCCAGAGTAATGGAGTCCAGAGTAACAGTTTCCCAGCCTCAGCTTGCTATGAGTCACACATGTAAGTAACACTCCAGCCCTCAATAATAACCTTGTAAAATCCTCCCATGATTGTCAAACCCCAGAGGCTCACACACATGAAGCCACACACACATGACCCAGAACTCTAAGTCTCACACCATTGTAGGTACATGTTCTCAGTCGTAAGCCCAGAACAGTGCCCTGGGGAAACAGCCACTAGAGTGTCACATTCCTGGTCTTACACCGACAGGACACTAGCTACAGATTAGCACTTCTAGAAAATACCCCCAAACTAACACCCTATGAATAACACCACTAGAATGGCACAGCTGGAAATAAAAGCCCTGAGTAACACCATGGTGACAGCCTGGCCTACTGTCCCTAGTCTGGAAGGGTTCAGATTAAGGTCATGTACATAAAGATTTGTGCCCAGTTTGCATGGTGGGGGCTTCAGTAACACTGCAGCTGAGGTGGCCAGCAAGGCTGGGGACTGACACCCCTGGAATTTAGGTCAGGAGGAGAACTAGATGGTAGAGTGTGTGGCAGGAACGAGGATGGGTGCCCATTTGCAGAAGCAGCAGCAACCTCTATTCTCCTTCCAAAGACTGTAGACACACTGAGACAGTCCCTTTGGTGCTTGTAACTTATGTGAGAGGATAGATGGGGTAGTGTTGCCATGGATTCCTCAGACTCCAGATCCCTTTCCCTCAATACCCTTACACCTATCCTATCCCCTTTCAAACTCACCAAGGGCCTCCATTCAGTTACCACGTTTCTGGGATCTCCTATACCTCCTAATAAATTCCTGTGTACTCCCTACATTTGTGGGTGTCTTTCCTGACCCATCTCTATCCAGCCACCTTTCTCTCTCTAGGCCTCTGTTTTTACATCCTGCAGAGGGTGGTAGGGATTTCTCCCTTTGCCAGAGGGAGAAAGGCAGCCTGGCAGTGGGGGAAGAGGTCCTACCTGCTTGAACTGCTCCTCATAGGTCCACTCATGTGCTTGAGTTCCAGGGGGCTGGCTGGAAGATGCGTTGGGACATCGGGTTCCTGGATGTCTCTCCTCAGCCGCCTCCTCTTCTGCCAAGGGTGCCACTCCCTCCTCATCTTCTTCAGCCTCCTCCTCTTCTTCAGCCCCAATCACCCCCAAGGCCCCCTCAGGAGCCTGTAGGGTCCGGGTGTCAAGCAGAGGAGGCTGTGGAAGCGGTAGTCGAGGAGGGGCCGAGGGCCCCACCCCTTGGGCCAGCCTTGCTGCCTGCTGCCTCTGCAGGGCCTCCATTACAGCTTCCAGGCGCAGTCCCCCTGCTGGGGGGGCTCCTGGTACCAGGCGGGGCCCTGAGGAGAGGGCCGTCTGTGGGGGAGGGAATTATGGGTGCTGGGCCTTGCTGTACCCACACCCTACAACACGGGGAGATGCGCATGGATTCAGAGACATACATGGAGTTACAAGGAAAGGACAAATGGATCGTGTGAACAGAGACAGAGGGAGAGAAGAAGCGAAAGAGACAGAGACCAGACATGGGGTGTGTGTGTCAGAAATGGCCAGGAACTGAGGCCAGAGAGAGGGCAAGAAAATTGGAAAGAGTACCAGAAAGCAAGGAGGAATGGTGCAGGGAGATGTGACACACACACACACACACACACACACACACACACACACACACACACA